>NW_028227258.1:8737500-9337500 GCF_978045245.1 Mus caroli | reverse complement strand
AGTTACATTTTCCTTTCACTTAACCTTCACAGAGTTCCCCAGAACCAATTAATTAACCCAGTTTGTGATTGAAGTCCTCATGCTGAGTGCTCAGGTAAGTCCATTTTGAAGCAGTATTTCTCTCACCAGTGGACAAGGCTGTTCCTGGCCTACATCTTAGGAATATAATGACATAGAAATGAAGGTAAACGTACACTTTGTTATATGACCTTAGTTAAGTTAATTTTCTAACATGGTCTTATATATTCCTGGCTACACTGCAGCTGAGAATGACTACAGACTTCTCTGATCCTCTCTCTCCATCCTCAGACTGTTAGAATTACAATTCGTGTACATAGAACACCACTATAACAAGCCATCAGTCCTGGGATTAAACTTCAATCTTTGTACGGGATACTATACTGCTTCGTCATAACCTCATCTTCCCTTCATAATATATTTAGCCTCCAAAATTAACATTTGCATTCTTCAGCTTTCATATAATTTACTTTTTGTTTTAAATGTCAGCATTTTCTCATTGTATAGAGGAATTTTAATTCAGCAATTCGGTTGCTTTGGCAATGGACAAAGTGGAATACAAACATGCCACATACCTTTGATCCCTCCAACTGGAATAGAGTACACACCTTTCATCCCATACAATAGCATCTAATCCAGGGGTGGACAAAGTGATGAATCAGAGAAAGATTTGACAGAATGGTTCAGAGATAAGATATGGCCAACTCTCACAAACACACACACACACACACAGAGAGACAGAGAGAGAGAGAGAGAGAGAGAGAGAGAGAGAGAGAGAGAGAGAGAGGCAATTCAGTCAATTCAGTTGTTGAGTGGAGTTGAGTTCAGTGCAGTTCAGTTTGTGCAGTATGTAAAGTGCAGGTCAGCAGAGGCAGTTGAAGCCAGAGAATGAAAAGCCAGATTAGAACAAATTGCCAGAGTTGGGTTAAGACTAAAAAGATTAATTCAGTGAGAAGTTGAGCTAAAACCGTTTGGATTAGTCAGTATACAGAGGAGTTTGAGCCAGAACAGATGAATTGAACCAATTAGCCAGTGTTAAAAAAGAACTAGAAAAGGTGAGCTTATTCAGTAGTAAGCCTCCAATATGACAATAATGTGCAGTGAATGAAAGATACTTTTATGTCCTAGTCCTTTCCATTATGGTCACTTGGTTACTTTTAAAGTTTTTTTTTTCAATACTTTTCCTCATAAATTTTTGATATTGTGAGTTATCAGCCCATTCTTTTTTCTTTTTTGTTTGTTTTTTCAAGACAGGGTTTCTCTGTATAGCCCTGGCTGCCCTGGGCCTCACTTTGTAGATCAGGCTGGCCTCGAACTTAGAAATCTGCCTGCCTCTGCCTCCCGAGTGCTGAGATTAAAGGCAGGCGCCACCACACCTGGCTTATCAGCCCATTCTTAATCCTAATTTGTAATAACTATGAAGTTGAATTAACATCCTGTTCTCACTAAATCAGTTAAATGGTTAGCTACTTATATATAGATAGTGGTGGCCTTCATGGAGGTCAAGCAAAAAGTTCCATGCTTTGCTTTGTTGTTTTCTGTTTGTTTGTTTTTAGTTGTTTGGTGAGTGTATTTTGAGCTTTATAACTACTACAGTTTTAGTGAATAACAATATATTGTTGTGATCATAAAAAGAGGAAGAGATGTAAGAATATGTTCTGGCAGGGTGTGGGGGAAGGGGGTGCCTCATTGGGTCCATGCCAAGGCATCCCTTCCCTCTGAAGGACCAGACAGACACTGGTATAGTATAGAACAGAGTTGATTTAGGATATGGGGAGGGGAGTTAAGAGAGTAGTAGAGGCAGAGAAAGGCAGAGAGGAGAGTGTAGAGTCATAGAGGCTGGCCATGACCACGGGGAGAGAGGGGGGAGAGGAATGGAGAGAGGGAGGGCACAAGAGAACAAGAGGCAAGAGAGAGGCAAGAGCTTAAGAGAGAGAGGAGGGGTCAAGCAGCCCCTTTTATACTGGGCCAAGCTTACCTGGCTGTTGCCAGGAAATGTGCGGGTGGAGCTTAGACAGAATACCAACATATATAGCATTTATTTAAAGCTTTAATGAACTGCAGTATTTCTCTGTGTACTTATGTCTTGGAAATTGAATCTAGGACTTCATTCATCTGAAACAAACTATTTTCTCCACTTATTCGATTTTTTTTAAATTCCCATGCAGAAAATCATAAAAATCAGCCAAGGTAAGTGCATAAGTGCATATTAAAAATAGTACAAATGTACTTTAATTTGCTCTTATCTTATTTACAAGACAAACATATAAGGTGAATAGTACATAGTTATCACAATAAGATTTTAATAAATAACATGAAATTTTATGGTTTTTGTGAACCAGAACCATGAATGAAAGAATGAGGTCACGTGAAAAGTGATCTGAACACCCTAAATATAATGCAACAGTAACTTATGAATTACCTTTCCAGAAAATATATAATAAATATATAGGAATCAAATAATACCCTAGAGAATAACAAAACCAAAAGGAGAGATAAATAACTCTCTCTTTTTTTTTCTTTTTGGTTTTTTTCAAGACAAGGTTTCTCTGTGTAGCCCTGGCTGTCCTGGAACTCACTCTGTAGACCAGGCTGGCCTCGAACTCAGAAATCTGCCTGCCTCTGCCTCCCGAATGCTGGGATTAAAGGCGTGCACCACCAAGCCCAGCTTCTATGTATAATGCACTGAACAGTTAAAAAGTATCATGCAGATTAGATAAAAATTATGATTAAATATACATAGAGACACACAGACATATATGTAGAGACATATATGTGTATATATATATATATATATACATATATATGTAACATTTGAATACATATTAGTATATTTCCTGTAATATTATAATAACAAGTTTATTCAGGGTATGTTTGTATGTATGTATTCTCAAAGTAATTGAATACAATTTAACAAAACTGAAATATTTTGTCAAAATGTATACAAGAAATGTTTTTTAGAATAATGTTTCAGGAAATTGGAATTCTATATATGTTTGTATTCAGTCTCTCCATTGAAAAGAATATGTTATACCACAGACAGAAATGTAATTACAGAATAAAAATCAGAAACTATTGGATATATGGTTGAGAGATGGTTCAGTAGGTACATTGTAATCACAAACAGGAGTTCTATGTGCATAATTTACATAAAAAGGTCTAGGAGTGATGATATACATTTATAATCCTAGTGATGAGGAGACACAGGTAAGATATATTCACAGAAACTTTGCCAGCCAGCCTAGTCTTCTTGGTGAGCTACAGGTCAAAAGGAGCCCTTGTCTTCAAAGGGGGATGGCAATTTAGGAAGGACATCTTTAGTTGCTTTTTGACCTACATGTATAAATGTGCATCTGCACCCAAAATGAGCACAGGCACACTCAGACATACACACTCACAGACACACACAGACACATGCATACACAGACACACACAGACACATGCATAAACAGACACACACAGAGACTACACAGAGACACACACATATGCATACACAGACACACACAGACACAGACACACACAGAGACACACACAGACACAGACACACACATATACACACAGACACACACAGACACAGACACACACATATGCACACACAGACACACACAGACACACACAGAGACACACATATGCACACACAGACACACACAGACACAGACACACACAGACACAGACACACACAGATACAGACACACACAGAGACACACACAGAGACACACACAGACACAGACACACACAGACACACACAGAGACACACACATGTGCACACATAGACACACATATAGATGCATGTACAGACTGACAACAGACATAAACAATTACACGCATAAACACACACATAACCATGCAAGCACATGCACACACAAGCACAGCACAATTAACTGCCAGGTATGTACTTCTTTATGCATGACTCTAAAGCTATTTTTTTCTAATTTAAAGTTGTAGAACTAATGAAATCAAGTTCTAAGGAAGCTTACAAAACAAATAGGAAAATACTCAAGTACTTTCAGGAGACTACATGTGAGGTCATAGAGTGAATCAGGATGACATAATCTGCCCTGGTAGGAAGCAGAAAAGCCCAGTGGAGATTGGCCCAGCAAACCCTTTTCATGGGTTCTTCACTGCTGGAAATGACTGCATCTGTTAGTTGCTTCTGTGACCGTGATGCATTATGATGAAGAAAAGCAACTAATGGAAGAAAGAGCTTGTTTTGGCTACCAGCTCTAGAGGAATAAGAGTCTATGTGGGAAACACGGAAATGAGAAGCATGATTTCCGGAACTCACATCGTGAGCTGAAAGGACAAATCGAAGCACAAACTCATAACTTACGTTACAAACTCCCAAACTCCTCATTTAATATTGCATTTCCTCCAGCAAGGACACGCCTCCTAGACCTCTTCAAACAGTGCCACCAATAGGGGAGCAGTTAATTAAAACTATTTGAGCCCTTAGAGAAACATTTGCAAGTCAAACCAATACTGTGTCTTTCACTTGAAAGTGCTGTAGAGCATTGGAGATCTACCCAGGTAGAGAATGAGAGAGATGGTTAAATTGGCTTTGATATGAACTGGGAATGACTACTAATCATTTGTTTGGGAAGGAGATGTAAAACACCTGTGAGGTTTACTTAATTTTATCCACAGCTGTGCAACTGATATAATCCAAAATTGGTGCAAAAACATGCAAAGTGATCTTATTTAACTTAGATAATTGAAAAACTGCATTCTATATTTGCCTCAGTGTAGTGCACCCAAGACAATCAGATAAGGAAAGGTCCACAGGTACAGTTTCATGGAATGAAATCTTCCAAGAGAATCATTAGCTTGTAGTACAACAACAGTGAGTTATTTCCTCAATAGGCCTTTACTATAGTAGCTAGAGAACAGCAAGGCAGATTCAGCAGACTGTGGGTTCGTGCTGAAAGTGTACATTTAGTTCAGGCTATAACTTCACAGTCATATGAAGCAAAAGTGGGTGGATGCAGAAGAAGATGGAGATGATTACACAAGCATGGCTTGACTTTTTAACAAACTGCTTTAACATCTTTCAGAAAAAAAATAAGAGAAAAAGAAGATAATTTCAAAACCACAATGAGGGCAGGTGAAAATACTCAGTGAGTGATGAGCCTGAAGCACAAACATAGATATTTGGATATGGATCCTTAGAAATTCCATAGTGCTGGACTAGGCAGTGTGCATGTACAAACCCAACTTACCTATGACAAGATGGGAGATGGAGACAGGCAAATCCTCAGAAATTTATGCCCAGCTAGCCTGTTGTGTACAGAGTGGCAATCAAGGGACTCTGTGGCAAAGACGGCAGATTGTAGTTACTGTTATTTGATGTCCTCTGACTTCCAAAGGGAATGTTGCACATGAATTCACAAACACACACACACACACACACACACACAGAGTGAGAGAGAGAGAGAGAGAGAGAGAGAGAGAGAGAGAGAGAGAGAGAGAGAAACCAGTCTTATTTAGTTGACCTGTGTAAGATTGTAAAGCAATAATTACAAAGTTCATATTACTGTCAAGGACTCACAGAGGTTTACCAATATAAATTTATTTGCTAGAGCTCAAAAACTAAAATTAACGTATCATGACAATATCATAGTAACAGTTTCTCATTTTCATAATATGATCTGTTAGATGTTCATGATTTACACAACTGAAATTATGATTGTCTATGTATGTCTTGTACTGCATAACAGTATACACACAAACTAGTAACTATACAATGGAAGTCTGAAGCTTACCTTCATGTTATGGTAGGCCCTGAAGTCTCTTCATCTTTTTCCCACTTTTCCACACTTTTGGAGAGAGGATATAATGGTAAATGATGTAAGCTACCTCCTTAATAGTACAATTAAAATTGGGTTGATATATTATTTTAGTTTTTGATGCACAATGTTGATCTGAAACTTCACTGTAGGGTGGTAGCTTGCTGCACTGGTTGCATCAAACAGCCCCAGTGTTCGACGTTCCAGCCAGGTTACATTATGCCAGTGAGTTGTTTTATTTATTTATTCTTTCAACTGAGTGTGGTGGAAGTGATCTCTGTTTTTGCATGTTTAACAATTCTGACAGCCAAGGTGTCAGCTATCAGGGAAGAGGAGGGAATCCGATAAAGAAAGCCCAAAATAGTGCACAGGAATAAGGAGGAGCTCAAAAGGACAAGCAAAGAGGAATCAAAATGAATTGTCCCCAGGTATGAATCAAGACAGACTTTAGATAACACACTTCCTGAATATACCCACATGCCAACATGAAGATTTTCAGCAAATAGGCATGCATTGACTCTAACGTACAGCATAGGATTGTGAACAAATGTAATACTAGATCGTTTGAACCACTAAGTTTGGGGGTAGACAACTATGCAAGAAGCTATGCTGGGAGAGATACATAAAATACTGCATCATTAACTTAGCTTGGAGTTTGATGTTAAGTATTGTAATTAGGCCAAGTGGAAATGGAGTGGGCTCTGAGGTTGCCACACAGTGACTTTTATGTTCACCTCAAGTCAGAGTGATGAAGCATATAATGGATTTCAAGTCTTTTAAAATCTACCCTGCATTTCTATCAAAAGAACTCTTTTTATCTTAATTGGGGTTGAGCAAGTATTATGTTTGTAAAATAGCCACAGGGAGCCCTTCTGACCTAGCTTTTGTATAGAAAAATCAGAGTGTGAATCTTAATTTCATAGGCATTGAAGAACTTGTCTTGCTTGTGTGTTTGAATCCAGAGGTGAGCATATTTAAAATCTTTTCATAAATCCTTATTATGATAGTTTAAAATGAAAGTAAAACAATGTGCATTTCGTGAAGGGGAATGGCTCCTTCAACTGGTTAGATAAGACAACAGAGGAAAGTGATAAATCACAAAAAAAATAAGTAGTAGAGAGTTTCAATATAAAATAGAATGCTAAGTTAAATTCAAAATTTCAATGAATATCCATCCCCTGCATGGTATACAACTCAAAGTTAACTAGAATTGGACATATCTAGCAATTCTTTAGCAAGAATAAATCCAACAAACCTGTGTTAACTCAGAAAGAAGAAATACTTTGAGAGGGGGGATAGTAATAGTGAAGAAGTTCATCAACAGGTGAAAGATGAGGCAAGTCTGACAAAAGTAGGTAGTATTGAGTCATTGATTTAGAAGGAGGAAATTGTACACACAAGGGGAATGGAGTTTCACAGAGCATACCATGTATGTTCAAGAATTTGTGAAAACATGCTTCATTGCTTTCCATCATTGGTATTGTAGTGCCAAGGAAATGTTAGTGGTCCCCCCAAAACAGACAGAAGCCAATCTGATGCAACTCACATCAGAGTCTTTATTCTATTCGAGATATCTCGGGCCCGGCAACACGCCATCGTCACACAGGACGGTTTTGGTGTAGTGGGGAGAACCACGTGTCTATGGGGCAAGGCTTTAGAGTGAGCAGAGGCAGGGAGTACATGTGCAAACATCTCATTGGAAAGCTCCTGTGGCCTTTAGCATCCTTGGTTGGTGCTGGGAGTCAGATCATAAACTTAATTTCTGCCCGTCTCGGCATTGGTGGTGGTTAGGCAGGGGGTAGACTTGTAACCTCGGGGTGCAGGTTTGTTGGAGGAATAACCTGGAGAAGTTACTCTTGTTGAGGTTGTAACCTGGAGACTCTGGATTTTTTGGGGATTAGCTTAGAGACTGGAGCTAGGCTCAGGCTTTGTTAGGGGGCAACTTGTAAACTAAGGCTCTTCCTCTTCCTCCTCTTCCTCCTCCCACTTCTTTCTTCTCTTCCTCCTTCTCCTTCTCTTTTTTCTGATTATTTATTTATTTATTTATTTATATTGATTAGGTAGCCTCTTTGATAATTTCTTACATCTATATAATGTATTCTGAGGACTCCTTCCCATCCTTTCATTTAAAAAATATTAAAAATAGATTCTTCTCCCATAAAATACTTCCATATCATAGTTTCCCTTCCCTCTACTCCTCCTAGTTCCTCTGTCTCTTCCTATCTCCCAGAGATCCTCTTCCACTTCTATCCCTCTTCAGAAAAGAGTAGGCCTCCAAGAGACCACAGCCAAACAGGACAAAATCACACACACACACACAAAGATACGGTAAGACAAGGCAAAATCCCTCATACTGAAGCTGGACAAGGCAACCCAGTAGGATGAAAAGAATATCAAGAGCAGGCAAAAGAGTTAGAGAAACACCTGCTCCCATTTGTCCAAGTCCTACAAAAATACCAAGCTGACAGATACAACATTCACACAGGGCCTTCTGCAGACCCCTGCAGACCCTGTTCTTCCTGTTTCAGTCTCTGTGAGCTCATATGCCCATTGCTTAGGTGATTCAGTGGGCCACATTCCCCTGCTGTCCTCCATCCCCTCTGGCTCCTACAGTCTTCCCTTCCCTTGTGGGAATAGGGTACTTGTTGGAGAACCACTGATCAGAGATCAGAGAACCACTGTCCAGGAATCCCTCAAACAATACAGACCCTTCTTACTCATCAGATCTATATGGAAAGAGCTTGTTTCAGAATATTCCACAGATATCACATGTCAGAATAAGACCAAGCAAACTATGGTTGACCTGGAAACTTCTCCTCTGACTAGTTTCAATAATGCTAGCAGATGCTGAGAAGGAAATAAAATCATCTGTGATACCAAGCCACCAGGCAAGAAGTACCCACTGGTAAATTAATTGTCCAACTTGTATTTTGTGACAAGCAGTCACTCGCTGCTTGGCTGCTTGGAGGAAGTTCATCCCCTTCTTTCTGTGTAATTGTCTACTCTGACATAATTGTTCATCTTTCATATTCTAGCTCCTCCCTCTCATTCCTGAGAGGGTATGTAAGAGAAGAATTGGGAGAGTGCAATACCCTCAGGGCTAGCTTTGGATTAAAATGCCTGGTTCATACTATGTCTGTCTGCACCATGGTCTCACTCTCAGAAAACATGCTGTGTGATACAGCACCTCACCAGGACAAAGGGTATCCTGCTATATCTGCCTCCTGCCTTTGGTTCATCCCACATTTTCAGGTATCTCTAAAATGCAGGAAGAAAGAGGCCAAATTGAACTTTTATGTTCCCACACTTTGAAGGAAAAGTTCAGGCAAGAAAGAAACTTGTAAAGAGTTGTTTACAGTTCGGCGTAATAGTCTAAACTGAGTTGGATAATTTTATACATTTCAAGTAAAGAACATAGTGGCCTGTAAAGTCTGTAAAGATCACATATTTATGAAGATGCAGGCAATTTTTTAATATCTCCTGACAGGTGGCCTCCATGGATTCTGTGTTAACTACTTCTGTGTGGCTCCCACTAATTTACCTCATCCCATAGAACTCTTGTGTTTACCTGTGGGTATATCAACAGTTTATGAGTTTGATTTTAAATAAGAATCTCTGTTTTGTAGGTTGGTGAGGTTTCTTTTCTGCTTTTCAAAATGGAATCAGCACCTAAAATCAATATCCATATTCTCTTTAAGGTTTCATTTCATGTTCACAAAAATTTACACTTTATGAGTCCGGGAGGGAAAACATTTTCATTTTGAAATATAAAACAACTATAAGACAAGCTCACAAACATCTTAAACATGCACCAGGAGCAGGTAATGATGAAGAGAGACTGCTGTAGATTTTTTATGGCAGAGCCTCTGACCACTTTTGGCAGTGGAAGTTAAGTATTCAATTGAAAGAATTTAAAAGAAAAATAACAGCCGAGTTCTTTCACAAGTTTATCATGCTTTTGTGAGTTGGTATAAAATAGTACAGCATTTTAACTTCAAAATTTGAATGCATATTTTTTAGACTTTAAGGCATTAAAATGTGTTTCTTAGTTGGTAACGTGCATTTCAGACCAGCAGCTGTTTCTCTCAGCCTCAGAACCATTCTTCCTGCTCAGAGATCATTCTAGTGTTGTCTGCATAACAATCCCTTCAAGGGACAGATTTTAAAATGGCTAGATTTGGGTTAATTGTATTATCCATAAAAGACAGAGTATAAAGAGAAAAAAACATATGAATTATCACTATATTCTATTTGTTACTTCTACATTTGGCTTAAAGAGCACAATCAAATTAATTTTATTAGTAAGTCATCCCAGAAGGCATTTAGGCCATGTTTCCACTGATTTCAAAGAATTTCTACTAATTTTGTCTTTTGATCCTCAGACCTCTAAATTATAATAGGTAACAACAGCAGCAGCAATAACAACAACAAGAAGAAAGGACTTTCCTTTGTACTCAAAATTCAACTTTATGATTAAATACAAAGAAAAACGTGATATAGACAAGCAGTAAGACGGATACATGCTCGCACCACTTGGTGCTCAGCCTGAATAAACAACCTCCATTGTCTAATTGTGAGGTGTATCCAGTTTCTGCAATAGGCTGTGTCATGTGCTTCCCCATGGCCCACGTGATAAAGGCTGTTCATTTGAATGTTTCCATCCAAAACATTCAAGAGGAGGTCTTTGGGATTTCTAGTGAGTCTCTTTGAAGAGAACTGGACCCAGTGCCCTCCCATTTCTCTCTTTTGCTCCATCCTTCTCCACAAGTAAGCATGTTTACATTACTGCTCTGTGATGGCCCACATGTATTGAGGCCAAGTCCTTATGGACCAAAGCCCCAAAGCTATGATAAAAAAAATAAACCAATTTCCTTATAATCTGATCCTCCCACATACTAGCTATACTGACAGCAATCTGACCACCACAGTGTCCAGATGTAAGGCTTTGTTCTCTACAACTCCTGTGTCATATGTGAACGACTGATTGAGGGACTGACCATACAGGTGAGCCACCTGGTGTCCATAAATACATACATGTTTGGTTAATCTGAAATTTTCTCTTTGTGGAGTGAAAAATGAAAAGTAAAAACTTCTGCCCTATTATCAATTTTGGAGGACAAAAATTTAATTTAACAGCTGTAACACCCTTCTTTTTCAAGCATACTACAGATAATATTGCATGCTACAAAGAAATATATTGTCAAAGATTAGTAGTTATGCCAAGCTCAGTGAAACAAGTGTGGCTTTTTTCTTTCAAAGCAAGACCCAACCACTACCAGTTTGCCAGGTAAAGGTTTCTTTGTGAGAACTCAGACCCAAAGTCTTAGACAATGCATAAATTGGTAAGGTGTACATTTGCAGTGTTATAAGTTTATGGTATTTGGGTTTGTTCAAATGACTCCATGTATCTGGTAGGATTTGTATATTCTGTGATGATTTAATCTAACACAGCTGCGGCAATATAAATTACACTTAAGACTTCACTGATTGATGGTAATCAGCAATAATCATGTCTTATAATTGCGCTGCATTTGAGAAGTAGGGACTGTTTAAGCCGACTCAGCAACACACCATATAAAGAAGATTATTTGTTACTTCTGACAGCCTCAGTTAATATTCAAAATTGACTGCAAACAATGAGTTTTATTAATGTATTGTCTAAGCATAAAGTTTCTTGATTGGGCCTAAGAAATCAAACGAGGATTTTAAGCCAGCATACAATTATTATTGATCATTTAGACTGGACAACATCTTAGAATTTTTCATGATCCTGAATATGGGTCACATGGATATATAAATCTTTAAAATATGCTGTATTTCAATTTACATAGAATGGTGAAGTGAAATTTGGGGCTGTAGAGAAGTATAGACCAAATGAAAGTGGCAGAATGTTGATTGTTCATTAAACAGGGTTATAAGTCAATAGGCGCCTATTATATTTTGTTTAACTGTATAAGTATATTGAAATCTTTCACTAGCTAATCAATGCACAAATACATGGAACTTTTAAAAAGATGACAAGTACCTTATATAAGCTCTTTAGTGCACCCACAATAAAGGTAAGTGTGTTGCTTCATGAGTATATATTACTATATTCAGTTGTTTCCTGACTGACTAGGTCTGAGGATTGAATCCAGAGCATCACACTTTATAGTCAACTGCTCTACTACTGATATACACTTCAGCCTCTGTTTATTGCTCGTAATTTTAAAAGTCTTAAGGGATGAACTAGGTTGAAATTAATTCAGCTTATTTTACCAATATAGGGAAGGCCCCCATACTCTCCATTAGCATAACCTTTCCTCTTACCTCTAAATCACTATTCTCACATCTCTCTGTGTTTTCTGCAGGCCCCAGTAAGCCCCCACCGAGAAAAGGCTGTCTACTATACCACCAGTGCGGCATTGCTGAATTTGAACCTGCACACAAACACCCACATGAAGCCTACTGATATCCCGAATGGGATGCACACAGCTGATTTTGAGCCATAGCGGACCTCCTGACTCACTGTGACTATAGCTATACCCATATTGGAATAAGACAAAAGTCAAATGCTTCTGTCTTAAAAATTAGGCAATTATTGTTGAGTACAAACTGGAAGTCCAACAGCTATAAGAAGTGATGGCCTAGTCAGCCATCAATGGAAAGAGAGGCCCATTGGACTTGCAAACTTTATATGCCCCAATATAGGGGAATGCCAGGGCCAAAAGAATGGGAATGGGTGGATAGGGAAGTGGGGGGCGCTATGGGGGACTTTTGGGATAGCATTGGAAACGTAATTGAGGAAAATATGTAATAAAAATATTAAAAAAAAAAAAAGAAGTAGGTTCTTCAGGGAATACCTCAAAGGACATATCTCCTCTCTCTCTCTCTCTCTCTCTCTCTCTCTCTCTCTCTCTCTCTCTCTCTCTCTCTCTCTCTCTCTCTCTCCATCCCATCAAACAAACTCAGGAGTCTCTGCCCCACCATGTCATGTCATCTTTGTAGTAAAGCTATGCCTCACCACAGGCCCAAAGGAAAGAACAGTGGCCATTGGGTGAATGACTTCTTTAACATGAGAGCCAAAATAAACTTTCCCTCATTTATGCTCACCCACTCATATTGTCACAGTGATGAAACATCATGAAAACACAATCCAAGGTCCCATTCATAACAGCATCCATACAGACAGTGTTCTACTCATGAAGAGTAATATCTCAGAAATTGCCAAACCACCATATGTGTAAACAATGAAGAAGAAATAATGAATGCCTTTTCCACAGTTGGCTCTCAGAGCTTGGGTGAGCCTTAATCTTTATAAAACCATCCAGGCACAGTTTGACCTAGGAGGAAAAAAGAACCTAAGCCTAAAAGCAGAGCACCTGGCGTTCTCCTAGACTTACAGTCAGTTCCCAACACTCACATTGAAATGACCCATATCTCCAGTTCTGCAGGATAAAAGACCCTCTTCTGGCCTCTAAGGGGAACTAAACACAGACAAGTGTACACACCCACATACACACATATACACATGGATAAAAATGAGAACATAATTTTCTTGCTGAACTCCCAACAGTGAGAGTTGTAGTGTCTCTTACCATTTGTCTACTCTTAGAGCCCCTTTCCTTCTACTGAGCAGCCTCTTTCTGCATTGATTTGAGCGGCCTAGTCCTATTGGAACTTGCCTGTTATGCTGTGTTCAGTTGATATCCCTGGGAAACCTGCTCTCTTCTGAAGGGAGATGGAGAATGAGTGGGCTTGTGAAGAGGGGAGGTGGAGATAGGGACTGAGAGTAGTGAAGGAGAGGAAATGGTGGTCAGGATGTAATATATAAGTGAAGATAGATAGATAGGTAGACAGACAGACAGACAGACAGAGAGATGATAAAATAATTCATCTAGGGACTAAATTTTATACAAAAGAAAAAATGGGTAGTGGACTCAAATAATAAATTGAAGTTTCAGGCTAGCTATATAAAGTATAAAATTAATGCATATTACAACAAGTCTACCTATGATCCACCTCCTGCTACTCTGCCTTCAAGTTTTACCTGAGGTACATAGCACTCCCCTCTTATCAAATTGCTTGGCTGTAAATTATAAAAATTAACCTCGTACAGAACTACATAGCACTATTAGATCTAGAGTGTTTATACTGACTGCCTGACACACAATAGGGGCTTTTTAAAGGTTGGCTCTTATCATAAGTGAAAATCTATGCTAAAAGAATTACACACCTACATAAACAATGCTAATGTATATAAATCCATAAATGCTAAATAAATCACATAGCATTAAATATATATAATATATTTGTTTACTAAAGCAATTCCTGGATTTATATTTTTTTTGAAAATTTTATTAGATATTTTCTTTATTTACATTTCAAATGTATCCCTTTTCATCATTTCCCCTCTGAAAACCCCCTATATGATCCACCCTTCTCCTGTTATTATGAGAGTGTTCCCCCACCTACCCACCCACCCACTCCTGCATCCCTAACCTGGCATTCCCTACACAGAGTCATCAAGCCTTCACAGGTTCAAGGGCCTCTTCTCCCATTGATGTCCCACAAAGCCATCCTCTACTACATAAGCAGCTGGAGCCATGTGTAGTTCCATGTGTAGTCTTTGGTTGGTGATTTAGTCCCTGGGAGCTCAGATGGGGTCAGTTTGGTGGATATTGTTGTTCCTCCTATGGGGCTGCAAACTCCTTCAGCTCCTTCTGTCCTTTCTCTAACTCCTCCATTGGGGATCCTGTGCCCAATGGTTGGCTGGGAGCATCCACCTCTGTATTTGTCAGGATCTGGCAGAGCCTCTCAGGAGACAGCTATATCAGCAAGCTCTAGTTGGCATCCACAATAGTGTCTGGTTTTGATGGTTGTTTTGATGGTTGTTTGATGGTTGATCCTCAGGTGGCGCAGTCTCTGGATGGTCATTCCTTCAGTTGCTGCTCCACACTTTGTCTCTGTATCTCCTCCCAGGGGTAATTTGTTCCCTCTTCTAAGAGAGACCAAAGTATCCACACTTTGGGCTTCCTTCTTCTTGAGCTTCATGTGGTCTGTGAATTGTATCTTGGGTATTCTGAACTTTGGGGCAAATATCCACTTATCAGTGAGTGAATACCATGTGTGTTCATTTGTGATTGGGTTTCCCCATTCAGGATGATAATTTCTTTTTTTCTCTTTTTTTTCTCTTCTCTTCTCTTCTCTTCTCTTCTCTTCTCTTCTCTTCTCTTCTCTTCTCTTCTCTTCTCTTCTCTTCTCTTCTCTTCTCTTCTCTTCTCTCCCCTCCCTCTCCCCTCCCTCTCCCCTCCCTCTCCTGTCCTCCCCTCCCCTCCCCTCCCCTCCCCTCCCTCTCCCCTCCCTCTCCCCTGCCCTCCCCTCCCTCTCTCCTCCATCTCCTGTCCTCCCTTCCCCTCACCTCCCCTCCCCTCCCTCTCCTGTCCCCCCCTCCACTCCCCTCCCCTCCCCCCTCCCCTCCCCTCCCCTCCCTTTCCCTCCCCCCCTCCCCTCCCCTCCTCTCCTCTTCTCTTCTCTTTTCAAGACATGGTTTCTCTGTGTAGCCCTGGCTGTACTGGAACTCACTCTGTAGACCAGGCTGGCTTTGAACTCAGGAATCTGCCTGTCTCTGCCTCGAACGTGCTGGGATTAAAGTCGTGCACCACCACTGCCCAGCAGGATGATATTTTCTAGTTCCATTCATTTGCCTAAGAATTTCATGAAGCCATTGTTTTTAATAGCTGAGTAGTATTCCATTGTGTAACTGTATCATACTTTCTGTACCCATTCCTCTGTTGAAGGACATCTGGATTCTTTCCAGCTTCTGGCTATTATAAATAAGACTGCTATGAACATAGTGGAACATGTGTCCTTGTTATATGTTGGAGCATCTTTTGGATATATGCCCAGGAGTGGTATAGCTGGGTCCCTGGTTAGTACTATGTTCAACTTTCTGAGGAACTGCCAGACTAATTTCCAGACTGGTTGTATCAGCTTGCAATCCCACCAACAAAGGAGTATTCATCTTTCTCCACATCCTTGACAGGATCTGCTGTCACCTGAATTTTTGATCTTAGCCATTCTGAATGGTATGAGGTTGAATCTCAGGGTCGTTTGGATTTGCATTTTTCTGATGATTATGGATATTGAACCTTTTTTAAAATGCTTTACAGCCATTCAGTATTCCTCAGTTGATTGTTTAGATCTGTACTCCATTTTTAATAGGGTTATTTGGTTCTCTGGAGTCTAACTTGAGTTATTTTTATGTATTGAATATTAGCCCTCTATCAGATGTAGGGTTCATAAAGATCTTTCCCCAATCTGTTGTTTGCTGTTTTGTCCTATTGACAGTGTCCTTTGCCTTACAGAAGCTTTGGAATTTTACGCAGTCCCATGTGTCAATTTTTGATCTTAGAGCCAAAGCTATTGGTGTTCTGTTCATGAAATTTTCTCCTGTGCTTATGTGCTTGATGTTCTTTTATTGTTGAGAATACTTTTCGATATCCTGGGTTGTTACTCCAGATGCTTTTTAAAATTGGTCTTTCTAACTCTGTGAAAAATTGAGTTGGAATTTTGATGGGGATTGCATTGAATCTAAAGATTGCTTTTGGCCAGATGGCCTTTTTTACTATATTAATCCTGCCAATCCATGAGCATGGAAGATCTTTCAATCTTCTGAGATCCTCTTTGATTTCTTTTTCTTCAGAGACTTGAAATTCTTGTCATACAGATCTTTCACTTGCTTAGAGTTACACCAAGGTATGTTATGCACTTTGTGACTATTTTGAAGGATGTTGTTTCCTTAATTTCTTTTTCAGCTTGTTTATCCTTTGAGCTTTGTTTATTCTTTGTGTTTCTATTTTGTGGTATAGTTTGAAGAGTATAGGTACTAGGTCTTTTTTGAAGGTTTTATAGAATTCTGCAACTATCCCTTCTGTTCCTGGGCTTTTTTTTTTTTTTTTTTTTTTTTTTTTTTTTTTTTGCTTGGGAGACTATTAATGACTGCTTCTATTTCTTTAGGGGTTATGGGACTGTTTAGATGGTTTATCTGATCCTGATTTAACTTTGTTACCTGGTATCAGATTTGTTTGATTTAGTTTTATATCTAGTCACATTGCTGAAGTTGTTTATCAGGTTTAGGAGTTCTTTGGTGAAATTTTTTGGATCACTTGAGTACATTATCATATCATTTGCAAATAGTGATATTTTGACTTCTCCCTTTCCAATTTGTATCCCTTTGACCGCCCTTTGTTGTCTAATTGCTCTAGCTAGAACTTCGAGGACTTTATTGGATAGATAGGGAGAGAGTGGGCAGCCTTGTCTTGTCCCTGAATTTATTGGGATTGCTTCAAGTTTCTCTCCATTTAGTTTGATGTTGGGAACTGAGTTGCTGTATATTCCTTTTACTATGTTTAGGTAAGAGAATTGAATTCCTGATCTTTCCAAGACTTTTATCATGAAGGGATGTTTGATTTTGTCAAATGCTTTCTAAGCAATTTATGAAATGTTCATGTGGGTTTTTTTTTTAATTTATTTGTATAGTGAATTATATTAATGGATTTCTGTATACTGAAACAACCCTGCAAACTTGGGATAAAGCCTACTAGATCCTGATGGATGATCGTTTTGATGTGTTCTTGGATTTGGTTTGGGAGAATTGGTCTGAAGTTCTCTTTCTTTGTTAGGTCTTTTTCTGGTTTAGGTATTTGTGGCTTCATAGAACACATTGGGTAATTTTCTTTGTGTTTCTATTTTGTGGTATAGTTTGAAGAGTATAGGTACTAGGTCTTTTTTGAAGGTTTGATAGAATTCTGCATTAATCCCTTCTGTTCCTGGGCTTTTTTTTTTTTTTTTTTTTTTTTTTTGCTTGGGAGACTATTAATGACTGCTTCTATTTCTTTAGGGGTTATGGGACTGTTTAGATGGTTTATCTGATCCTGATTTAACTTTGTTACCTGGTACCTGATTTAAATTTGGCTTCTGGAATTGTCCATTTCATCCAGATTTTCCAGTTTTGTTGAGTCTAGGCTTTTGTATTAGGATCTGATGACTTTTTGGATTTCCTCAGTTTCTGTTGTTGTATCTCCCTTTTGATTTCTGATTTTGTTAATTTGGCTACTGTCTTTGTGTTAGTCTGGCTAAGGGTTTACCTACATTGTTGATTTTCTCAAAGAACCAGCTTCTGGTTTGATTGACTCTTTGAATAATTCTTTTTGTTTCAAATTGGTTGATTTAATCCCCGAGTTTGATTATTTCCTACCTTCTACTCTTCTTGGGTGAATTTGCTTCTTTTTGTTCTAGAGCTTTCAGCAGTACTGTCAAGCTGCTAGTGTGTGCTCTCTCCAGTTTCTTTTTGGCGGCATTCAGAGGTATGAGTTTTCCTTTCATTGTGTCACATGATTTTTGGTATGTTACACCTTCATTTTCATTGAATTCTAAAAAGTCTTTAATTTTGTTCTTTATTTCTTCCTTGACCAAGTTATCATTGAGTAGAGTGTTCAGCTTCCACATGAATGTTGGCTTTCTATTATTTATGTTGTTATTGAAAACCAGCCTTAGACCTTGGTGATCTGATAGGATGTATGGGATTATTTCAATTTTCTTGTATCTGTTGAGGCCTATTTTTTGACTGCTTATATGGTCAGTTCTGCAGAAAGTAAAATAAGGTGCTGAGAAGATTGTATATTCTTTTGTTTTAGGATGAAATGTTCTATAGTCATCGGTTGAATCCATTTTGTTCATAACTTCTGTTAGTTTCACAGTGTCTTTGTTTAATTTCTGTTTCCATAATCTGTCCATTGATGAGAAAGGGTTTTAAAGTCTCCCACTATTATTGTGTGAGGTGCAATGTGTGTTTTGAGCTTTAGTAAAGTTTCTTTTATGAATGTAGGTGCCCTTGCATTTGGAACACAGATGTTCAGAATTGAGAGTTCATATTGGTAGAATTTTCCTTTGAGTATGAAGTGTCCTTCCATATCTTTTTTGATAACTTTTGGTTTAAAACCAATCTTATTCAATATTAGAATGGCTACTCCAGCTTGGTTCTTGGGAATATTTACTTGGAAAACTGTTTTCTAGCCCTTTACTCTGAGATTGTGTCTTTGTTACTGAGTTGTGTTTCCTGCATGCAGCAAGATATTGGATCTTATTTACATATTCAGTCTTCCTTTTTTAGATTAAAAAATATTTTATTCCACAAGGCACTGAAAGAAACATGAGTATATTTTAAGATAAAGCCAGATAATTAGGTTAAACTATTCCAGTCTCTGAGACAATCAAAAATGATATCTGGATATAATGGCCAAAACAAGTAAGTTCAAATGTTAGGCAGAAGGTCCCCAAACAAGAGCCTTTAAACTGCTAAAATGCAATGATTTACCTCACTTGTTGAAATATCAGAGTAAACCACAGATATATAACTTAAGGTATCAGATTATGTGACCTTTAAGTATACTAGCATTATACAACACAAAATACCTTAGAGTAAACACTGAAATTTAATTCCAGAACTGGGATATCAACTTTCCTGTCCTACTTCACAGACATAGGAATTAAATGAAATAATGGAGACAAGAAAGCTTTGCCAACAGAAAAAAATACTGTAATATAAATTTGATTTTTCTTTGTAGAAATATTACTTGTTTTTTTGTTTTTTTTTTTTTGTTTTTTGTTTTTTTGTTTTTGTTTTTGTTTTTTGTTTTTTGTTCTGGGACAGATATTCAGTCTTTTAGTCTATGTCTTTTTATTGGGGAATTAAGTCCATTGATATTGAGATATTAGGAAAAAGTGACTGTTGCTTCTTGTTATTTTTGTTGTTAGAGACGGAATTATGTTTATGTAGCTATTTTCTTTTTTGTTTGTTAAAAGAAGATTATTTTCTTGCTTTCTCTAGGGTGTAGTTTCCCTCCATGTGTTGGAGTTTTCCATTTATTATCCTTTGTAGGGCTGGATTGGTGGAAAGATACTGTGTAAATTTGTTTTTTCATGGAATATCTTGGTTTCTCCATCTATAGTAATTGAGGGTTTTGCTGGGCCTAATAGCCTTGGTTGGCATTTGTGTTCTCTTAGGCTCTGTAGGACATCTGCCCAAGATCTTTTCTGGCTTTTATAGTCTCTAGTGAGAAGTTTGGTGTAAATCTTATAGGTCTGCCTTCATAGTATACTTAACCTTTTTTGCTTTCTGTTTTAATATTCTTTATTTGTTTTCTTCATTTGATGTTTTGCTTATTATGTGACTGGAGAAATTTCTTCTCTTGTCCAATCAATTTGGAGTTCTGGAGGCTTCTTGTATGTTCATGGGCATCTCTTGCTTTAGGTTAGGGAAGTTCTCTTCTATGATTTTTTGAAGATATTTACTGGTCCTTTAAGTTGGAAATCTTTGCTTTCTTCTATACCTATTATCCTTAGGTTAGGATTTCTCATTATGTTCTGGATTTCCTGGATGTTTTAGGCTAGGAGCTTTTTGCATTTTCTTTGACTTCTGTTTCAATATTTTCTTTTTTTTTTCTTTTTTTTTCCTTTTTTTTTATTACATATTTTCCTCAATTACATTTCCAATGCTATCCCAAAAGTCCCCCATACCACCCCCCACTTCCCTACCCTCCCATTCCCATTCTTTTGGCCCTGGCATTCCCCTATAATGGGGCATATAAAGTTTGCAAGTCCAATGGGCCTCTCTTTCCAGTGATGGCCAACTAGGCCATCTTTAGATACATATGCAGCTAGAGACAAGAGCTCCGGGGTACTGGTTAGTTCATCATGTTGTTCCAACTATAGGGTTGCAGATCCCTTTAGCTCCTTGGGTACTTTCTCTAGCTTCTCCATTGGGAGCCCTGTGATACATCCAATATCTGACTGTGAGCATCCACTCCTGTGTTTGCTAGGCCCCTGCATAGTCTCACAAGAGACAGCTATCTTTGGGTCCTTTCAGCAAAATCTTGCTAGTGTATGCAATGGTGTCAGCGTTTAGAGGCTGATTATGGGATGGATCCCTGGATACGGCAGTCTCTAGATGGTCCATCCTTTCATCACAGCTCCGAACTTTGTCTCTGTAACTCCTTCCCTGGGTGTTTTATTCCCAATTCTATGAAGGGGCACAGTGTCCACATTTTGGTCTTCATTCTTCTTGAGTTTCATGCGTTTAGCAAATTGTATCTTATATCTTGGGTATCCTAAGTTTTGGGCTAATATCCACTTATCAGTGAATACATATTGTGTGAGTTCCTTTGTGATTGTGTTACCTCACTCAAGATGATGCCCTCCAGGTCCATCCATTTGGCTAGGAATTTCATAAATTCATTCTTTTTAATAGCTGAGTAGTACTCCATTGTGTAAATGTACCATAATTTCTGTATCCATTCCTCTGTTGAGGGACATCTGGGTTCTTTCCGGCTTCTGGCTATTATAAATAGGGCTGCTATGAACATAGTGGAGCATGTGTCCTTCTTACTGGTTGGGACATCTTCTGGATATATGCCCAGGAGAGGTATTGCTGGATCCTCCGGTAGTACTATGTCCAATTTTCTGAGGAACCTCCAGACTGATTTCCAGAGTGGTTGTACAAGCTTGCAATCCCACCAAAAATGGAGGAGTGTTCCTCTTTCTCCACATCCTCTCCAGCATCTGCTGTCACCTGAATTTTTGATCTTAGCCATTCTGACTGGTGTGAGGTGGAATCTCAGGGTTGTTTTGATTTGCATTTCCCTGATGATTAAGGATGTTGAACATTTTTTCAGGTGCTTCTCTGCCATTTGGTATTCTTCAGGTGAGAATTCTTTGTTCAATTCTGAGCCCCATTTTTTAATGGGGTTATTTGACTTTCTGGAGTCCACCTTCTTGAGTTCCTTATATATATTGGATATTAGACCCTTATCTGATTTAGGATAGGTAAAGATCCTTTCCCAATCTGTTGGTGGTTTTTTTGTCTTACTGATGGTGTCTTTTGCCTTGCAGAAGCTTTGCAGTTTCATGAGGTCCCACTTGTCAATTCTCGATCTTACAGCACAAGCCATTGCTGTTCTATTCAAGAATTTTTCCCCTGTGCCCATATCTTCAAGGCTTTTCCCCACTTTCTCCTCTATAAGTTTCAGTGTCTCTGGTTTTATGTGAAGTTCCTTGATCCACTTAGACTTGACCTTAGTACAAGGAGATAGGAATGGATCGATTCGCATTCTTCTACATGATAACAACCAGTTGTGCCAGCACCATTTGTTGAAAATGCTGTCTTTCTTCCACTGGATGTTTTTAGCTCCCTTGTCGAAGATCAAGTGACCATAGGTGTGTGGGTTCATTTCTGGGTCTTCAATTCTATTCCATTGGTCTATTTGTCTGTCACTATACCAGTACCACGCAGTTTTTATCACAATTGCTCAGTAGTAAAGCTTTAGGTCTGGCATGGTGATTCCACCAGAGGTTCTTTTATCCTTGAGAAGAGTTTTTGCTATCCTAGGTTTTTTGTTATTCCAGATGAATTTGCAGATTGCACTTTCTAATTCGTTGAAGAATTGAGTTGGAATTTTGATGGGGATTGCATTGAATCTGTAGATTGCTTTTGGCAAGATAGCCATTTTTAAAATGTTGATCCTGCCAATCCATGAGCATGGAAGATCTTTCCATCTTCTGAGATCTTCTAGAATTTCTTTCTTCAGAGACTTGAAGTTTTTATTATACAGATCTTTCACTTCCTTAGTTAGAGTCACGCCAAGATATTTTATATTATTTGTGACTATTGAGAAGGGTGTTGTTTCCCTAATTTCTTTCTCAGCCTGTTTATTCTTTGTGTAGAGAAAGGCCATTGATTTGTTTGAGTTAATTTTATATCCAGCTACTTCACCGAAGCTGTTTATCAGGCTTAGGAGTTCTCTGGTGGAATTTTTAGGGTCACTTATATATACTATCATATCATCTGCAAAAAGTGATATTTTGACTTCATCTTTTCCAATTTGTATCCCTTTGATCTCCTTTTGTTGTCGAATTGCTCTGGCTAGGACTTCAAGTACAATGTTGAATAGGTATGGAGAAAGTGGACAGCCTTGTCTAGTCCCTGATTTTAGAGGGATTGCTTCAAGCTTCTCACCATTTACTTTGATGTTGGCTACTGGTTTGCTGTATATTGCTTTTATCATGTTTAGGTATGGGCCTTGAATTCCTGATCTTTCCAAGACTTTTATCATGAATGGGTGTTGGATCTTGTCAAATGCTTTTTCTGCATCTAACGAGATGACCATGTGGTTTTTGTCTTTGAGTTTGTTTATATACTGGATTACGTTGATGGATTTCCGTATATTGAACCATCCCTGCATCCCTGGGATGAAACCTACTTGGTCAGGATGGATGATTGTTTTGATGTGTTCTTGGATTCGGTTAGCAAGAACTTTATTGAGTATTTTTGCATCAATATTCATAAGGGATATTGGTCTGAAGTTTTCTATCTTTGTTGGGTCTTTTTGTGGTTTAGGTATCAGAGTAATTATGGCTTCATAGAATGAGTTGGGTAGAGTACCTTCTGTTTCTATTTTGTGGAATAGTTTGTGAAGAACTGGGATTAGATCTTCTTTGAAGGTCTGATAGAACTCTGCACTAAACCCATCTGGTCCTGGGCTTTTTTTGGTTGGGAGACTATTAATGACTGCTTCTATTTCTTTAGGGGATATAGGGCTGTTTAGATCATTAACCTGATCTTGGTTCAACTTTGGTACCTGGTATCTGTCTAGGAACTTCTCCATTTCATCCAGGTTCTCCAGTTTTGTTGAGTATAGCCTTTGGTAGAAGGATCTGATGGTGTTTTGGATGTCTTCAGGATCTGTTGTTATGTCTCCTTTTTCATTTCTGATTTTGTTAATTAGAATACTTTCCCTGTGCCCTCTAGTTAGTCTGGCTAAGGGTTTATCTATCTTGTTGATTTTCTCAAAGAACCAGCTCCTTGATTGGTTGATTCTTTGAATAGTTCTTCTTGTTTCCACTTGATTGATTTCGCCTCTGAGTTTGATTATTTCCTGCAGTCTACTCCTCTTGGGTGAGTTTGCTTCCTTTAGTTCTAGTGCTTTTAGGTATGTTGTCAAGCTGCTAATGTGTGCTCTTTCTAGTTTCTTTTTGGAGGCACTCAGAGCTATGAGTTTTCCTCTTAGAAATGCTTTCATTGCGTCCCATAAGTTTGGGTATGTTGTGGCTTCATTTTCATTGAACTCTAAAAAGTCCTTGATTTCTTTCTTTATTCCTTCCTTGACCAAGGTATCATTGAGAAGAGTGTTGTTCAGTTTCCACGTGAATGTTGGCTTTCTATTATTTATTTTGTTATTGATGATCAGCCTTAGTCCATGGTGATCTGATAGGATGCATGGGACAATTTCAATGTTTTTGTATCTGTTGAGTCCTGTTTTGTGCCCAATTACGTGGTCAATTTTGGAGAAGGTACCATGAGGTGCTGAGAAGAAGGTGTATCCTTTTGTTTTAGGGTAAAATGTTCTGTAGATATCTGCCAGATCCATTTGATCCATAACTTCTGTTAGTTTCACTGTGTCCCTGTTTAGTTTCTGTTTCCATGATCTGTCCATTGTTGAAAGTGGTGTGTTGAAGTCTCCCACTATTATTGTATGAGGTGCAATGTGTGCTTTGAGATTTACTAAAGTTTCTTTAATGAATGAGGCTGCCTTTGTATTTGGAGCATAGATATTCAGGATTGATAGTTCCTCTTGGAGCATTTTACCTTTGATGAGTATGAAGTGCCCCTCCCTGTCTTTTTTGATGACCTTGGGTTGGAAGTCAATCTTATCAGATATTAGAATGGCTACTCCAGCTTGTTTCTTCATACCATTTGCTTGGAAAATTGTTTTCCAGCCTTTCATTCTGAGGTAGTGTCTATCTTTTTCTCTGAGATGAGTTTCCTATAAGCAGCAAAATGTTGGGTCTTGTTTGTGTAGCCAGTTTGTTAGTCTATGTCTTTTTATCGGGGAGTTGAGTCCATTGATATTAAGAGATATTAAGGAAAAGTAATTGTTGTTTCCTGTTATTTTTGTTGTTAAAGTTGGCATTCTGTTCTTGTGGCTGTCTTCTTTTAGGTTTGTTGAGGGATTACCTTCTTGTTGTTTCTAGGGCGTGGTTACCGTCCTTGTATTGGTTTTTTTCTGTTATTATCCTTTGAAGGGCTGGATTCCTGGAGAGATAATGTGTGAATTTGGTTTTGTCGTGGAATACTTTGGTTTCTCCATCTATGTTAATTGAGAGTTTGGCTGGGTATAGTAGCCTGGGCTAGAATTTGTGTTCTTTTATTGTCTGTATAACATCTGTCCAGGATTTTCTGGTTTTCATAGTCTCTGGTGAAAAATCTGGTGTAATTCTGATAGGCTTGCCTTTATATGTTACTTGGCCTTTTTCTCTTACTGCTTTTAGTATTCTATCTTTATTTAGTGCATTTGTTGTTCTGATTATTATGTGTCGGGAGGTATTTCTTTTCTGGTCCAGCCTATTTGGAGTTCTGTAGGCTTCTTGTATGTTCATGGGCATCTCTTTCTTTAGATTTGGGAAGTTTTCTTCTATAATTTTGTTGAAGATGTTTGCTGGTCCTTTGAGTTGAAAATCTTCATTCTCATCCACTCCTATTATCTGTAGGTTTGGTCTTCTCATTGTGTCCTGTATTTCCTGGATGTTTTGAGTTAGGATCTTTTTGCATTTTCCATTTTCCTTGATTGTTGTGCCGATGTTCTCTATGGAATCTTCTGCACCTGAGATTCTCTCTTCCATCTCTTGTATTCTGTTGCTGATGCTTGCATCTATGGTTCCAGATTTCTTTCCTAGGGTTTCTATCTCCAGTGTTGCCTCATTTTGGGTTTTCTTTATTGTGTCTACTTCCCTTTTTAGGTCTAGTATGGTTTTGTTCATTTCCATCATCTGATTGGATGTGTTTTCCTGTTTCTCTTTAAGGACTTCTACCAGTTTGGTTGTGTTTTCCTGTTTTTCTTTAAGGACTTGTATCTCTTTAGCCATGTTCTCCTGTAGTTCTTTAAAGTCCTTCTTGATGTCCTCTACCATCATCATGAGATATGCTTTTAAATCCAGGTCTAGCTTTTCAGGTGTGTTGGGGTGCCCTGGACTGGGCGAAGTGGGAGTGCTGGGTCCTGATGATGGTGAGTGGTCTTGGTTTCTGTTAGTAAGATTCTTACATTTACCTCTCGCCATCTGGTAATCTCTGGAGTTGTTATAGTTGTCTCTGTTCAGAGGTTGTTCTTCTGGTGATTCTGAGTATCGTCTGTCAGCAGACCTGGGAGACAGGCTCTCTCCTCTGAGTTTCAGTGGTTAGAGCACTCCCTGCTGACAAGCTTTCCTCTTAAAGGGAAGGTGTACAGATATCTGGTGTTTGGACCTCCTCCTGGCTGAAGAAGAAGGCGGAAAACAGGACCTTTCCCAGATGCTGTGTTGCTTTGGCAGGTCACAGAAGCTGTAGGCTTCTGTGGTGCACACTCTCAGCTGTGCAGACTAAGTTCCTAAGTTCAGTGGAATCCTGGATCCAAGGTGTGCTCCCTGCTCCTGAGGCAGAGGGCTCCTGTGCAGGGCAGACCACTGTCTTCCAGTTAGGAGGGTGCCGGATGTCTGTGGCCCCAAAAGGGTGCTGCCTCAGTGGCTCTGTGGCTCCCGCCTGTCCCAGAAGCTGTCTGCTTCTGTGGTCCTCACTCTGACCTGTACAGACTCCTGTTTCAATATTTTCTATGGTATCTTCTTCACCTGTGATTCTCTTTTCTATCTCTTGTATTCTATTGGTGATGCTTGTATCTATGACTCCTGATCTCTTTCCTAGGTTTTCTATCTCCAGAGTTGTCTCCCTTGTTATTTCTTTATTTTTTCTATTTCCATTTTTAGATCCTGGATGGTTTTGTTCAATTCCTTCACCTGTTTAGTTGTGTTTTCCTGTAATTCTTTAAGGGATTTTTGTGTTTCTGCTTTAAGGGCTACACAGATGAATCAACTTGTTTAAATCAGGCTCACCCTGCTTCACTTAAGCTGCCAGTAGAGTACTAAAGGAATTCCTGTAATTAAAGCATAAAAAACACTTAGTCTGAACTGTGTAAATATTTCAGGTAAAAGATTTTCTTGGGCTGAATTAAGAGTGGATGCTCTCTGCTCTGTTTTACCTCCCATGTGTAAACACAATCCAGTGTGTTATAGCAGATTTAATGGCATCATCCAGGATAAAATTCAAATGAAATTATTACAAGATTAAAGCCAACAGCATGTTAGTATCCATCCAGTACACTGTGGGGATTAAAGAATTCCTGGGAAAGATTAATAGAACAGGGAGGGAGAAAAAAAGATTCCTAATTGCTCATAACAAACCAAATTATACTTAAATAGCTGAAGGTTACCATGCAGGTGTGGAATTCCATTGACATTTGTTCAAATTTTATATTTGACAATTGTATGACTTGCAATTAAAACAACATAATGATATTTAGATAAGAAAGTATCACTTAGTCTAAGGTCTTAGCTTTTATATTACTTATACACAATAAACTTCACTGCTTTCGCATTTAACATTTTATTTTTCAAAGAGCCTCTATAGCCTCTGGCTCTATGAACATGTTAGCAATGGAAACTAATGAAATCGAGTATATTCCTGCAATGTTTTGAAAATAATTGCCGAGTTACATAGTCATGTTTTAATATTATTGCTATGACAAAAGTAACAAGGGAAATGGGACTTTTAACTCACAGGGTCAAGTCACAGCCCACAGTATTCTATAACATTGCATAGACTATGACATCTGCAGAAGACACAGGAGCTAGGGAGATCTAGCCACATCACACCCAGTGTTCAGAGCTGGAAAAATTGAGTGCGTGCCTGCGTACAACTCAGCTCAGGTGATCTGCTAGCATTTAATCAAGGTCCTATCGCAAGATTGCTGCCAACTTGTAAGCCTGCATCTTCCTGAATCAACATAACCAGGACAGTTTTCCTGTTTATGCTCATAATCCAACCCTTTCTATAAACCCCTCAATGATACTAGTTTTCCAAGATATTCTAGATTCTGTCAATTGTAGGTCTATATGCAGGGATGATGTACACACCATTTCTACATCAGTATTCTGTTTCAATGACACCTACTCATTGGTGGTCTATGCAATATCAGTAACATTTTTTTAAGTATTACCATGATTTATAAACATCATAGAATGGTGACTCATGTTAGCAACTGAACTTTATTTAAGAGTAACTTTAATGTGCTCCATCATGTCCAAACTGTATGTTCCAAATATTTTTACACTTCTCTCTGCTTAGGAAATTTATCAAAAGACAACCAGTGACCCAATTTTGTGAAGTGCTTTCCTGCATTTAATCTCCTCATCCAAATGATGGAGGCTGTCACATTTAAGCTCAGCATCCAACAAAGTTTCAGACACGGACTTACTACAACCAAATTCTTAGCCATATTGTAATAGGGTGGAACTTAATTTAATATCCAAGGCCTCATTCAGTTTCAGTTTGATACCCCTAATGAATATTGGTAAGGCCAAGGCCTTTCTATCCTTTAAACAAATTCCAAGGCCCTCATGACTGGCAGATTTTGACTTGATCCTAATCCTTAAACATTCACTTCCTCCTAATAGTACCACAGGATGGGGGAGCAAACCCTACCACATGAGTCTTTGAAGGATCCAAGCCAGAGCACCTACTTGAACTACATACTATATATGTCTGACTATTAAAGTACTAAAATGTTGAGAAACTGAAAACTCTGAAAATAAAAAAGCTAATATGCAAGATCAGCACAAGTGTATCCTGGGGATTGAAATCATGGTCTCATAGCTACTAAGTGTCCATTCTGCCTACAAGCTACCTCACTGTCCCCAAGGATAAGTAAATCTTACAGTAACCAAGGTGTGAAAATGACCTTCCAACCTTTTATGTAAAATGTGTAGTTTGTCATTTTGGGAATGGAGCAGACTGAACTGAGAAATTACTGAGTGACCAGTTTTCTATTGATTTATAATGGGAATTGTCTGTGTTTTTAGCCACTTGAATTTATATGGAATGGTTTGTGATATTCTCTATATTTGTGTTGGTTCAAATCATTCTTAAACATTTGGTTGATTTTTGCTTCTAAAGTGAGTATGTTCAGGGTACAGGATGCCTCTTGAAACAGATAGGCAATAAGGTTCTCCCCCTTATGTTAAGTGGTCCTCTTATACCTATACCATGTCTCTGTAGGCACAGGTTCTTGGGCTGAGTGATTTGAAAGCAACAGCTATGAGTTTATGAGAGTAATAACCCTGCATGTTCAGAAGACAGAATTTCACATAGCTATATAGTCTCCTTAGGCTCTTACGTCCTTTCCACTTCTCCTCTTCCAAGATGAGTTGTCTTGTGCATGTAGTGGGGGTAGAGGGAGAAAGGTGGATATGATTATATTTCATTGTATGCATTTATAGCGTTCTCAAGAATAAAAAAAAAACATGTTCATGGAAAATAGAATTTTTTAAAACCAACAGGAAATAAATTCTGTATTTCTCTCTAATTATTGAAGGATTGGTTTTGCACAAATATGTGCAGATGATCATTTACTGGAAGCCATTCTCATCTGATCACTCACATCTGAGTGTCTGGCAATTTCCTCTCTATTTTTACAAATGTATTCATGGGACAATCTCAGATATCCATAGAGTTGCAATTGCAAAATCTTTGCATCCTTGATGAGCGTGTTTGTGAGGAGAGTTATGTGGAGAGAAAGGGTACGTGTAAGGGAAGAAATATGGGGCAGAGGGGAACAGAGGCCAGAGAACCTGCCTTACTTGAGAATCAGTAAATGTAATAGATTCTGTATTAAATCAAATATTTTCTGTGTGAGTATATTTACCCTGAGAATCTGTTTTGAGTGCACTATGTGTGGACTAGAGAATTAACACTAAGGTTGTACTAAGCACAAGAGGATGATATAATAAATACAGTTTGAATAAGAAATGAAATTATTTCAAGCCACCCTTCAGCTGACCTGGCTACATTGCATACTTATCTGGACCATTCTAGACTAAGATAGTTGAGTTATTTATAGAACAGCTCAATTTTCTCTCACAGAAAAGACTCTTACAGGCACTTTAATTTACCTCTCCTTTGCAGCATCACAGAATCTGTGATAATAGCGGCTGCCATGCATTACAAATGTGACCTCATGCATGTGCTCACTGATATCTGCCCTCTTCTTGACAACTTTTTGATTGTTACATAAAAATGTTTATTTTCACAAAAATACCTATCCAAACAGATGTCAAGCTAATAACAAATGAGAAATATTAACTTTGATTCTTTTAATTCTAAAATCTTGCTGTTAAATAAAATGTTTATGGATAATAATAAATTATTTAAAATAACTATTTTTTCAAGTGCAATATTTTTATTGATTCTTTAAAGATTGATCAGATTCATTACCCATTCATCTTTCCACTATTCCCAAGCCACTCCTTCCCCATTGCTGTCCAACCAACGGGGTCTGAACTATGGCATATGTAGAACACTAAAATGTTCGAAGTGAAAAGTAGAATAGCATTAACAGATATGTGAGTTATTTCCAGCATATTAGGTTTTGGTCTCTATTCCAGGAGGGATTAACAGAAGCAAGAGGGGTCCCTTCTAGCCACAATTAACCCTAGGGCCACCTACAGGCAGCAAGTGTTATAAAATAGGTCAGAGATCAAACATTCCTCCAAGAGAATCAGAACTCATCTATTTCAAACTTTAAAATTCACTTTGCTTTGCCCCACTGTATCTGTGTTCTTCATACTGCAACTGATTTGGGGATTCAGTCTGCCTAGGGCAATAGTGCTTTGAGAATCACACCTACCTAAGAACTGACTTTTCTTCTGTATCCTTCCTCTCTCTGTAAAATAACAGTTTCCCACAAGGATCAGATTTCCCCCAACATGCTCAATGTCTATTATTAGTAATCAAAAACATTCACTTCTATTTTCAGGAAATTGTTTGTATGCCTTTTTTTTTTCGTCACCAGATTTCATAATTGAACTTACATAGTATTGTTTTGGGAGCAGAACTTGAAGAAGCAATATGCCGAGAATCTAGCAATGTAGTCAATTTACTATCATAATCATTTTTATAGCCAGTCAGTCATAGGAAAATCAAAACTGCATGCTGGATAGTTTTTGTCAACTTGACACAAGCTAATGACATCTGGGAAGAGAAAACCTAAACGGAGAAGATGTCTTCATCAGATTGGCCTATAGGCAATCTATGGAACTTTTTCTTAATTAATGATTGACATGTGAGGGCCCAGACTGTTGTGGATGGTGCCAGAATTAGGCACATACTTCTGGGTCCTATAGGAAAGCACACTGAACAAGCTATAGAGAGTTAGTTAGGTCTTAGGGTTATCACTCCTCTTATGAAACACCATGAACAAAGACAAGTTGGGGAGGAAAGGGTTTATCACATTTCCACATTGCAGTCCAATGTTGAAGGAAGCTACAATAGGAACTCAAGCAGGGCAAGAACCTGGAGGCAGGAGCTGCTCCAGAGGCCATAGAGGGGTGCAGCTTATTGACTTTTTTCTAATGATTTGCTTACTGTCTTACAGTATCCAGGACCACCAGCCCAGAAATGACCCTACCCACAGTAGGTTGGCCCCTCCCTTACCAAACACTAATTAAGAAAATGATCTATATGCTTACATATGCTGCAACCTTAGAGTGGTGCTTTCTTATCTGTGGTTCCCTCCTCTCAGATGACTTTAACTTCTGTCAAGTTGACAGAAACCTATCCAACACAGAGAACAAGCCATAAACAGTGTTTATCTACAACTTCTGTTTTTGTTCCTGCCTACAGATTCCTCACTTGAGTTCCTTTCTGAGATGGCTTATTTTTCTCATGATGGGCTTTGATCCAGATGTGTAAGCCAAATAGATCTTTCCTCCCCGGGGTGGTTTGGATCAGTGTTTTATCAGAGTAGTCAGGAGCAAACAAGGATAAACCCCAAACTTAGCCTTGCCATGACTATATGACCTAATCTGTTACCTTCATAGATTTCACACATAGAGCAGTGTGTGTGTGTGGGGGGGGGTACACCATCTCTACTAAGAAAAAGCTATCCTCAAAAGAGGGCTGATGTAGAGCAGGTGGCAAGAAACATCTCCAATGTTCAAACAAGATCTTCCTTGGTGCTTAAGCATGTGTCTTTGGCCAGAAGCCCAGGGGCTGAACATAGTATCCTGGAGGAAAAGAAGCAATCCCAGCAGCCTTTGCTCAGATGAAGTGCTAATTATCAACACCTGGCTCAGGTAAAGAACGGAGCCATGTGCAGTGCACTGGGAATGAGAAACTGGGTGCAACCGAGCTCTTGCACACAGTGCCATGACTGTTAGATTCTTCTTCCACTTCTTCCTGCCCTGTTTCCTTGATGATATTTTACTTTGATGTTTATTTTTAACTCCCTCTAGGATTCCCGTGTAAGAAAAAAATATCACTTGGTAATATTCATGACAGAAGAGTTGGCAGATAACACATATAAATCTGTGTCCTTCCTTTCTTTGTCCTGGATATAGTTAGCACACCTCTGCTTCATTATCTTGGATCCTGAATGCTGTGCTTGTTCATGCCCAAGACTGTGGACTGGAGTAACTCACCTGTACTTTACTCTCATAACCACTTTAATAAATTAAAATGTTACCTCAATCCCATATAAATTACTTGAAACTGAATAATTTAATTAATGCATTATTCTTTGAAATGTATTAATCATACAAACTTTCATGAAAAAAGAAATTAAGTGGAGTCAATATAAATTACTCCAGACTTTATAGATAAATAACATCTGTTTTATGATTCCTATGGAACTTGTAGTTGTGTAGGAGTACAATTACATAGGGAAATGGTCTTTGCTTGGTGGAGACATTGCTACTCAACTGTCAACAAGAAAAATCCTGAAATCGATTAAAGTAAGTAACGATGGAGATGATAAATGTCTTACCATTTAAGCTATGGGAAATTCAAAGAAGAAAGAAACAGAATGACTGACCTTCCACTAGCCTCTTAGGTTGAGTGAGGAGCTCTCAAGTGTGAAAATAAGCCCACATGCTTTCATATTGAGAATGAGGGGACTGAGTGGGAAAGAGTTTAAAGTCTCAGGCTGCTGATAGCGAAGGCTTTCCCCCATCTTGAGAGCTTAACCCTAGGAGCAAGATGCTATAACTTTGTGTCTTACAAAACAGGAGCTTTAATGTAGTGAGGACTACCTTTGGACAATCTCAGATCCCTCCCCATCCAAGGATTTAGTTTAAAATGGAATCCAAATTATATCTGTAGCAATTGTCGGAAATGGAGGGAGGAAGGCTATCTCATCTGATCCTTTGAGTGAGATAGAAACAAATCTCTTCTTTGAAACTGCATTAACTCGTATCAAGTACCCAGAATCCACTTAATAAATTGCTTTTTGCTTGTGACCAGAAAGAGTTAAGATACCTCTAAATGGCAAGCGGTTCTCAAGCTTCAGGGAAGTCTGAGGTGAGATGGGTTATTAAGAGAAGTATAAGGTGCAGATGTTAAGGTGGTGGGCACTCATGCCTTTCTAGGACATTTCAGTGATTGGCTATTCTGACAAATGTACTTATGAATCTAATTGACATGGTATGAAAGATGCTAATTATACAGAATGTAGAATATATGTAAGAGAGTGGTCAAACAAAGAGAATTTTTGATCATGTCTCTGTTGAGAAATAAACAGAATTCATGCCTACATATTTCTTTCACCTCTCCTGGATGTAGCCAATCATTTCCTTGAAACATCAGAGTTCCAACAATCTTGGATACTGGTGCTCTCTTAGGAGATGCATAGAAAGAGAGGTCCTCTGTTGCTTATTCTGTCTATGCAATCAGAGGATGCCTTTGCCCCTATATTGATCCTTTCTATTATGCATCTGAAGAAATTAGTTGTAATAACATCCTATTAAGATTGGCTATGTCTAGTCCTCTATCAAACCCATCTTTTGGCATTTGGAGTAAAAGATGAGCACAGTCCTGTCTGGATAATGAAATGGTAATGAACTATTGTATTAAGGTGTATTCTCATTGTGTTTATCTCCTGTTCAAATTCAACTAAGGAAGTAAAAGCAACATGTAATCCTAAAAATGATAGTTATAACTGCTGTCCTTGGTTGTTAGACTAACAGAATGGCGATGCAACACATAAACTTTGGTTGGCAGATGGATCAGAAAGTAAAGGCACTTCCTGCTCACCCTGAGAGCCGAAGTTTTATGCCTTTGACTTATATGTTGAACAAAGAGAACCAATGCCTGCATATTGTGCTGTAAATTGCACACACAAACACACACACATACATACATACAAACACACATATACATGCAAACTCACACACATCTAAATAAATAAATAAAATTTAAAGGACAATGTCTATAAGCAAGAGTCAACATTTAATATTATTATTCAGTAATAATATATTTGTAACTTAATAAATTTTTACTGAGGCATCTTACTTGAACATATTAAGAGAGATTTGAAAATATAAATGTGTCTGCTAATATCATGAACCTAAATGTGTGACACTCACCATCAACAAATAAGATTATGTGATTATACTAAACACCTAATACCTAGCTTCTTCATGGAGTACATATTCAATATTCATTTCTCTTTCTGAGGATATTTCCTAATAAGAATTAGTATTTCTTTTATTATCTATAATATAGAATTTATTTGTTAGTGAATTTAGTCATAAATCTTTATTATTCTTAAAATTGGATGAACTTTAGGAGAAATTGACACGTTGTAAATACTTCTATCAATCAAAAATATCTTTCATATTTCAGCATGACGGTTGCTGCCAGGGTAACATTATGTAAAGGATGCTAGATTTGAATAAATGCCCATCATAGAAGAGTTTTGTGCTTTTGCTCCAAAAATTATCTTCAGCTTGATATTCACTGATTAATTTGATGACATCTAAAAACCCTGAGAGACATGCAGTTTAAGTAGCATGTAAAATTCTTAACCAAAAGTTAGAAATGTACAGTAATATTTCTGACTAAAATGTATAGCCAAAAGTTCTAGTCTCCCCTTGAAACTCCCCTTTTCCAGACACACCCATTTCTGTTGCCTCCTAATCTTATGTCTAATTAACATTTAAAATTGTATTTTTAACACACACACACACACACACACACATGTCCTTAAACATGGAACTGCATTTGGTTTTGAATCAGAAAATCTGTGTATAGTTACCACTACTGTTAGTACTGTTATTTTATTTATGAGCACGACAGGTAGCCATGTGTCTCAACAGAATTATTATTTTTATTCTCAGAATAAAAGATAAAAGCTAGTTTGACAGTTCTAGTACAAGGACCCCAAATGGGAGGTGTTTTAATATTGTTCCTTGGCAAGAATCTGGATGGAAATTCCCTTGACTAGGTCTTAACCACAGACCAAGAAGGAAGCCCTGATATCTGATGTATGTTCTTGCTGTTTTTCCCTTCTTTTACAACCTGAAAAAGTACCCCTGCCAGGAAACACTGCTTGAGGATGTGATGCAATCTGAAGGCATATGGACATCTCCTGTGTGGCCAGCTCATCTCCACAGATGTCATCCCAGTTTCTGGCTTATGTCCACTCAGACACCCACCACTAGATAAAGTGCTGGGTCTCACCCCATTTCTTGCCCCCACTCCTGCTCTATGGGATGTCTTTATCTAAAGTCCCTATCTCTAATCCTACACTAAGGTTTCTCTATACTCACTCTCCATTCTGTCTCATTGACTTTCATTGTTTGAGTTTTTGAGGCAAATAATCCAAAAGCCACTGGGTCTATGTCTCATTGGCCTTTAATGATAGTACCAAAATCTTAACACACAGAGTAATCCTCACATGAGGTGAGACCCAAATTCTTCTTCCCTTTCTCAGGTCACTTGTAAAATGGAGTAAAATGATGTCTCTACTCCAGGAAATGCTTAATTTAGTCACCTAACACTTATAAGTGGGTCTGAAGGTACCACTACTGTTTGCATGTGAACCAGAAAACCTGTTAATTCCCCATGCTGCTTCTTTAACAACTTCTTGGGGTCATTTTGTATTCTTAACTGATCCTCGAAATATATGATTTGTATAGCAGTGGCCCTATAAACTGTCACAGTGTTGTATGGGAGTATTCGGGCAGTATTCCTCTGTGGGTATCCTCTGAGCTCGCCAGTAAATACTGTAGATTATTTAAGCACTTTTGTATATTACATATGTTTGTACATTTTATGTGCTTATACATATTTATAAGTTTTTAAAAGAATCATTTTGTTTACTTGCACAGTTCATGTTTATTGGGGAATATATATTTATGAATGTTTTAAACCATGTTACAGATTATATGAATACACATTTAGTTATTTACCCCCAAGCCCTTAGAAATTTCCCCTGCACTAGTTACTGTACAATTTATTTATAGTAAAGGTTTTGCAAAGGGTATATTTTCTAATTTTTCTTCAAATAGACATAAGAAAGACAGGTTCACAATAATTCAGATTTTGCTAATTGAGTTATTTGGGAGCCTTATTAGTGAACGTATATATGATGGTGGTGGACTCATTTCTAATTAGAGATGTTTCAAACCTGATCTACAAAGGGTGGGACATTTACAATGATTTTACCTTTTGCCATTGCAGAACACAGAGCCTAATGAACTCATATCAATAAGAAATTTTTCTATGGTGTATAACAAAAGTGATATATATATATATATATATACATACATATATATACATAAACACACACACACACACCTATATATATATATATCAGATCTACATTATTATAGCATATATAATGTTATATCTTACTTTCTATAAACTATATAATTTGATTGTATTTTGGCATGACTTGAAAGGACTAGGAGTACATGTGAATCGGGTACTATTTATTCCCCCTTTCTTTACAGGTAATATTTTAAAATTCTTGTTATTTAGTGTGTTCAGTAATTCCCCTCCCATTTGCAAGTCCATATTCTCTTACCTGAATTGCACTTGGTGGGTAATTAAAATGACTTTGGGTCTCTGAGAACTGTCATGTTAGTGTATTCAATGGACATTTACCACCTCTCATTCCCAGTGACTTAGCATTGACAAAATGCCTTCTATCTTGAGACATCCACTTTCTCCAGCACCTACCAGATCCTATTAACGTTCCTTTCATCTGTGAATGATAATACACTCTCTTTTGCATTTATTTTGTTCCCTCATTAGATATATAAACTGAATTCTCAAGGTTTTATTCTAGGTCTATGTCATTAAATTTTTCCTTTGCTTGGCTCAAATACAAATTAAACTGTATAAGAACAAATACTAAGTAGCATGCCCAATCTCTGTTATCCTTTTTTATAACTGCTCCAATATGTAATAAGGACACATGCTCCACTATGTTCATAGCAGCCTTATTTACAATAGCCAGAAGCTAGAAAAAGCCTGATGTCCCTCAACAGAGGAATGGATACAGAATATTTGGTACATTTACACAATGGATTACTATGCAGCTATCAAAACCAATGAATTTATAATTTTTAGACAAATGTATGGACCTGGAGGATATTATCCTGAGTGAGGTAACCCAGTCACAAAAGAATACACATGATATGCACTCACTGATAAGTGGATATTAGACCAGAAGCTCAGAATACCCAAGATACATTTTGCAGAATACATGAAACTCTAGAAGGAAGACCAAAGTGTGGATACTTTGGTTCTTCTTAGAAGGGGGAACAACATATCCATGGAAGGAGTTATACAGACATGGTGTGAAACTAAGACTGAAGGAATGACGATCCAGAGACTGCCCCACTTGGGGATCCATCCTATATACAACCTCCAAACCCAGACACTATTATGGATGACAACAAGAGCTTGCTGAGAGGAGCCTGATATAGCTGTCTCTTGAGAGGCCCTCCCAGTGCGGGACAAATACAGAAGTGGATGTTCAAAACCATCCATTGGACTGAGCACAGGGTCCCTAATGAAGGAGCTAGAGAAAGTATCCAAGTTGCTGAAGGGGTTTGTAGCCTCATAGGAGGAACAACAATATGAACTAACCACTACCCCCAGATGTCCCAGGGAATAACCCATCAACCAAACAAAGCTCATGGTGGGACTCATGGCTCCAGCTGCACATGCAGCAGAGGATGGACTAGTTGGTCATCAATGGGAGGAGAGGCCCTTGGTTCAGTGAAGGTTCTATGCCTCAATATAGTGGACTGCCAGGGTTAGGAAGTAGGAATGTGTAGGCTGTGGAGAAGTGGGAGGGGGGAGGAATAGAGGATTTTTGGGGGGAGGAAACTAGGAAAGGGGACAACATTTGAAATTAATTAAAGAAAATAGCTAATAAAAAAAAGAAAAGAATACTATTGGGATGTAGTGATGGCTCAATCAGTGAAGCACACCCACTTTGCAAACAGTGGAGTCAATCTACATCACAAATGAAAGCAGTTGTATATGGCAGAGTGCTCTTATAATTCTAATCTTTCCTGTGTAGGTCCTTGTGGGTGTCTGGGGACTCCACAGGCAAGGCACCCCGGTGCTGGAGTGGACCGAAAGGGACTGCAATCCCCATCAAAATTCCAACTCAATTCTTCAAAGAATTAGAAAGAGCAATCTAGCCCAGAAACTTAGTATACCCGAGATATAAGATACAAGTTGCAAAACACATGAAACTGAAGAAGGTCTAGACAACCAGCCACCTTCGGGGCCAGAGGACAGGTGTCCGCCCGGCCCAGGAGGCTTCTGCCTCAGTTTCCGCGGGAGCCACCTTTGTTCCGGGACTCCGCAGTGGGCAGTCTGCAGGTGAGAGTGTGGACCACAGAGGCTAGCCCGAGATATAAGATACAATTTGCAAAACACATGAAACTGAAGAAGGTCCAGACAACCAGTCACTTTCGGGGCCAGAGGATAGCAAAAACTCTTCTCAAGGATAAAAGAACCTCTGGTGGAATCACCATGCCTGACCTAAAGCTCTACTACAGAGCAATTGTGATAAAAACTGCATGGTACTGGTATAGTGACAGACAAGTAGAACAATGGAACAGAATTGAAGACCCAGAGATGAACCCAAATACCTATGGTCACATGATCTTTGACAAGGGAGCTAAAACCATCCAGTGGAAAAAAGACAGCATTTTCAACAAATGGTGCTGGCACAACTGGCGGTTAACATGTAGAAGAATGAGAACTGATCCATTCCTATCTCCTTGTACTAAGGTCAAATCTAAGTGGATTAAGGAACTCCACATAAAACCAGAGACACTGAAAGTTATGGAGGAGAAAGTAGGGAAAAGCCTCGAAGATATGGGTACAGGGGAAAAATTCCTGAATAGAACAGCAATGGCTTGTGCGGTAAGATCAAAAATCAATAAATGGGACCTCATAAAATTGCAAAGTTTCTGCAAGGCAAAAGACACCGTCAATAAGACAAAAAGACCACCAACAGATTGGGAAAGGATCTTTACCTATCCTAAATCAGATAGGGAACTAATATCCAATATATATAAAGAACTCAAGAAGGTGGACTCCAGAAAATCAAATAACCCCATTAAAAAATGGGGCTCAGAGCTGAACAAAGAATTCTCACCTGAGGAATACTGAATGGCAGAGAAGCAACTGAAAAAATGTTCAACATCCTTAATCATCAGGGAAATGCAAATCAAAACAACCCTGAGATTCCACCTCACACCAGTCAGAATGGCTAAGATCAAAAATTCAGGTGACAGCAGATGCTGGCGAGGATGTGGAGAAAGAGGAACACTCCTCCATTGTTGGTGGGATTGCATGCTTGTACAATCAGTCTGGCGGTTCCTAAGAAAATTGGACATAGTACTACTAGAGGATCCCGCAATACCTCTCCTGGGCATATATCCAGAAGATGTGCCAACTGGTAAGAAGGACACATGCTCCACTATGTTCATAGCAGCCTTATTTATAATAGCCAGAAGCTGGAAAGAACCCAGATGCCCCTCAACAAAGGAATGGATACAGAAAATTTGGTACATTTACACAATGGAGTAATAATCAGCTATTAAAAAGAATGAATTTATGAAATTCCTAGGAAATGGATGGACCTGGAGGGCATCATCCTGAGTGAGGTAACCCAATCACAAAGGAACTCGCACAATATGTACTCACTGATAAGTGGATATTAGCCCAGAACGTTAGTATACCCGAGATATAAGATACAATTTGCAAAACACATGAAACTCAAGAAGAATGAAGACCAAAGTGTGGACACTTTGCCCCTTCTTAGAATTGGAAACAATCACCCATGGAAGGAGTTACAGAGACAAAGTTTAGAGTTGAGACAAAAGGATGGACCATCTAGAGACTGCCATATTCAGGGATCAATCCCATAATTAGCCTCCAAAAGATGACACCATTGCATACACTATCAAGCTTTTGCTGAAAGGACCCAGATATAGCTGTTTCTTGTGAGAGTAGGCCGGGGCCTAGCAAACACAGAAGTGGATGCTCACAGTCAGCTATTGGATGGATCACAGGGCCCCCAATGGAGGAGCTAGAGAAAATATCCAAGGAGCTAAAGAGATCTGCAACCCTGCAGGTGCAACAACATTATGAACTAACCAGTACCCCGGAGCTCTTGACTCTAGCTGCATATGTATCAAAAGATGGCCTAGTCGGCCATCCCTGGAAAGAGAGGCCCATTGGTTGTGCAAACTTTAAATGCCCCAGTACAGGGGAATGCCAGGGCCAAAAAGTGGAAATAGGTGGGTAGGGGAATGGGGGGGAGGGCATGGGGGACTTTTTGGGCTAGCATTGGAAATGTAATTGAGGAAAATACATAATAAAAAAAATAATAATTCTAGTCTTGGGTACGGGTAGAAACTTGGAAAATCCTGAAGCTATTTGGCTGGAAAGCTTAGCCACCTAAATCTAAGTCAATGTACTTCAGTTTTATTGAGACATTGAGACATTGAATGTGAATAACAATGAGGGAAATATTCTGATTCAATCTTAGGCCTCTATATACATGTCCATGTACATACATGTAGACACACACACATGTACATACACACACACGTACACATACATACACACACGTACACATACACACACACACACACACACGAAAAAACCCTTGGCTTTGTAGCTAATTGCTTCAACATACATCTGTTTGCCTCTATTAGCACCTAGCACTTAGTCATCATCATTTTTAGTCCATCTTAAAATATGAAATATTGTCTGCATTCACCACCTTCATCTTCAGCATCTCTACTTCCTGAATACTGTTTTCAATTATGCAAACACCATTAAGACTTTATAAAATCCATGCTGCCAGTCTAACTCTGTCTTAGATGATGTGTCCAGAAATCATTTTAAACCAAGGTCTATTCCTCATATGACACTCTCCTTCACTCTGCATTTAAAATTAAGAATTTTCACTTAATAGTATGCTTTTTGAAAAAATATGAAGTATTTCGTCCCGGATACAGAGTTTCTAACAGCTATGTGTATGAGCCTCATCCTGGCTTAAAGACCTTTAACTATTTGCTTCCTCTGATTGTTTTGACCCTGGTGGGTAATTCTTATTTCAGAGAACGTAAGAGTGAATTTCCTGGTTAAATGTTTTCAGAAGACTGTGTTCCATTTTTCAGCATTTCTAAAACCCATTTTAACTGATTGTTTAATTCCTGTCCATTCAGGATATTCTAAGGCAGTATAAGCAAGGTTATGTAAACTCTTTCTATTGGTTACCTCTGTTATAAATTGAAGTATTTCCTTCTCTTTTTCTTGAAACTAAATAATGATGTAGTTTATTACCATGACATATATTTGTACTTATGCACATATGCACTTATCTGTAACATAAACATTAATCCTCTCAGATGCATACATGTGTGCATGCACACACACATGTACACATATTCTTCTATTTTCAATTGTGCATTCATGATTACAACCATTTTTCCAATATCTCCTACCCTAAATCATATGTAGTACATGAGAGTTAGATTCAAATCATATTTATTAAAAATAATGGGTTTGGAGCTAGTGAAATGATTCAACATGTAAAAATCCTTGCAGCACAAATCTGACATCTGAAATTCAGTATTCTGAATCCACAGTGGTTTGGGTATTTCCTTACTCACACACCCACTAGACAACCACTAGACAACCACCACTACAGACACACACACACACACACACACACACACATACATACAGAAAAAGAGAATGTGATGAAAGTGAATAACGGTTAACCGTATATAAAAGAAATGTAATAAAGACTTATAGCCGGGCGTGGTGGCGCATGCTGATTTCTGAGTTCGAGGCCAGCCTGGTCTACAAAGTGAGTTCCAGGACATCCAGGACTGTACAGAGAAACCCTGTCTCGAAAAAACCAAAGAAAAACCAAACCAAACAAAACAAAAATCAAACAAAAAAGAGACTTATTTCACAAATATATCAAATTAATAATTAATATGACCAATAGGATCAATGTGATAAAAATGTTAAAACTAAATGAGCACTGATACAAGCAATCTATTTGTACAAGATGTATGAATATTTGCATGTTCACAATGTAATTGTATGCTATAGATATATATCCATACAAGAGTATGTAATATGTAATATTTTAGTGTCTAGTATATGTGTGTACTCATAGGTACAGCCTAAGAAATAAGATCAACTGTTGTAAGAGGGCATTCTGAGAAATGATTTCATTCAATTCAGAAACAATTGTGGCCACCTGCTGACAATTGAGTCTATTTGAGTATTGAAGTAATATACTGTGCAAAAGAAAGGAGAACCAAAACTTAGAACAGATAATTATTATCCTTCAAATTTACCATCTTATAGACCTTGAAAAATGGACAGCACACACACACAAACACACACACACACATGCACAAACACCCACATGCTGTCATTTGCCCAGGGCCACTTTTTCACCTACATATATTTACAAATTTTGATATATTCACAAAGATTCTAAACCTGGAAGTTGCTTAAAAACTGCCATTTTCATTTGTCAAGATAGATCTCTTTTGCTCTTTTCATTTTCAGCTTTTTTTCATGACAAATACTTGTCAAATTAACAATGCACTTTAAATGTATAGTGTATTAAATTCAAGATCTATGATTGTTTAGTGAAATAACTGATTGCAAAGCAAATCATATTCAATAGCTCTCATCTCTACCAATAGCAACCAGTTAATAAGTATAGCAAAACAAAGGCCCAAAATCCAATCTCCAATAATTCAATTACACAGAACAAATTAGACTTAAATTAATTTTAGAATGCAGATGATGCATGTGACAACACCCACCAGAACCTAAACAATTTCTTCAATAAAGAGGTATGCTTTACAGATAACAGAAAGTAGCCATAGTTTACTTAAGCGGAGGAAAGTAATGTAAGATTTCTTTGGCCATAATACCAGGTTACAATGGGGCTGCAAGAAGAAAAATAATAGGAACATTCTATGAATTTCAGGAAGTATGTTTTGTAGCTGCAAAGTGAAGTGCCAACACAGGAATATAGAAGATTAAATAGATGGTATAAGAATTCCAATAGGGTGAAGGCCTTTTGTCTCTTACTCAAATAAAAAAGAACTTTACCAGTTAACCTACATGCTCCTAGAACCTTTGAGATGGCAAATGCAGCCCTTCCTATGTTTATCATGACAACCTCCTTCTATTTTTGTGCCCAGAGCTAAGTATTTATGTTTATCTGTTGAAAGACTTGGGCTTTGAACTTCTGGATTATTTTTATTAGATACATTGATACTTTCACTGTGTTCTTTGCTGATATTATGCCCTAGAAATGGCAGCTGAATGCAGAAACAGGATAAGACTTGAGTTCTTGGTAAGACTAGAGTCAGAATTGTGTTCGCTCAACAGGTAGCTTATAATGAAATGTCTTGAGCCGTTCAAGAGTATGCCAAAATCTAATATCTTCTCTATCTTTATTCCCCTCACTTCTCTCACCATCTCTATCTTTTCTCTTCCTCTTTTCCTCCTCTCTTTCCTTGTCCCTCTTTCTTTATTTTGTTTACTTGGTCTTTCTTTGTTGCTTGAGAAAGGGTCCCCAGGCTGGTCTCAAAAGTTGATGCATCTGCCTCTATATTTCAAGCTGTAAGATGATAGAATGCAAGATAGTCAGCACATTTGGGGCACTCTGTCACCTGAGATACCCCCCAAACTGAGTTCCTATTCATTTGTTAGCTCAAAATAAGTGTAGAAAGTTGTTTTCATTGCTGCTGCTGAGGAGGATGCGGTTAGCATAGGAATGTAGGAGTGTAGACTTTCTGCTGTAAGTAATGTTCTGGATAACGAATGGGTCTTGTTTTGATCATCTTATATTGGCATGTTATTAAATTGTCTCATTTATTTAAACATAATTTTTCAAAACTGTTTGAGATGTTAACAATGGATTCCTCACTGTCCTAACACTGGCGGTTGGAATCTCCACATGTCCTTTTGCCATTGCATATGTGTGAAGGTGAGTTTTAACCATCAAGTTCACCCAATCTGAAACTACCTGGGAAGAGAAACTTATGGAGGGATTGTGCAAATAAAGTAGGTCTGTGGGCACATTGTGGGGACCTAGCCCACCACTATGGCTGTCATCCTTTCCTGGGCTTAGGTCCTGGACTGCATATGACTGTAGTGACCATCCATACATTTCTTTATCTGCTCTTTACTATGGCTGTGATGAGCTGCTTCCAGTTCCTGTATTAGCTTAGCTCAACGGAAATATGAACCAAATAAATGTCTCCTCTATAGTTTCTTATCTCAGAGTATTTTTATCACAGCCACAACAGTGAAGCCAGGACAGTTAGTTATGTTTGAAAGTTTCATTATGAAAAAAAAAAAACAACCTTCTAGTCTTATCCTAATACTTTCTATGTCAGATACAGAACATAGAATAAGCTACAGCTACCCCTTGTCCTAGGAAGGTTTATCCTAGTTATATATATATATATATATATATATATATATATATATATATATATATACACACATACACACATCCTAGTTTTATATATATATATAGTCATATTTAGACATATATACACTTATATATATTATATATAAAAGTGAATATATGTATACACCTATATCAACTATAAAATTATATATATATCATAGATAGGTTCATATATATATATATATATACATATATATCATAGGTAGGGTCTTATTTTTGCTGATTTTGAATCCTTACCACTCATCTCTTCGTTACTAGTTCAGTTGGCACACTTAGAGATCTTCAGCTCTTTCCCCTTGTTAGTTCATGGTCATCTAAGGGTATCTAACCCCGTAGTACAGAAGGAATTGTACTAATTACAGTTGTTCCTTTAATTTAAGGTCATTTCAAAATTAATTAATATTATTTTATCTGCAATTCTTTTCTGAAATATATCACATAGTTTCTGAATTTAGCTCTATGACTAACACAATTGTTCTCAAATATCAGTGTCATAGCTTGAATTAGATCTCTAGTCAAAATATCTTAAAATATTAACCTTTAGCACCTGTGAACTTGACCTTAATTGGTGATAGGGATCTTCATAGATAATCAATTTCAAATCAATTCAATTAGATTATGGTGAGCCTGAATTGCTGACATTTTAACATAATAATTATATTTGTATGTCAATACTCAAAGATTATAGATATGAAGAGATCCACAGACACACAAAAAGAGTTTGAGATAGAGACTAGTCCAGGAAATTGAGCCACCACACAAAAGGAACAAGGTGAGGAGTGAATTTTCTCTTCATTGTTTATAGATATTAGCATTAATATCAAGCTCCTCTGAGCCAGGGACCAGAAAAACTAAGAAGTCAGTCCATCTATCTGCTGGTATTCTGTACTATCTACATCAAGTGTTTTGAACATTATTCTATTTGTGTGTTTGCTCCCAAGCGTAAGTACACACCAGCTACAATCAGATGTCAAGAGTCTGTTTTCACCTGCCATCGGGTGGCATCTGGAGACAGACTTGGGGCATCAAGCTTTGAAAAAAGCACTTTGGCCCACGAGGCGTATCACTGTTCCTATTTCTAAGCTTTCATCATCAGTCATTAGCAAATGTTACTAAGTTCCAAGTGGTAGCCACTCTATAGGCTGAGCTTTTCATTCATTTTCTGATTTAGAACTCCAGCAGCCTTAGAAAGTCAAGGCCACTATTAGCTACATATTAATGGTAATTACACAACTATGCTAAAAATAATTTGTCAAATTACAAAATCTATCATTATCTCAGGCTGAATTCTGGCAGTTTAATTTCCAAGCCCACTCTCTTAGCAAATGTAATACAGTTTTCAAAGAATGGAGAGATATATGACCCTGTTAGTGCAGGACCATGAAAACCCCAAAGCATATAATCCTGAAAAGTCTCGAGCGTGGGTAGATCTTACTGGAATGGCATTAAACCAAAACACTCAAGCATGCAAAAAATACAGAAGAGGAGATGGGCCTGCAGTGCACACTCTTCTCCTTTTATCCAAAGGCAGGTCCATTCCTTCTGGGATTCTAAGCTCAGAGCATGAGGTCATGGAGAACACTGGCCAAGGCTGCACCATTAGCATAAAGGAGATGGTTAGCAAAGCTGAAAGTTGGAATCATCCGGTACAGGCAAAGTAGAACTAACTCAACCCATTGGTCTAATTGCAGAAACAACCAAGAACTAACTCAATCTATTGGTCTAACCACAGAAACATTCCAGAGGATCCAAAGCTGTCATGTCACATGGCTTACGGAAATACGAACCACACAACACTGGGTGGAAATTTAAAGTGCTGATGACCTATGCAATACGTGTAATGGAACCATTAGTAACATACAGAACATGAAGGAAAAAAACCTATTCTGTACAAGTGACCTTTTAAACCCAAAGACATGGATCATAAAAGATCCTGTGTTTTGTACAATGTGATGTAGCCACTGGTCTGCTTACTTTCTTGTAAGCATAGCCTTTCTTAATAAATTTTCCTTCCATTTGCTGATTACTATTCATATACCTCTAAAATTGTACTTCTTTGTGACATAAAAACTCAGATCCCCTCTGGTTGTACCCACTGAACCCTAATATCTAAATACAGAAGAAGAAGTCTATGCCTTAGCTCTGGGCTTTATGCTTGGATCAGTATACCACAGACTAGGTAATTTCAAATAAATAATAATGTTTAGGGAAGATGTCCAAAATTGTTGGCTCACATCTTCCAAAGACCTTCTTGAATTAAGATTCACAAAACTTATCATTTACTTCTCTGTACTTAAAAAAAAAGAAAAAAGAAAAGAAAAAAAAAAAACAGCCGGGTGGTGGTCGTGCACACCTTTAATCCCAGCACTCCAAAGGCAGAGGCACGGGGATTTCTGAGTTCGAGACCAGCCTGGTCTACAAAGTAAGTTCCAGGACAGCGAGGGGTATACAGAGAAACTCTGTCTCGAAAATGAAATTATTAAAACATATAAATAAATAAATACAAACAGATCTATAAGGTAAAATAGATTCATTTATAGTTTTACCATACATGTGGAGTAAAGATTTCTAGTGTCTTCCCCAGTATGTGTAGCCATCTTGCAATTTAGAGAAAGCTTTGGTCATTTGAATATTCTTGGCTTACTGAGTGGCACTATTAGGTGATATGGTCCTTTTGGAATAGCTGTGGTCTTGTTGTAGGAAGTATGTCACTGTGTAGGTGAATTTTGAGACCCTTTTTCTAGCTACCTGAAAGCCAATCTTCTCCTGGTTCCTGATGTAAAACTCTCAGCTCCTTCTCCAGCACCATGCCTGCCTGGACACTGGTATGCTTCTCACCTTGATGATAATGGTTGGAACCTCTGAACCTGTAAGATAGCTCCAATTAAATATCATTTATAAGAGTTGTGTTGGCCACAGTGTCTCTTCAATGCAATGGAAGTCCCCTAACTAAGACAAATCCAAAGGACTGATATCAGAGTTGGTAGGCAGCATGTTTGAAGACAACCCTTCTCTCACATTCGGCCCCTTATAAAAGTAGGGTCTGAATCTGCAGGACATGGGTTATTGGTGGAAAACTGAGATAAGCATGGGATCGGATCGCTGGCATTAATAGAGACAGGTCATTGTAAGCAGTCTAGGGTATGGTAGAGTTACAATTTAGCAGAGAGCTCCTGGTAGAGAACGAAGAGAAAATGGTCCAGTGTTGAGGGCTTTGGTGTTCCTTTCTGATCTTTGTATAGCAGGATTCTTCCTCTTTATCTTTAGCATTCTGATTGTTGGTGGTTACAAGCTTTTTTGTATCTCGTCCTTAGAGGCCAGCTTCCATCTCCAGATTCCCCAATACCTAATGAACAGCCTTACTTTGCAAAATAAAAAAAAAAAAAAAAAACAAAACAACAACAAAGACCAAACAAACAAACAAAAACAAAACTGTTGTGGTACAAGTGAATTCCTGCCAGGGATTCTGCTGGGGTCACTGTTTGTAGAGGTTGTCTCCTCTCTAGCAAGGATCACTGTTGGAGTAGTACATCCCTGCTCCTGACAGAGCTTCAGCATAGGTTACCATCTATGTAGAATGTCATGTTTCTCACTAGGATTTCATCATAAGATCAGGTCTCCAATCCCAGACATAGCACAGGGCAAGAAGCCAGGATAAGACCAAACTCAGATTTTATGAGAATCCTGGTCCTAGGATGATTTTAGCACCTCTTATCATCATGCCATACTTTCCATTACTATTGTTCTGAAGATTTAAGTTTCCAGCACAATGTTTTAGAGGGACAAAGGCAAGCCACAAATACTTATAACCAAATCTAAAACTAACATGTTAGCAGACAGAAAAAGCAAGTCTGAGGTCCTATATAACAGCCAGGACTTCTAAAACAGCTGCTTCCTCTTCAGTCTCAGCAGTCTCTGAACCTTGTGCTGTCCTCTAACCCTCAGAAGTCTGTGAGCCCTGAGCAGTTTCCAGACTCTCAAAAGTCACAGTGCCCTGTGCTGTACAGGAGGGATAATTTATTTGGCAAATTTCCTTCCCTCAGTGATGTTTCAATTTAGTAGGGGAAGATAAGATGTGTTCATGAATAATTTGAGGTAATAAATAATAAGAACTATTTATTACTACAAACAACAGAAGCTCTAGGAGTTTAAAAGAAGGACACATTGTGATCAGGGTCCTGATGGACATGTAAATTGAAGCTGCATGAATTCCGTGAACTATAGAAGGGAAGGAGAGCAAACCAACAGGAAAGGGCAGTGTGTTCATTCTGAGGAGAGAGGGCAGGGTCTTCAGGACAAGCACAGGTTACAAGAATTGCAAGCATTTTAAAGATAGTGTCACAGATCAAGAAACAAAATTTTGAAATACAGCCAAGGAAGCCAAGACAAAGTATGTTGCTTTATTTGTACATAAAGGAGTCTATGCAAAAAGAGGAAACTGAATGTTAGGAAAGCTAGAGAAACCTGAGAACGTCAGTGTTTTCCGGAGGTCGTTGGTGGGTATTCCTACGGGGTACAGGTCTCCAGTGGATAAAACAAGAACTAAGTAAATGCCATTTACAACTTGAGAAGAACTATGACAACAGATAAATTTGGTTACAAGATTCTTAAATGATGAATAATGGTGTGATGATTTGAATGAAAATGGCCCCCTAGATCAGTAGAGGGTGGCTCTACTGGGAGATGTGACCTTGCTGAAGTATGTGTGGCTTTCTTGAATGAAGTCTGTCCAAAGGGTTTGGAGGTCTCAGATGTTCAAGCCATGCCCAGTAATTCACTCTCCTCCTGCTTCCTCCTCATCAATGTGGATGTAGAACTGTGCCTTCCTGCATGCCACCATGGTTTCTGCCATGATAATAGTGAACTAAACCTGTGAACTGTAAGCCAGCTCTAATGAAATGTTTTCCTTTATAAGCGTTTCCGTGGTCATGATGTCTCTTCACAGCAACAAAACACAAACTAAGACAATTGGTTTTTCAGTTTCCCCGATAGGTTTACTTTTCCAAATATCCCTTATCAGGCTTCACACTCCTGATGATCTGCCAGCCAAAAAATATGAAATGTCAATCACATTTTTGAGCTGTAAACTTTAATTCCAATCAAAGAAGATCAGTGTGTTCTCAATTTGATATTAGGAGAGTGTGAGATCAATGTTATTGACTTAAGAGGTTCATTCATTATTTATTTTAAACTTTGTTTATTACCCGTTTCATATAGAAACTAATTATTTAGACGAGGAACTGCAAGTGTCTAAATTAATATTAGGAAACTTAAGTGTTTGCCCTGAGGCAGCAAAATTGGACTTTGTGAAGAAGCTGATCCAAAGTTGTGTGCTACAAATGTCTGAAATTGGCCATTAAAGGGAAATAATCTACAGCCATTATCTCCCACTGGAGGATAACTAAATGCAAATAATAAAGTCTGCAGTGTCTTCCACTTTGAGGAAATAGATTTGTGAGTGGCAGCTGTCAGAGGAGCTTGCCTTATTGACACAAACCCTCTCAAGGTTTGTAGTTTGGAAGTTCCTGAGGAGATGGCACTATCCCCTGTGCGTTCAGGTAGGGCTGCAGCAGAGGTTCCATTATCCACATCCAGCAGCAACTCAACAGACAGGAGGCTATGATACAGAGGTAGATGTACCGAGTCTCTGGAAGGTCACCTGAAGATCAAGCAATCTTTTCACTGATAAAAGCAACTCTCTGTTCTGCTGAGGGGAGATCAGCCAAGGGTTGGGACCCACACTTTTGAGAGCTAGCAAAGAGAGAGGGCTTATGGGTCACACTCAAAATTTCTGATGGCAACTCTCATTAGTAAAATCTTTTCCTTTTCTTTTTCTGACATTTACGAATTCATTTATTGATGGAACAATTTTCTCTGTTTTTCTTTTAACTTGCTAATCAAAACATGGACCATAGCCCATCATCAGAGATATAAGCACTGTGGGAAGGCTCGGTGACACAGGCTAATGGATTCTATATTTAAAACAATTCTTTCACTTCCTGGAAAAACATATTTCTGTATTCTATATGTTAACTATTATACTAGGTTTTAAGCTTGATTATGTTCCTATAATCACAATCTCCCAAAAATCTAGTATAAACACATGCCGTAGTGAATTACTGATCACGTCTTACTGAGATATGTAAAGGGTACATACTTATGACTCTCCAAAAGCATCTGCAAAATCATGTAGTGGAGAGAAGATTCAGGAGAAAGAATAATGATTTACAGAATATCAAAGCACAGTCTATGAAATGCCCAGTAATTGTTAATAAAAGAAAGCTGACACCTACAGTTCCTGTGCCGCTTCTCTTAGATAGAAAATAATGTGTGTGTGTGTGTGTGTGTGTGTGTGTGACAGCTCTGAAGTTAATGGTCTTGAAATATGAGGATAAGAGTGGAGTCTGGATCCCGGAAAACATAGCAATACCTATAATTCCACACTTGGAAGGCCAAGACAAGGTATCCCCAAAGCAAGCTAGCAACAACAGCCATATCGATAGCTCTGGGTTTGACTGAGAGACCCTCTCTCAGCAAATAAAGTAGAAGGAGACTAGCATCACCCTTGGGCTTTCACATGTTTGTGTACACATGCATACACACACACACACACACACACACTCGTTTGTCCCCACACAGATGAATGTCAACTACACACACATGAAAATATACATAGAAAAACAATTAAAAGACTACAACAATTAACAAGTTTAAAGAACTAAGTGTACTACTGAGTTTGCTCACTTGTTCTTTCATAGACCATTTTTAAAATATCATTCTTTTCTTTATTAATGTAGTCATGGGATGCTGTTTATGGTGTTAGGTACAGTAAATTTTTTCTCCGTCAATTTAAAGAATAAAAAGCCAGGAAAAGCAAGATCTTTAAGTTTTGCCAAGATTAGAAATGCACACATACATGGATTTAGAGAGAGAAGGGTGGGCAGGAACACACACACACAGACACACACACACACACACACACACACACACACACATATTCTCCATCAAGAAGCATCCAGAGATGGAATCCAAATTTGTCTGGGAAAAACAAGACTTTTATATATTTGTGGATAGAATAAACGTTCCCTGTCCCTCTGAATTGGCTGGTTTGGGCTATCTTATGTATGTTAGATGGCTTTTTTAAACTTGACATAGCTACAGTGATCTCGAAATAAGCAATTTCAATTGAAAAAGTATCTCCATCATATTGACCTATAGAGAATTCTTTGGGGTCAATTTCTAGATTAATGATTGATGAGAGAAGGCTGATCCCACTGGGGGTGGTTTTGCCCTTTGTTGGTGATCCTCTCTTATATAAGAAAACAGGCTGAGAAAGCTGTGAGTAGCAAAGCAGTAAGCAGCATTTTTCTAGGGTCTGTGAATCAGCTCCTGCCTCTCAGTTATTGTCTTGAGTTCCTGCTCTGACTTTACCCAGGGATTAACTATGACCAGGAAAATAAATCCTTTTATGGTCAGGAGGCATTTGATGCTTTATCGTGGCAGTAAAGAGCAAATTTAGACACTGAGTTTGAGAATCCATTAAATGAAAGGGATGCTACTTGGTTCTTGCCTTTTGGTGGGAAGTTTGAAAGTCCCACCAAACAGTTCCCTTCTGAGGAATAACGCATAAAGTGTTTTTCTTGGAGAGGAATAAGAATTAGGCAGTTGTCCATTGGCAATGTCTGAGTGCATTAATCTATCCAAGGCCTCTTTTCTCCATCTTCTGCTGGAAAGTTGTTTGACTCCCCTTGCCTCACTTCCCTCTCTCTCTCCATACACCACTTCTTGGATTGGATTGTTTCTGTGAATTTTAGATGCATTTGGTTTTTACTGTATATTATATTTCTCTGCTATTCTTCCATTTAGTTTATATAAGAGATTAACAATAACTGTATTATCATAAATATAATAGGAACATAGTCAGGCATTATAGAAGGAAAAATTTTTGTGACTTAAGTGTATTCATCAGGGAATTTGAAATACATCCACTTCAGTGTTAATAAGTTAACTAGAAGAAAAAAAACTATCATTGAATCTTTTCAATCCCATGGGGTGTACTTAATTTCTCACAACATTCATAGCCATGGCTGTTCCTAGACTGGAGAAAGATGGGCTCGATCTTTCCTGCATAATTTAAAGGAGTTTCCTCCCGTTCATAAGGTCTGTAGTTCTTCCCAAAGGTTTGCATCAAAGATCGCAATGAATAAGCATCTCATCTGCTCCTCACACATCAGTTTTCTTCCTGATCTATTCTGTGACTCTTGCCACCTTAGTTAACCTTAACTTCCTATTTCTATACACATAAAAGTTTTTCATATAAGAAAAAAATCAAGTTCATGTTTTATGAAACTACCTAATGATTCTTGAGCCTCCTGAAGCCACCCAGAGTATATCTTGCATGCAATCCACTCTTATTCTGGGACATCAAAAACTTCTCGATTCTTTTTTACTCTTAAAAATATTTTAAATAAGATTCATCCAATTTGAAGGAGACACAGGTTTGTTTGTTTGTCTACATTTGTCTTCATTCTTACCTGCTGTTTTTATGAGTCGTCTAGACAGCACAACAGGGATTCAACATGAACATAAAAAATTTAGAGTCATAATTAATATAAAATGATCATTCTATAATAGTCATGCATAGTAGATAATCAAGAATCAAGTTCCTCAGAAGACTGGTTGACACCAAGCCACACTTAGGTACAATACCTTCTCTTGTGTTTTTGTTTTTGTTTTTGTTTTTGTTTTGTTTTCATACAATTGGATAGAATCTGAGAGAAAACAGTAGTTTTATCATGTCAAGGACAACTGTGATAGAGAGCGATCCAAATAAACTAATAGAACATGATTTCAGAAGTATTTGTCAAGTTCTTTTTGATGACTTATTCCCTAAGGGTCATCATAAGAGAATTTACATATGCTGTAACAAATGTTAAATCGAACATTGACCTTCGCCAAAAGCAATGTATGACATGTCCAAAGAATAGTATTGTATACTTGTCTATTTATTGAAACAATGAAAATTTATAATTATTTTACAAATGGACAAAGAAAAGGAAGCTTATTAACGAGTGACATGAATGCATATTTATATGTTGGCGGTAAAGTGTCATGACTTGGTTCACTGACAACAGGGATATGAGCAGGACATTTTCTGTTGTTTTTGAAAAATAGTGTGCGTGTGCGTGTGCATGTGCATGTGTGTGTGTGTGTGTAGGGCAAGCCGGGGTGTTTGTCCTGATGTTTTTCCATGGTATTTTTGGAAACAAAGTACCTCATTGTACCAAGAGTGCATGATGTTGACTAGACAGTCTGGCCAGTGATCCCCATGGACCCTCCTGTGACTCTGTCCTCATTACCTAGATTAGAGATGCACAGTGTCTAGCTTCTATGGGGATTTTGAGGATGAAACTTAAGTCCTCGTGAAAGAACTTTAGGGACTGAACCATATCTTTAGCTCTATAACTAAGACTTTTAATTATGAGTTTATTTCTTGGCATGTATCCTAATCACTTTTACTGTCAGATAAGTCTTCCATAAATATTTTCAAACAGTGGTTGACAGACAATGACAATAATACTAAAGAGCTTCCTAGAAATTAAAAGATTATTAACAGTATTTATCATTTCAGTTATTTGAAGGAGCTTTTCAAGGACGTTCAGCTGACTATATAAACTATTTTTTTTTAACTTTAATACATGAGGCAAGAAGAGGAAAAAGATGTTTAAATCTTCCTTGCATTGGTTTTTAAGTCAATGGAATGTAGAATTCATCTAAATTGGCTCTGTTCTTCCAACAGGAAATGATAGATTTTTCTGAGAGTTGATTTCTAACAAATAGCATATCTAATTACTCTTTGCCTTCTTTGGAATTTTAATGACTAACTCTAGTAAATGACTTTTAAGTCAAAAAAGAATTTGAAAGGCAAGTTGATCGATGTGATTGGCCAATGTATTTGACATTTGTTCTCTACAAATATTCTGCAGTAGCAATTAAAATAGCATCAGCCACAAAAACAAATCCATAATTTAAAAATAAAATTGAAAGCATGCATTTTTTTCTTTTAAGGAACAGTAATGACTTCATTGCAAGAAATTTCCTGAGGATTTCTGATTGATAAAGGTTTATTGGGATTAGTATTCCCCAAAACTCTTGGGTTTCCCCAAGCAGTCATTATAACACTAATATTGTCGTCTGTGTTTATTATTTACTTAATGACATTTCTATATTGAAAATACACAGGAAGTTTGATATAAAAACAAGGAATAATGCAATGCTCTGTTTTTGTTAATTTCCCCTTGAATTTGATAAAAGCCAAACAATAGAAAGTTCTATACTAGCAATGTTGGAGCAAAACAACCTGAATGTCTTAACTTGACAATGTAGAACTTTATATATATATATATACCTATTGTGTTTTAAAAATGATTAGAAAGTCTATCTTTGCATCTTATAGTGATAATACGAATGGAAATAAATAGTGGCACTCATCAAAATATAATTGTTGTTCTATTTCTGCTGGTTGTATGATCTTGTTATATATATATATATATATATATATATATATATATATATACATATATATATGCCTCATTCATTCATGTTTGTGTGTGTTCATGTGAGTATGTGCCTGTTCCAACCAGAGGTAAAGCAGTAGTATCTTTCCTGTCCACACTCCTTGTTTGCCTTGTTGGGTCTTTTATTCAGCAGGTAGCCAGTGACATTGTTAGAAGAGCATTCCACTATTCCTGTTTTTGTTGTTGTTGATGATGTTTAAATAAGGCTTCTGAAGATTGTTATGCTCATGCATGCAGGACAAGAATTTTACTGCAGGGTCGTTCTTAGTAGCTCCTTAGCTCACTTTCTTCATTTGGAACATAAAGGCAGCTACTTTAGAATGTGTTTTTCTTTCTTTGTTTTGTTTTGTTTTTAAATGAATGAATATAGAAGCCTCAGAGTACATCCAGGGACTGCAGGCTTTTATTTTTGCTTTCATGTCTCCAAAGGATATGTTCTGGAAGATCAGCAGCATTACTGCTAACACTTAACTGAATTCACATGAAACCTACACTGTGTCCAAAACGGAAATCCCACTCAGCAGCTGATGTGATGGTTTTTTCATCCTATGAGGGATACAGAGGTAGAGATTGCTGCAGTGTTGGGATCATTGGTAAAAAGAAACATTGACAGCATGTGGACTTGGTGGCTATTGCTGCTGGTGGCACCAAATCAGTGGCTGCAAGCTGCTGTCTTCAATTTCCTGGGTGATTAGTACCCAGGAAGCTATTTTTGAGCCCAAGTCCAGGCAGAGGCAAGCATCTCCCTAGGTGTTGGTTCCTGAGGCTATAGCCTCAGGTACCTCAACTGAGCACTTTTCAGGGTACAGTGTGCAGGGTTCCTTTCAAGCTGCAGGAAGCTGCCACTGCTCAGCATGAGTTACAGAGCAGCTCATACTCTTGACTGCAGGTACTAGTGATTTTGGCTGGGAGAGAGAGCACAACAATTGGCGGGTTCTGACCTTTGTCAAACATAAATATTACTTCATCTGAAAACAATTGTTCTTATGTTCACTCCACATTATCCCAAATATGGGCCGAGAAGAAAAGCTTTGAAGGTTCTTTCACGGAAAATTGTTTCCATCAAATAAACATCGTAGAATTTCTTAAACCTTTGAGTGCACCCACAATGTTCATTTCTCCTTAATGTTTTGCATAAAATAAAGGCATGATGCTTCAAGTTGACACATCATTATTCTCATTAATTCTTTAAGTACCTTCAGAGCAATCATGAGCTTGTTTGTTTAAGAACAAACAGTAGATGTTTGATGTAGTTCTTCCTTGGTGGTAAAAGTTGTTTGTTAAAGAGAAGATGCATCATTCGTATCCCAATTTAATTTATTCCTCATTTATTCATACTCATTTTTCCTCTCACAAGTTGCTGTCTTTTTCCTGCATGGTTTTCATGCTTAGAACCATTAATAACTCAATGTATTGAGACAAGTCTTGGTTACCAAGAACTTCTCACATATATTTTCTGTAGGCAGCCACTGTAAAGGAATTTTCTACATTTTTAATTTATTACATTTTTAGACAGAGGAAACTGAGGCATGCAGAACACTTGTTAAAGTAATAGCAAAATAAATGGATGACACAGTTTAAACACAGAATATCTGCTATCCCATTATTTTGTCCCATGATGCAGTGACCTAAGTGGTTAAATACAGCCTCCATAAGTATCTGAACCGAAAATCTAGTTTATTTACCAGTTATATTACTCATGGGCACCAATGGCCTTTGGTTTTTCTGACACCAAATTCAGAAGACTGAGAAATCTAGAGATGGAGTTTTAAGACAAAAGAGTAAAGAGGATGACAGAGGGTTGTAATCAATTTTAAACATTGCAATTACTGATATGATTATAATTTCTTTCCATATGTTCATCATCATAATAATATGCTATGACACACACACACACACATTCAATAGCTATTGTGGAAAGATAAAATTACAGTTGTAAGAGGAAAAATATGTCATCAATTCTGTATTTCAATTTAAATGTAGGGATTCTTCAGATTCTTCCCCTCTTCAATCTTTACATCGTCTCACTTTGGTAACTTTTCAAAATGAAATTTTTTATACATTATACATTTCAGAAAAATGTTGATTCAAAAGGCTAGGTTGTATAGGAAAAAACAAACAAGGCAGACTTCATCCTTGTCCCCTGCCTCCCAGGTTCTCTCTGATTCATCTTTGTCTCCTGCTTCCCAGGTTTTTCTTGGAGCAAACAGTAATACAAGCTATTCAAAACTGTTTCGTTCATTTAAAAGTGGAACTGTATTTCTCTTGTCTCTAGCTGCATATGTATCAAAAGATGGCCTAGTCGGCCATCAATGGAAAGAGAGGCCCATTGGACTTGCAAACTTTATATGCCCCAGTACAGGGGAACGCCAGGGCCAAAAAGTAGGAGTGGGTGGGTAGGGGGGTAGGGGGGATGGTATGGGGGACTTTGGGGATAGCATTGGAAATGTAAATGAGGAAAATACCTAATAAAAATATTTAAAAAAGAATTTAAAAATATAGAACTGTATAATATATCCTTTCTATGTAGGTTTACTTTAGTAAGTAGTTACTTTATATTTTGGTCATACTGTTTATACAGTAGAATTCTGATTGGCATTCCGCTATGGACCCCACGGCACTGGTTAAAGTAATTACCCTATAAGAAAAGCCAGAAATGCTCCTTAAATAAGAGGTGCAAGGCAGGCATAACCAACAAGTACTGACTCCTTAAGCAAGGGCCTCAGCCCGAGGTGTCAGCCCCCAGTCAGTGTCCTCAGAACCTCTGTGAATAAGAGGACATAGATCACATTCCTGCATTAGATGTGAGCTCTTGTGGGACAAGAAGTCAAATTTCAGCTTAGCTCTTGAAAAATAGAAAGTATATATACACTCTGAAGGCATAAATGAATATTTTTTGCTCACTGAATTTTTTTTCAGGACTGTCAGCAAGACCCACTTAATAATGTCATAATATTTCCACATAGATTTCATCTTTGCAGTGCAGAGCTTTCCCATGTGTTAATGTATTTGGTTTTGAAACTATTCTTATTTCTTTAAATCATAGTAAGCAGACCAAGTTCCATGGACTTGAGGTAGAAAATTGTAGTGTTTATTTGCCTCAAGTATATGTAGCTGTTATTAAAACTTTGGTCCTGAAGGAAATCCTGTCCTTTGTTGCCATAGCAAAAGGCATAAAGAGAAAGGAAAAGGCTACATAAATATTTATCTAAGTCACTAAACAATAGATGTCGCTATCAATTTGAAGGAAAGTGCGCCCTGCTTATGACACTTTTAGATATTCGGACAGTCCATGTGAAGGAACAAGGCATTGGCAGAAACTGGTGTTATATACCATCTACAGCAAATGATTGACCCAGTGGTTCATTCACTAGATCCTAACAAATCAAACCAAATGGAGTCCCTTACACTAATGTTTTATGTCATTTCAGTTATTGTTATTCTGACTCATGCTTGGCACCTAAAGGATCTCTCCCTCCCAGCATTTAACCCTGTGAGTAAAGTAACCTAGGAGAAGGTGGTGCCAGTTAATGTTGGCTTTTGTATGGATACCTTCCTTCAACACTTCTCTTTCTAGAATGCTAGCCTTTGTTGCTCATCTCCTTGGAATACACAATGACTTCTACAGATATTGCTAATAAAAACCAGTCGGAGTTTTACACTGCCTTGCTTGTGAGTTTATCTTTTGAAGTGCTAACTGCTTTTTACCCTGTCATATGAATAAGGCAGACCTGAGTCTCCCTGGTGGGCTACTGAAAATTCCGGGGTTAAAATGAAAAGGTTTGACTGACAATTTTTGGCACTCTTGGGAATCAGTACAACTTTTAGAAGCAAGGAATAGATAGTCTTGGTATAGATGGCTCCCCGTAAAGGGGACTGTAACAAGCTTGTCTCTTCATTTTCTCCTTGCTTCTCTTCCACAATGAGGTAAGCTTGTTGTTTCACTATGTATTTCTATGCTATGTCATCATGTCACAGACCCTAGCAACAAGGTCTATGTGTTAAGAGATTGGAGACCCTAAATCTCTGAGTCCAAAGAAACCTTCATTAAGATAACTGTACCAGATGTTTTCTCAGTTGTGGGAGGGTGTTAACAGAGAAATCATCTGCTATATAGCTGCTACCACTGATCTGAATCCATCTCTGTTAGGGGTAGAAGGCAGATTCATAGTACCAAGATGTCAGCACAATTTACTAGGCTCAGACAATTAATGAAACTGATGAAGCTCAGAGGGTTGCAAGATTGACACCCCCACATCAGGCTACCCAGAGCATGAACAATGTTCCGGATAAGAAGTGACTTTCTTCTTACAAAGCTGCCTGCATGTTTTCCAGGGAGGTTCCTGGAGACAGTAGTAATGATTCATCATCCATCCTGGGTGTGGGGGTCTGTGATGCTAACTGCCTTTCAGCCCTCCATGCCCTTTTCCAATGATCCAGCCCCTTCAAGAATGATGGGACCCCTAATGGAGGCTGTCATATTCTGAACATTTGTATCTTCTAAAATCTTCATGTTGAGGCCTAATCAACAAGATAATAAGAGAACCCAAAGCCATTTAGAGCAGCTATTCCTAGATGAAAAGGAAGTTAGGACTAGGTCATGACTGGGTAATTACCCTTTACCAAAGAAAGCCCAGCAGAACATTTTCCCTGAACTGTAGGAAGGCATGGCAAGAAGATTACCAATTAGTGTCTAAGTATCTTCCCTAGGACCCCAGTCTTAGGGCTTGCTGTGAGAACTAGAAGCACCAATTTCAATTGTTTACAACTTCCCTTCCTCTCCAAATTATATAGTGTTTTCATCATAGCCTTCTAAACAGCCTAGGACATTCACTAGCTGTGGGCTACTGGCTCAAGAGTGATATAGCTGGCTGATATGGGGATTGATTTTTAGCATTTTGAGGATTCAGCATACTTATGTCCAGAGTGATCATACCAGTTTCATATCAAAATATAATAAGGAAAAGAAAACTTTTGATTTGCTATATTCTCAATTATAAGGATAATTCAAAGTATTAGGACCAATGATTACAGTTATAACTTTCAAAATGCTGCTAGGATTAAATACCTTGGACTCAATAATATAACATTTGTATTACTATTATTATTATGTTAGAATTTAAAATTCTTCTGGCTTAAAACTTACAAAGTCATGTCTTTAATCATCCTCAGAATTTTAAAATGATAAGAATTTAGTCATTAAAGGGCTTGAGCCCCAGAAAGATGGTTCAGAGGTTAAGAGCATTTGCTGCTTCTGCAGAGGATTGGAGGTTCCTGTCCCCAAATTTCAATGCCTTTGCATGATCCATTTAGTCCTGGGTCTTCAATTGCCACTATGTCTGTACCTTCACCAATGGACTCTTCTGAACTGTTCCAGTGCCATTTCTCAGCTGCTCTCCATGACCCGGTCATAACTTCAAAACTAGTACCATTTGTTTGAGTGTTACACATTACCAAGTCCAGCTGCAAGCTCTAGGTCCAACCTTGGTTAACTCTGGAACAGAGCTTTTTTGTGCTCCCACGAAATACTTCCTAGAAGACTTCATCTCAGTCCTGCTGGTTTCTTCTTAATCATCACCAATTTCTTAGCCCCAATTAACTAGCATCTATTGAGATTTGGTCTGTTGCTATGTGTTGTAATGCTAAACACTGGCCCTGGTTGCTTCCAGGAATGAGGAGATTCTCACATAGACCAAAGTGATGCTATGTAACCTAGCTCCAAAAGTTATCCCCGATTGGTGAATAAAGATGTCTATATCTGGGCAGAAGAGAGATAGGCAAAGCTTTGGATTCCCAGGCTGGGGATCAGAGGCAGAGACCATAGGAAGAGAGAAGATAGTGGAGAAGAGACCATGAGGTAGGTGAGTCATGAAAACATGGCCATAAAGGCTGGCCAATTGGCATTAAGAACTCCCTAGATGGAACCTGGCAAGTTATAACTTGGGCTTATGATGGGGAAATAGATTCTAATAGCTTAGAGGGTAAATATCTGCCCAGCTCTAGTGATGACTAAGGGTTACTATAAATATAAAATTTTGTGTCTTTATCATGGAACTGAATGATCAAAGGTGGGCAGAACCCCCCAAATAATTGACTCAGTGAACAAACATTTCACTCCAGTGGTACTTGCTTCTTGTTAATAATGATTGAATCTTCAGCATGATCTCAGAATGACAGAATCTTAATTCAGAATAGCAGGTAGCCCTGATAAGTCTTTAAATTCCCTTCTAAAATGTCATTAGCCAGGCCTCTATCTTCTACACTGCTCTCATCATTTTTATTTTCCAAGCTCCTAAGCAACATTCCATTGAGGTCTTAACACTCAATTGCTCTTCTATTCCAGAGTTCCAAAGTCCTTCCACAACCCTCCCCCAAACACAGCAAGGTCTGTCACCGCAGTACTAACTCTCAGTACCAACTTGTCTTAGTGTTGTCACTCCTGTGATGAAGCTGCATGATCAAAAAGCAAGTTGTTGAGGAAAGGATTACTTCAGCTTACACCTCCACATTTATGTCCATCATTGAATGAAACCAAGACTGAAACTCAAACCGGGTAGGAACCTGGAGGCAGGAGCTGATTCAGAGGCCATGGAGGGATGCTACTAACTGGCTCACTTATCCTGGCTTGCTCATTCTTTCTTATAAAACTTAGGAGTACAAGACCAGGGGTGGCACACCCACAATGGGCTGGGTCCTACCCTGTGGGAAGCCACATGTGCCGTTGCAGAGTGGCACAGGCTTCTGCTGGCCACCACGCATACATAGGCAGGAAAGTTTTTTGCCAAGATGAGGTTTTGAGAATTGTCCAAAATTGACCAATCAGAAGAGAGAGAAATTGACCAATCAGATGAGAGAGAAATTGACCAATCAGATAAGAGAGGAATTGACCAATCAGATAAGAGAGAAATTGACCAATCAGAAGAGAGAGAAGTTAACCAATCAGATGAGAGAGAAAGTAACCAATCAGATGTAGGAATGCAAATGAGGTAGTAAGCATCAACCAAGCACAACACAATCCGGGTGTGAGACACGCCTCTCCTAGGCCTATATAAAGCAGCACCAGGGCTGGGCTCAGGGTCTATTCGCCTCTACAATCAAGCTCTCCCAATAAATGTGTGCAGAAGGATCCTGTTGCAGCGTCATTCTTGCTGGTCGAGTCGGACGCGCGCAAGACTACCCCATTGATCATTAATTAAGAAAATGCCTTATAGCTGGATGTCATGGAGACATTTCCTCACTGAAGCTTCCTCCTCTCTGCTGACTCTAGCTTATGTCAAATTGACACAAAGCCCAGCCAGTACAAAATTTGTTCCACTGTATATAGCAAGTGGGTTAATAGCAGTTTTATAGTTATAAAAATGAAAATATTGATTTATCATCATTCAAAACCTTGAAAAACACACAGAGCCTGTGTAATCTCTGGTGATCAAACATGGAGCCACCATTGCTTTATATTTCAAAACAAGCAGGGCAAGCCAGTGATAATAGAAACAGAAATGACCAATGTCATCAAGTAATAGAATATTTCCAACAATAAATAAGGCCACACAGCCAATTTCACAGTGTACATATTAATCAAAGTGTCTTGAGGCTCTTTCCCCTTCTAATTTAGTTTATCCTGCACAGCACTGAGAGCCTAAAATTCATGAAACTGATTCCTTTTTGAATTAGAATTGCAACTGAATCATCTCAAAGGAGACTTAGGCAATTCACCCACTTTGTATTGCCAATGACGCGTCTGGTTCTTATTTTGTCATTTGCTCCCCAGGGATTCCCATTGTAATCTTCAGAGGAAAAAGAAGGGTGATTATATACATATGGTTCAAAGAGACATGCCAGGTGTTGATTTGACAACAGACTCCCCCAATTTCATACATGCCCATAATACAATCATAACCATCAAAACTTGATTAATTTCACCATAGTTGGATTATACGTGATTTTTGTATTCCACTAACTCATTTGTATTCATATTTTCTACTATTTTCATATGAGACATTAACACAATGAGAGTGTTTTTATTAAGAATTATACTAAGAAATTTCATTTATATTCAGAATTTCAAACCACTTCCGTCATTATTTTCAAACTATTTCCTTTCAAACCTGACTCAGGTTTGTTTGTATGAAGAGTTCCATTTCATTGACTTGTTCTAATTTTGTTTTTACAGCTAAAACTACTGAAGGCTTAGACTCAGAAGTGATAGACAATTGAGAGCATAGTTCTTACAGGACTCATCCTCCAGCCTCTGACATGTGACATCTGATATTATCAATCATTATGCTTTAAAACTCAACTCTGAAAAGTTATATTTAAAAGCTTAGCAAGACACTGTGTCTAATCGATGGGATGTCTACTTAAAACACAAAGTTTGGTGTTGCAGTTAAGGCTGTGTCTCTGTGGCTTAGCTTCAGGCCCGTTTGCTGGTTGAAGTGGTACATTTCTTCAGACCTGCACCTCTTTCTGATTTGGAGAAATTCTTCAAATCAGGAAGTAAAGCTTTCCTCTGAGATCAACAAATCTTCTTTGATATTCCTGTGTAAAGTAACGTATACTGGTCTGGGAAACCCCATCAAATGGATAAATACTGACATCATAAAATGCTAAATGTGCCACACCTGTCTGCTTTCCTCCTGTCCACATGCCAAAGAAAGATTCTTTAACAAAGTTTCAGAGACTTTGAGCAATCAACAAAACCATATTCCTACATGCAATGTATCAAGCTGTGAGAGAACAACCATTACAAACAGGACAAAAACTAAACAGAGAACCCAATAAATCGTATAACTTAAATCCTGGCAAGTGACTAAACAAAATCTTGACTTACCTTTTAAGTGGTATTTCTTTGTGTGAGAGATGTCAGTCTTTTAAAAAGTATTAGTTTGAAATACTTTTTAAAAGTACTCCTTGAAAAACTTGTATTATTTCCACCAAGTGTAGAAAAATAGCTCTTGGCTACATATTTATTTAAGTAAATCTTGTAAAAAAATAATAACGTTTCCATAAAAACCTGAAGTAAATTCTTCTTGCTCTGAGCATTGGGTCTGGATTGACTTTGGATTCAAACAAAAGAAAATCCAATCATTTACAATGATTATTTTTTACAGCATGTGTTAATGTTAACAACACCAAGTGATTTCCTGATAAAATTTAACCCTTTCCAATTCATGGTCTGCCTATTACTTAACTAGAAAACCAAAGGCTTACAAATGAAAACAATTCAAACCTCTAATCAAAGGTTTTTAATGCTAAACCAGTAATAACCTGTTATAGTTAGACTAGTACACTTAGATACAGAAAGACTGCTGTGTCATTTTAGGCTTTTGTTTCTTGCCTTGCTTTCTTTGTTAATTTTAGGTGTACTTTTAATATCATGTATTTTCTCACTTTTGAAAATTATTATCAGCAAGGATAGGAAATTGTCAAGGCAAACTGGCAATTGTGGAGTCCACCCCATGGGGGAACTGGTGCCTGAATTCTCAAAAATTCAGGATTTTTCTTCTCCAGTTGGGTTCATATTTTATTACAATTTTTTGTATGCTATTGTTTTGTTTAATATATTAGCATTGTGATAGAACTGCATTATAATTGTTGAAGCCCGTATGATGTTCAGAGGTCCCTGTGGTTGATTATATAGTTTTCGTTTTAAGAAAGCAACAGTTTCTTTGAATTCATTGTTTTCAATGTTAAGAAAAATATTTGCAAACTTATGCAAACCTTCTGTAGTTCAGAGTGTACACATTGGTATGGAACACAGTAAGTGCTGCATAGTGCACAGCCACCTTGGTCTGATAACACTGTTAATTGTACATATTTCCTGTTGATGTTTTATGTGCATTGGTGGAGAAGAAGTGAGAGAGCAAGAAACTCTTTAGGACTCGCTTCTGCTATGGCTTGTTTGTATGCCTGTATGCCACCCTAGATATAAAGAACAATCTAATTTGTGCAAATCTTTAGAGAAGCTGTAAGAACATTTTAGTCTGTGCCCCAAGCAAATATTAGCAATTTCTCTTTTCAGGAGCTGTGAAACTTATAGTCCATCAAATAGATTAAGGGATAAAAGAATACAGTCAGTGGACCACCAAACCCAATTTCAGCACTCCATAATTGTGTACGAATATGGAAGGCACGGGGAAAGGTAGCATATATAAAATACTCGTTGTTTAAATTTATCAATTTATAGGGCGCCTATACACTCACATGGAGTCATAAGCTGAACCTGAGTCCACACATCTCATTTTCCTGAGACTTCTCATCTTGGCCAGTTATTTTAAGTAGCAAGAGCTGTGGCATGGTTGCTGGCTGGCCCTGCGCAATTCCTTCTGGAACAGATGAACTGGCGAACATTTAGAGTGAAATGTGCATGAATTTTCAGCACATCTGTGGTTACTGTCCCCAAAGGCCACCTTCAGTTAAGTCTCCTGTTTTCCAGACATTTTTCTATTTTTCCAGTCCACACAGTACTTTGATCTGGTGGGTAACTGATCAAGTTGCCTTTTATAACCTGTCTGCACCTGCATCTGCAGGTGTTGTCAGGAGAGAGGACATGTTCTGGGCGGAAGGAAAGAACTCCCTGGAATTCATTGAGCCAGTCATTTCCTCCCACGAACTCAGCATGCTGCTTTGGGGGATCTATCACAGAACCAAACAGTGGGACTTTTTTCTTCCCTATCAGCATGGCTTTTATTACTAAGGGAGAGGCTCATGTTTTTCAAGTGAATTATTCCAGAGAAAGGCTCTTTTAAAGTACCGTTTAAACATTGCTTTTCTTAGTCATAATATTTTGACTTTGTTTATGCTTTTTACCAACTTAGTCATATGTGGCTTTAAGTGTTGCTTTAATGAATAGCTTTTACCACTGTTATTTTATCTTATAATACACTATTTAGGTGTTTGATTTCTACGTGTGTGCACTCAGTGGTAACAGTCATAGTTGTGTAGAGCTGGTTTTATTTGATCTCCATTCAATATCAGGTTCAAACCCAGCATACACCGACAGCAGTTCATAGTTCCTGGCATCATCAGTAGGCTTTACCTGGTGTCCACTGTGCTCTGCACTCTTGCTTCTACCAGTAGGGCAGGATGCTTTCTTTGAGCAAGAATTGTTCTACAGCCTTGACAAGTTGAAACTTTCTGGAGCAACAAAGTAAACGTCAAGCAAATCTAAACAAATTGTTTTCTAAAAGGCTATAGGCATGTTAAGTATTTGTGCTAATAAAAATCCTGCAGTGCTTGGGGTGGACCAGTATAACTCATGGTGTTCCAAAGTATGGATACCTGAGAAATGGACCAAGAGATTATTTGAGATGAGTAGATATCTCTTGGTAATTCACAGCTCTCTAGCTCTGATAGTCACTCAATGCCTATCAGCCATATTCAACTCCTGTCAAGTACAAGTTAAGTAGAAGAACAACAAAAATAAATAAATAAATAAAAATAGAAGCTCAGCTCTAACTTGGTCTGTGAGTCATGTGCAGCTAATAGCCACAAAATTTCACAGCTAAATATTTTCATCATCAGAAAAAGTTCTACTGAATGGGCACAGAGAGACTCCAAAACTGTAATGGGCTTTGGTAAATTATTTCTTGTTAAAACAAATCAATTCCAAAAGCTTTAGTAGAGTAATAGACTCATGTTTTCAGAAAGAAAATTATTCACAAATGTTAAAATTTTGATTGTAAGTACCTGTTTGAGATTTGAAATTTTAATTATTGTTTTACATTCATTTTTTACTCGACATTTCAGTTAACATATATTTACTCATTTTTATGATTCTTTGATTAGGGAGTTTCTTCCAACAACACTTAGTGAAGGTGTAGTCCACATGATGCATCTATTCTTGAAAACTGTTTGGACACATAGGACTTGGACCTAACTTGTCAAGTAGTTTACTGATCTGTTCTTTACGTGACAGTGTTTTCAGGAGGTATATTAACTAGGAGGTAATCTGGGTACTTGCTTTCAAGTGAGTATTTTGACATTATCTGTGCCTTCTTGCTCTGTCCTTGCTATCCATTGCTACTGTACATCGTGCTTTAGCATCCACACTCATTCCAATTATGCTATGTCTTTCCAAGGGCCTAAGGCAAGAAATCATGGGCTAAGATGAAGCTATTTATAGCAATTTGTCTCAAAGGGGGAAAAAAACACATAAAATTGTTGCTGAGGACTGGGATTATTGCTCTGACTCTTCTTACCAAAATAAGGCTGAAGCCTTCAGAAGAGCTCTGTAGAAAGTATGAAGAACACGGAGGAGATATGAACTTGAGAATCAACCAAACCAGGAGATGGTTCTTTGAGAAAATCAACAAGGTAGATAAACCCTTAACCAGACTAACTAGAGGGAACAGGGAGAGTACACTAATTAACAAAATCAGAAATAAAAAGGAAGACATAACAACAGAATCTGAGGAAATTAAAAAAAAATCATCAGATCCTACTACAAAAGCCTATACTCATCAAAACTGGAAAACCTGGATGAAATGGACAAATTTTTAGACAGATACCAGGTACCAAAGTTAAATCAGGATCAGATTAATGATCTAAATGGTCCCATATCCCTTAAAGAAACAGAAACAGTCATTAATAGTCTCCCAATCAAAAAAAGTCCAGGACCAGATGGATTTAGTGCAGAATTCTATCAGGCCTTTAAAGAGAACCTAATTCCAATACTCCTCAAACTATTCCAGAAAATTGAAACAGAAAGTACTCTACTCAATTCATTCTATGAAGCCACAATAACTCTTGATAACTAGATGACACAAAGACCCAACAAAGAAAGAGAACTACAGACCAATTTCCCTTATGAATATCAATGCAAAATACTCAATAAAATTCTCACAAACTGAATTCAAGAACACATCAAATTGATCATCCTTCATGATCAAGTAGGCTTCATCCCAGGGACGCAAGGATGGTTCAATATATGGAAATCCGTCAACGTAATTCATTATATAAACAAATTTAAAGATAAAAACCACATGATCATCTCATTAGATGTTGAGAAAACATTTGACAAAGTCCAACACCACTTCATGATAAAAGTCTTGAAAAGATCAGGAATTCAAGGCACATCCCTAGGCATAATAAAAGCAATATACAGCAAATCAATAGCCAAAATCAAACTAAATGTTGAGAAACTGAAAGCAATCACACTGAAATCAGGGACTAGACAAGGCTGCTCATTCTCTCCCTACCTATTAAATACTTGAAGTCCTAGCCAGAGCAATTCGACAACAAAAGGAGATCAAGGGGATACAAATTGGAAAGGAAGAAATCAAGGTATCAATATTTGCAGATGATATGATAGCATATATAGGTGTGATGGTGTGTATATTCTTGGACCGGGGAGTGGCACCATTTGGAGGTGTGGAATAGGTGTGACCTGATTGGAGTAGGTGTGTCACTGTGGGTGTGGGCATAAGATCCTTGCCCTAGTTGCCTGGAAGTGAGTCTTCCACTAGCAGCCTTTGGATGAAGATGTAGAACTCTCAGCTCTGCCTGCACCATGCATTCCTGGATACTTCCATTCTCCTACCTTGATGATAATGGACTGAACCTTTGAATTTGTAAGCCAGCCCCAAATTAAATGTTGTTTTTATAAGACTTGTCTTGGTCATGGTGTCTGTTCACAGCAGTCAAACCATAACTAATACAATAGGGATCCAAAAATTCCACCAGAGAACTCCTAAACCTGGTTGTCTTAGTCAGGGTTTCTATTCCTGCACAAACATCATGACCAAGAAGCAAGTTATGGAGGAAAGGGTTTATTCAGCTTACATTTCCACATTGCTGTTCATCACCAAAGGAAGTCAGGACTGGAACCCAAGCAGGTCAGGAAGCAGGAGCTGATGCAGAGGCCATGGAAGGATGTTCTTTACTGGCTTTCTTCCCCTGGCTTGCTCAGCCTTCTCTCTTATAGAACTAAGACTACCGGCCCAGAGATGATCCCACCCACAAGGGGCCTTTCCCCCTTGATCACTAATTGAGAAAATGCCTTACAGTTGGATCTCATGGAGGCATTTCCTCAACTGAAGCTCCTTCCTCTGTGATAACTCCAGCTGTGTCAAGTTGACACAAAACTAGCCAGTACAATTAACCCCTTGTCAACTTGACACACAAACACATCATTGGTAAGCCTCAATCCTTAGTTCTTATTCATCTCTAAAGGTCTAAATAACTTTAGAAGTCCCACAGTATTTACATATTACAAGTTTAATCCTTTGAAAATATCCAATATCTTTTAAAATCCAAAGTTTTTTTTACAATTAAAAGTATATTAACTGTGGGATCCACTAAAATAGTTTCTCCCTTCAAGAGGGAAAATATCAGGGCACAGTCACAATCAAAAGCAAAATTAAACTCCAACTCTCCAGTGTCTGGGATCCAACTCACGATCTTCTGGCCTCCTCCAAGGGCTTGGGTCACTTCCCCAGCCATGCCCTTTGTATTACACGTGTTGTTCGTCCTCTAGGCTCCAGATGCCTGTACTCCACTGCTGCTGCTCTTGGTGGTCACCTCATGGTACTGGCATCTCCAAAACAATGCAAGATCCCTTCAGTCCTGGGCTGTCAATTGCAACTGAGGCTGCTCCTTCACCAATAGCCTTCCAAGGCCTCTCACAATGCCAAGCCTCAGCTGCTCTGCGTGACCCCTTCATGCCTTCAAAACCAGTACCACCTGGGTAACACTTACACATTATTAAGTCCATCCACAGCATGAGGTACAACCTTGGCTATCTTTGGAACATAGCCTCTGTGCTCTCAGAAAACACTTCCTAGAAGATTTCATCTCAGTGATGCTCATTTCTTCTTAATCACCGCTAATTTCTTATCTCTAGCTAACCAGCATCAATAGCTCCAGGAATGCAAAGATTTTACTTTAGTAGTTCTGGTATCTTGTTAATCACAGCTGATTCTTCAGCCCCAGCTAACCAGAACCACATAATCTTCATAATCCAAAATAGCATTGGCCCTGAAAGGAGTCTTTAATTTTCCCTCCGAAATTTCACAAACCAGGCCTCCATTTTTCTTCACTGTTCTCAACATTATTTTCCAAGCTCCTACACAACATCTCACAGAGATCCTAACAGCGAATGGATCTTCTGGCCCAAAGTTCCAAAGTCCTTCCACAGTCCTCCCCAAAACATGGTCAAGTTGTCACAAGAATACCCCATTATTTTGGTACCAATTTGTCTTAGTCGGAGTTTCTATTCCTGCACAAACATCATGACCAAGAAGCAGTTGGGGAGGAAAGGGTTTATTCAGCTTACATTTCCATACTGCTGTTCATCACTGAAGGAAGTCAGGACTGGAACTCAAGCAGGTCAGAAAGCAGGAGCTGATACAGAAGCCATGGATGGATATTCTTTACTGGCTTGCCTCCCCTGGCTTGCTCAGCCTGCTCTCTTATAGAACCAAGACTACCAGCCCAGAGATGGTCCCAACCACAAGGGGCCTTTCCCCCTTGATCACTAATTGAGGAAATGCCTTACAGTTGGATCTCATGGAGGCCTTTCCTCAACTGAAGCTCCTTCCTCTGTGATAACTCCAGCTGTGTCAAGTTGTCACAAAACTAGCCAGTACACTGGTAAACAACTTTAGTGAAGTAGCTGGATATAAAATTAACTCAAACAAATCAGTGGCCTTTCTCTACCCAAAGGATAACAGGGTAAAAAAGAAATTAGGGAAACAACACCCTTCAAAATAGTCACAAATAATATATAAAATATCTTGGTGTGATTCTAAATAAGGAAGTGAAAGATCTATATGATAAGAACTTCAAGTCTCTGAAGAAAAAAAATCAAAGAATATCTAAGAAGATGGAAAGATCTCCCATGTTTAGGGATGGGGGTCCACCCCATAATCAGCCACCAAACCCAGACACTATTGCATATGCCAGCAAGAATTTGCTGAAAGTACCCTGATATAGCTGTCTCCTGTGAGTCTATGACAGTGCCTAGCAAATACAGAAGTGGATGCTCACAGTCATCTATAGAATGGAACACAGGGCTGCCAATGGAGGAGCTAGAGAAAGTACCCAAGGAGATGAAGGGGTCTGCAACCCTATATGTGAAACAACAATATCAAATAACCAGTACCCCCAGAGCTTGTGTCTCTAGCTGCATGTGTAGCAGAAGATGGCCTAGTTGGCCATCACTGGAAAGAGAGGCCCCTTGGTCTAGAAAACTTTATATGTCCCAGTACAGGGGAATGCCAGGACCAAGAAATGGGAATGGGTGGGTAGGGGACCAGGGAGGGGAGAGGGTACAGGGAACTTCCGGGATAGCATTTGAAATGTAAATAAAGAAAATATCTAATGAAAAAAAGAAAGAAAAATAAAAGAACTTCAAGTCTCTGAACAAAGAAATCAAATAAGATCTCAGAAGATGGAAATCTCTCCCATGCTCATGGATGGCAGGATTAATATAGTCAAAGTGGCTATCTTGCTGAAAGCAATCTACACACTCAATGCAATCCGCATCATAATTCCAACTCAATTCTTCACAGAGTTAGAAAGGACAATTTGCAAATTCATCTGGACAACAAAAATCTGGCATAGCAAAAACTCTTCTCAACAGTAAAAGAAGCTCTGGTGGAATCACCATCCCCGACCTCAACCTGAACTATATATTGTGATTAAAATGGGATGGTACTGGTACAGTGACAGACAGGTAGATCAATGGAACAGAATTGAAGACCCAGAAAGGAACCCACATACCTATGGTCATGTGATCTTTGACAAAGGAGCTAAAACCATCCAGTGGAAAGAAGACAGCATCTTGAACAAATGGTGGTGACTCAACTGGTGGTTAGCATGTAGAAGAATGAAAATTGATCCATTCTTATCTCCTTGTACAGACCTAAAATCAAAAATGGATCAAAGAACTCTACATAAAACCAGAGACACTGAAACTAATAGAGGAGAAAGTGGGGAAGACCCTCAAAGATATGAGCATAGGGGAAACATTCCTGAACAGAACACCAATGGCTTGTACTGTAATTCAAGAATCGACAAATGGGATCTCATAAAATTGCAAAGCTTCTGTAAGGCAAAGGACACTGTCAACAAGACCAAAAGGCAACCAACAGATTGGGAAAAGATTTTTACCGATCCTAAATCTGATAGGCTGCTAATATCCAATATATATAAAGAATTCAAGAAGATGGACTCAGAAAACCAAATAACCCTATTAAAAATGGGATACAGAGCTAAACAAAGAATTCTCAAATGAGGAATGCTGAATGGCTGAGAAGCACCTAAAAAAATGTTCAACATCATTAATCACCAGGGGAATGCAAATCAAAACAACCTTGAGATTCCATCTCACACCACTCAGAATGGCTAAGATCAAAAACTTAGATGACAGCAGATGCTGGCGAGGATGTGGAGAAAAGGGAACACTCTTCCATTGCTGGTGGGACTGAAAGCTGGTACAAGCACTCTGGAAATCAGTTTGGCAGTTCCTCAGAAAATTGGACATAGTTCTACTGGAAGATCCAGAAATACCACTCCTGGGCATATACCCAGAAGATGCTCCAACATGTAATAAGGACACATGCTCCACTATGTTCATAGCATCCCTGTTCATAATAGCCAGAAGATGAAAAGAACCCAGATGCCCCTCAACAGAGGAATGGATACAGAAAATGTGATACATTTACACAATGGAGTACTACTCAACAATTAAAAACAATGAATTTATAAAATTCTTTGACAAATGGATGAATCTGGAGGATACCATCTTGATTGAGGTAACCCAATCACAAAAGAACAGACATGATATGCACTCACTGATAAATGGATAACAGCCTAGACACTCAGACTACTTCTTAGAAGGGGGAACAAAAATACCCATGGAAGGAGTTACAGAGACAAAGTTTGGAGCAGAGACTGAAGGAACGATCACCCAGAGACTGCCCCATTTGGAGGGGGGAAGGGATAGGGGATTTTCAGAGGGGAAACTAGGAAAGGGTATAACATTTGAAATGTAAATAAAGAAAATATCTAGCCTGGCTTGGTGGTGCATGCCTTTAATCCCATAAGCAACCACCAAACCCAGACATAGGCAGATACCAACAACAGCCTGTTGATAGGAACGTGTTATAGCTGTCTCCTGGGAGCCTCCACCAGTGCCTAGCGAGTACAGAAGTGGATGCTCACAATTATCCATTGGACAGAGCACAAGGTCCCCCATGAAGGAGCTAGAGAAAAAGACCCAAGGAGCTGAAGCGGTCTGAAGCCCCATAGGAGGAACATCAATATGAACTAACCAGTAACCCCAGAGCTCCTTGGAATGAAACTACCAATCAAAGAAAACACATGGTAGAACTTGTGGTTCTAGCAGTATATGTAGCAGAGGATGGTCTAGTTGGTCATCAATGGGAAGAGAGGCCCTAGGTCCTGTGAAGGTTCTTTGTCCCAGTATAGGGGAATGCCAGGACTGGGGATTGGAATGGGTGGATTGGGGAGCAGAGGGAGGGGGGAAGGGATAGGGGATTTTCAGAGGGGAAACTAGGAAAGGGTATAACATTTGAAATGTAAATAAGGAAAATATCTAGCCTGGCTTGGTGGTGCATGCCTTTAATCCCAGCACTCAGGAGGCAGAGACAGGCAAATTTCTGAGTTTGAGGCCAGCCTAGTCTACAAAGTGAGTTCCAGGACAGCCAGGGCTACACAAAGAAACCTTGTCTCAAAAAAGAAGAGAAGAGAAGAGAAGAGAAGAGAAGAGAAGAGAAGAGAAGAGAAGAGAAGAGAAGAGAAGAGAAGAGAAGAGACAAAAACAAAACAAAAAAGCAACAACAACAAAAAGAAAATATCTCATAAAAAAATTAGCTAAAATATTTAGGACACCATTGGATACACCAGCAAGATTTTGCTGAAAGGACCCTGATATAGCTGTCTCTTGTGAGGCTATGCCGGGGCCTGGCAAACACAGAAGTGGATGCTCACAGTCAGCTATTGGATGAAACACAGGGCCCCCAGTGGAGGAGCTAGAGAAAGTACCCAAGGAGCTAAAGGGGTCTGCAACTCTATAGGTGGAACAACAATATGAACTAACCAGTACCCCCGGAGCTTGTGTCTCTAGCTGCATATGTATCAGAAGATGGCCTAGTCAGCCATCATTGGGAAGAGAGGCCCCTTGGTCTTACAAATGTTATATGCCTCAGTACGGAGGAATGCCAGGGCCAAGAAGTGGGAGTGGATGGATAGGGGACTCAGGGGGAGGGTCTGGGTGACTTTTGGGACAGCATTTAAAATGTAAATGAAGAAAATACCTAATTATAAATAAATAAATAAATAAATAAGTAAGTAAGAATGGATCAGAAACTATGTATGTTACTCTATGGTACAAAACTCCTGTAAAGTTTGTATACCTGCAACTTTAATGGTGATTGATATACACAGTAATAGGAAGGTAGACAATTCAGCATATGCCAGCTTTCCAACTATAGCTTTAATATTTCTGAATACTGTTGGCCACAGTTATATTTAGAAAACTACCATCACTGAACACTCCCAAAAAATAAAGAGGAAAACTTAGATAGCTCTGCTCAGTAATGATATTACAATTAAGGACTCTAGAAAAGTTGTTTGGAGGGCCTTTCAGGAATTATCCAAGGTCACCACCAATGACTTTAGACTTTGAGAGTATAAACTCATTTTAAAAGTGTTTTCCTAAGGAGGCAGCACTGATGGGACTATCTTAGAGGAGAAGTCTAAGCAAGTTTCTGTTCATACCATGATGCCGAGATCCAGAGCTTCCTGTATTTATGCTCTAAGGTCTGCACACTACTGCATGAGAAGACAGCAGACTTTGGAGTTTAATGTATGGTGCTGATTTGCCAGGGATTCAAAATGCAGAAGCTACAGATTCAGAGATGTTTTCACCCATATTTCAAAGTGAAATGTGGGAAGCCCTGAAGCACGTGGAAGGGTTATGTGAGGTGTGATAATATAGCTGATCGAGACATTAGTAGTAGAAACAGTGTAGACACTAGGAATGTGCAGATGCAACAACACAGAATGCCTACTAAGACAGGATGCAGGCAGCTAAAAAAGATAGGTCAGAAGACAGTTCTGTGGGTGTCACCCAATGAGGCTTTTGTAACTATCCAAGCATTTTAGAGTTGACCTTAAGATATGCATTCTAGAAAAGGCTACAAAGTGTAGAGCAGACTCTGAAGGAAAGGCCACCCAGAGACTGCCCCACCTGGGGATCCATCCCATATACAGTCACCAAACCCAGACACTATTTTGGATGCCAAGAAGTGCTTGCTGACAAGAGTCTGATATGAATGTCTCATGAGAGACTCTGCCAGAGCCTGACAAGGTCACAGCCAAACATTGGACTGAGCACAGGGTCTCCAGTGGTGGAGTTAGAAAAAGAAGTGAAGGTTTCCTGTGAAACTCATAGAAAGAACAACAGTATCAATCAACCAGGTCCCCCAGAGCTCCCAGGGCTAAACCACCAACCAAAGAGTACACATGGAGGGACTCATGGCTCCAGCCACATATATAGCAGAGGATGGCCATGTCAGGCATCAGTGGGAGGAGAGGCCATTGGTCCTGGGAAGGCTCAATGCCCCAGCATAGGGGAATGCCAGGGTGAGTAGGCAGGAGTGGGTGGGTGGGTGGAGGAACACCATCATAGAAGCAGGGGTAGGGGAAGGGTATAGGGTTTTTTGAAGGGGAAACCAGGAAGTGGGATAACATTTGAAATGTAAATAAAGAAAATTCCAATAATAAAAATCAGAAACAAGAAAGAGAGAGCCACAAGAATTGTATGTCCTGCTCAATCTTGGGCTTTTTTGTCTAATCACTACTTTCTACATCCCCATTTCCCCATTCCATAATTTTGATAATTATCCTGAACTATAGTATATGTGAAGCATTAGATTGGTTTTTGAGTCTGCAGAGGATTGCAGCTAATAACACTAGTATTAGCTACAGTCCTTTAATAGAGAATAGACAGAATATATATATATGTATATATGTATATACAAATATATATGTATATATCTGTAAACTAACAATAAGTCAAATCAACATGAATGTAGTGGAAAAACTGCTCACTTTGCAATATATATTATGTATTTTAGATATTGCTAAGTGAGCAATTTTCCTCCATTGTGTTCATTTGAATTATTGCTAGTATATTGTTAATTTACAGATTTCATCAATAATAAACACCATGTCAAAAGGCCACTAGTTGAGCAACTGATGCCTGGTGGACCTCTTTCACTCAATAAGTCTAGTCAATAGAGTGTCTCAATTGTGTTTTGACCTAGAAACTAAGTCATTTTCTTCTAGCTAGGCATTCATCAATAAGTTCATATGAACCTGTTTCAGATGAAACAGGATATATATTCCCACACACACACACACACACACACACACACACAGGACTTGTTTGTGGGGCTTACAATCTGAAGTCCAGTTAGTCTAACAATGGCTGTCAACCAATGGAAGGTCTAAGAATCTCGTAGTTTTCAGTTGATGAGACCAGATGTCTCAGGTGGTTAAGAATATACATCAGAATCCTAAGAAGTAGGTTCTATCACCAGTGAAGGGGTAAATTTTCCAGTCATAGTGAGGGCAGGCAGACAAAGAGAGAGGGCGTCTTCCTTCCATGACCATATAGTCTGCCACCGAATTTGTGGTCCAGATTCATGATGGACTTCTCTACCTCACAAGTCTTGTTTTAAAAGTGGGTCTTTCTACTGCACTAGCTTTAACTATGAAAAAGTCCCTCATAAGTCTATCCAGATGAGGGGATTAAGTTAATATCGAATATAATAGAGGTGACAATCAAGAGTAGCCATACACATACTGTCTCTGCTAATATTAGATGTGGAAGTGTCTCTGAGATACAGGTTAATGATTAAACACATGATTCAAAAATGAACCTTGACTGTGCAATAACTGTCACCAAATTCTCAAGAAAGTCTGGGCAAGTAACCTGAACTCTTTCATCTTTCCTTTCTTTATCTATAAAATGTAAATACAAATGAGACTTAGATTATAGGATTACTATAAACCTAATGAACTAATGATACTAAAATGGTCCTACCTGTGGCATATGGTTAAAAAAGAATGATTACTTGATGTTCAGTACTGACAATTCTATACTAATTGAAGATTTATGAGGCAGCTCCCAATATACCATAATATATTATTTCAATTAATCCTCAATTATTTTTTCGTATTTCATCTAGTGAAAAGATCTCAAAGAGCTGTAGTAAAATGAAGTTTGCCTTGTGAGCACTTTGTTTTCACTATGTTCATTTGACTTGTTGATAGTATACTATTAATTTACAGATTTTTATCAATAATAAACACCAGTAAAAAGGCTATTGAGATACTGAAGCCTACTGGACTGATTTCACTCAATTAGTCTACTCAATTGTCTTACTTGTGTTTTATCAAAGAAACAAAGTCATTTCTTTCTAGGTAGGCATTCATCAGTTAGTTCATATAAACCAGGATGAGTTGTTAACTTATGCATTTCACTTTCAGTTTCCATCCTATATTAGTTACAATAAAAGATTTTCTGTGCAATTGTAGACTACCGAGAGAAGTGATGAGACACTGCAGGCTACTATGTCAGGAGAGATATGCATGGTAATGTTGGGAGTATAAAAATATCATTTGCCCCATATTAAAGGTATGGTATTTGACCTTATGGAGATAGTGTCAGACAGGTGGATATATATAAAATATTAATATTAACCTGAGAGTATATATCCTGTATAATTTTGGTGAGCATTTTTGGGGACATGATTCAGCATCATTCCTGAATTTCCTATGCTTGCCAGTATTCTGGAAGCTAGACTCTAAGAAATGACATTTCACAGAGCTCTTCACCCTCATATTTCTGGTATAAATTCTGTCCATGAAAGATGCTAATGTGAAATTTGAAGGATTTTCCCCTCAACATCAGTCATGGCAGCAGGAAAACCTAATTTTAATTCTTAAGATCATAATGGCAAATGAGTATGGACCATGGTGCTAATTAGACACACAGATGGAGGGCTATCCAGTTAAACAGCACCCCCACAGTTCTCTCTGACTCCTCCTCTGAGGGATGGGATTTTTTTTTCTTCACTCTGTCCAATGTACCTATGCACTCACGCTCTCCACGGGAAATATTTAAGAGGATTTCCATTAGCTAACTAAACTTACAATGATGGAGGTAAGATGAAGCAAGAACAAAGAAACAAAATTATCTGTACAAAAGGGAGCTCGGTCTGTGAAAACAGGTTCTTCCAGATCCTATGTCAATACGCATAGATGTGCCTGTACCTCCAAGTATGCGTATTCACCGAAGTGTGTATGCTTACATGTGTGGATGTGTATATGCGTGTATGTGGAGATCAGACAGTAGTGTTGGCTATCTTCCTTTTCCTACTTTCCCCTCAAAGTATCATCTTGTAGCTGGTTAACCAGGCTTACCTAGTCTGCTATAGGAATCCCTGTCTCTGACGCACAGTATTGGGATTACTAGCACGCCACCACTTCTTCTTGGTTTTCTTGTTGTTATTATTATCATCTCTTTAGTTTTTGAGAATATAATATGATTACATTGCATCATCTCCACCCACCTCTTTACCCCTCCAAAGCTTCCTTTGTACCCACCCTTGATTAATGTTACATGCATGTATGAATTGGATATACAAATATATTACTAAACACATCCTGCTCTTTGTGAATAATGTTAGTTGAATATGTTTTCAGTGTTCACCCTTGGTTGAATAGCCAACTGGTGTGCTCTCGCCAAGGGAAAACTACTTTTCCCCATTCGCAGCATTCCTTAGTTTCCTATAGTTATTATTTGTTTAGGGTTAAGGCTGTGTAAACTTTTTGCCCATCCTCGTGGGCATGTCATTCATTCATTCATTCATTCATTCATTCATTCATTCATTCTTTTTCCTTTCTTTCTTCAGCCTAAGTTGAATCAGTTATGTTGGTAAGACTTTGTGTATGCAGCTTTAGACACAATCTCACAGCAAACTGCCTCATTCTTGAACTCTTAGAAGCATTTTGACCCCCCCGATGAGCAGACTTGTTCTGTAGATGTACTCATCTTTTAGGTGAAGCTAAGCATCTGAGCTCCAGTCTTCTTCCTTGCACAGCTTCTCATACTGAGTCATGTTGCCAGCATAAGAACTATTCTAAACTGAGGTTGTCATACTCAGCTCCATAGTTTTCAGATCAGTAATGTTTCCCTTTGGGATATCTTGAGTCATTATTTTTAGCATAATTGTATTCGATAGTTTGTGTCTTTTAAATATTAGCTTTAAAAAAGCAAGCCTGATCATATCTACAATGAAGGCAAAATACTTAAGTGAAATTTAGCTCACTAATTTTTTTCTTTATTTTTTCCTCCTCTTCCTCCACATATTCCTTTTCTTTCTCCTCCTCCTCTTCCTCCTTCTTCTTTATGAAATATACCATCTTTTCTTGTCTTCTTTTTAGACTGGGTCTCTTTATGTAATCATGTATATCCTAGAACTTGCTATATAGACTAACCTGGTCTTGAACTCATGAAGAGCCACCTACTCCTGCCTCTGGAGTACTGAGATTAAAAGCAGGAGCCTGGCCAGTTTAGAGAATCTCAAAACTGAGGTGTAAATGCAAGGTGTCTTGCAGTTTTTCCTAAGGAGATTCTGGTTCCAACATATGAGCATAGAGTAATTATATAATTATAGTTAAAAAGCACCAATTGAACATTACCAGACTATTTGTTTATACATCCAATTAACACAATCAACTATATAATTATAATTAAAAAAAACCTTAAACTTCCAAGGTTGTAAATGTGAAATTCCTATATGATATTTATCAAGAAATCAGCCAAATTGAGCAGAATAATTTTATAATTCTTATCTTATTAGAAAATGTGAACACTAATGAAAATTTGATGTTTGAATTGAATAATAAAATTAAAACAAATGTATTTGAGAATACATAATGAGAGATTATAAGATGTTATATCTTTCAAACAGCTCAGATAAAGAGCCTTCAGCTCAGTGAACAAAATAAAGGGAAGACAATGAAAACAAGGGTAGCATGGCAAGCCAAGCAGAGAGTACTGCTATAAACACCACTCCTGGGCCTTGGACTTGGACTTGCAGTATCCCATCATTCCTGAAAAGTAATTTATTAGTCACCAAAGAAGTGATGTCCAGAAGTGGTGAGACTTTTAAAATGTTGAGCTCAGTGGGAGTCTATTAGGTCGTGGAGGGCATGGTGGAAAGGGAGAGTGGGACCGCATTCCTTCCTGTTTTATACCTTGTCCATGAAGTGAGAGGGATGAGTCTGCCACATGCTCCCATGTGATATGCTGCCTGGCCACAGAACCAAGGCAACAAGGTCAAACAATAACAAACTAAAATCTCCAAAGGTGATAGCTAAAATAAGCCCTTCCTGTGTATATTAATTACTTCAAGCATCTGTTATTTTGATTGAAAGCTGAATAACACAGATCTTAATAATAATTTCCTTGGGCAGAACTCACAATTTCTTAGACTAAAAATAAAATAAAATACAATAAAAAACTCCAAGCCAATCTCACATTGAGCAGTATTATTTGTTTCCATAAGTAGAACAATATTGTGATAGATTAAAACAGTCCAAAAATTTTATGCAGAACTGATAAATTGGCAAATTTAAAGCCTTAGTGAGACATTCTGTTATATCTACATCATAAATCAACAGATCAAATAGACTAAAAACTATCAAATGTATCAATTAAAAATTGAGGTGTTTATACTTACAGGTAGCTACATAGTGTTTCAAAGAAGCTTTTATACTTTGCTAAACATCAATAATATATTGATGACCATTTGCTGATTGATCCAATTCATAGTAATCTATTCATTTAAAAAATGTTTACAGAATATTTTCTGTGTGCCCCACGCTGTTCTGTCCCTGTGGGTCCTACACTAAGTCTACCAGGGGATAGAAAACACCTTCTTAAAGACATTGGGGAAAGAAGATCTGATTTACACTTCAAAAAGATCAATCTGTTGACTTCTAGAATAGTATAAGTAGTTAATCTAACTTCTAACCACTTCACAAAAATTCTTATAGTTGTTTAAATAACATAAAAGGGCATATAAAATATAATGTATTTTATTAAAATATAAAAAGTACGGTGTACCATAATCTGAATGCTTGTCTGTCCCCACATTCAAAGGTTCGAATTCTAGCCTCCAAGTTTATTACATAGAGATATGGTCACAGAGCAACAAAGCTTTTTTTTTTTGTGAGATTAGTTTTCTAACAATAACGATGAAGGATCTCTTTTCTGCTTCAACCATTTGAACTCATCAAAAGCATATAATTATAGTTCAGGATAGGCCTAGTCATTCATCTCAAGACACTAGAAAACAAGAGGAGAAATGGTACAAAGCAGAGAGAGATTTACACAGTGCTGGCACACTTAGAAAAAGAACATGTAAAGGCATGCAGTGGCTCTGAGACAATCTTTGGGTTCTAACAGGGGCTATATGTTTAAGGAGAGAAAGAGTTGGGGAAGGGTAGGTACATGTAATGAAGAAGGCATGGTCAAAGTGTAATCTCGGTGATCATTGTCTCTGTTCTGGCTATAAAAATGGTCCAAGAAGTTCTCACCACTGTCATCAAATGAGAAGATAAATCTAAGTCCTATAACAGGATCACATCAGCTTCAGAATGCTGTAGCCATGTCTTCCTCGGCAATATCTTCATCTGGGTTGGAAGGAGTCAGGAAGATTTATTCTGAAAGGTTTTGTTCCTATTTTAATAAAAGACAGCTCAAGAAGAAAGGGTAACGAGAACCATTTATCACTGTGCCCCAGTCAAGGCAAAGGAAACCAACAGAAAATGAAGGCAAATGTACCAGACTCCACTCTCCTTTGCATTACTTGGTTTGCCCAGATGGTTAACCAATGCCTTTTGGGAAGTCAGCTTTCAAGTGCTTCCTTCAATTCCCTTCTCAATTTGAGAATTCCTTAATGTTGAGTTCCTGGCTAATGTGGTCTATTGGTTTGCTGGCCTAGTGATGAGCAAGTTTATGTATGTGAAGGAGGACACTGTAAGGATAGAATTATGCTCATGAAAAGAGTCAGATCTTTACATTTGAATGTAAAAATCCCACTATTAAAGTCTATGGAAGGAACCAGAATCAGAAACCACCCAGTTACATGAGTTCCACAGACTCACTGTCCTTGTTAGATAGGTCTCTGGGTGTGGGTGATTTAGAGTTTTAGTGGAAAGAACTTAGTGACAGATATGTGTACATCCAAGCTCTTTCTCCACCTGTGCCTTAAGGGTTAATTTTAGGACTGGCACAATGAGTCAGTTTTTGCTGTTTGAGAAGTGATCCTTACTGTGTAGTCAAGGCTAGCCTCAAGTTTACAACTCTATTACTTTTGTTTCCCAAATCCTCTCTGAGCCTATAAGCATATTCCTCCACCCCATGTCTTATTCCTTTTTGATTATGACATTAGCACATTCTTCTCAGAAGAATTTGCCCTGGAGATACTGTTGGTTATCATAAAGAGGTGTCACGTGTGCCTTATCACTTGGATAAAAATCTGTCCTTGTTGATCTGATCCAAACCAAGTGTAGGGTAAAGTAACCTATCCCAAAACGTCAGTGAGAATACTGGTTCCTGGGCTGCGAGTGCCCAGAGGCCACTCTCAAGGTTGAATCTGCCTGTCGCTTCCTTGATATTCTAGAACTGCTCTGGTAATTTTGAGAAGTTGTGTTTCTGAAGAATGTCGAAAGAAACCAATATAAAACACAGTTACCAAGATAAAAATGAGTATTGCTATGAATTTGACTTTGAATATATTGCAGAGTAATTAAAACAATGGGAGACAAAAGACAGATGACCTATATTTAGGAATTTGCAAAAAGTTTGCAAATAAAAAAAAAACAGACTAGTTATTTGCATTAAACATAAAATGTTGGTGATGTAATTATGATTGGCAGTGTTGTGTTAGGACCCTTGGGCTGTCATAGCTTTCCTCAGAAAAGCATTTAAGTTTGCTTTTATTTAACGAATGACATTATTTGTCAATAAAAAGCTACTTTTGTATATTGATCCCTATCTAAGAACATATAGAAAGCTTTCTAAATGATAATAAAAAAAGTTTGCCAATGTACTATTTAGGTAAACCAATATCTATATTTAGTTTTTTTTTTAAAATAGAGGTTCTTTTTGGAATATATATATGTTTAAGGCACATCAAATTAGTTTTCCTTAAACTTGATAGTCATGGTAAAATTATGAGCATATGAACAGTACTAGATCCACTGACCACTTTAATATGGACAAACCCACTGTCTAATGAACATGTCGTATATATGATAATGAAATACTGATTTAATCAGGTCATGCACCTGTTGGTGGTGCTTTTCCTTGAGAATTTCATCAGGTGTAAAGAAGATTTCTCACCTCAGGTGTATAGATTGTCAGTAGCAGAAATGTCCATAGGATTTCTTGGCCTTTTTTTTTTTTTTTAATGAATCAATGTTTGGCCAGGATCTGGAGTCATCACAGAACACTGATTAATATGAATTCCTTCCCAGAGTGTCAGTAACATGGTGTATCCTCTTATTTGTCTCTAAAAGCCTCATATGAATGGGTGGAAGGCAGAGTCATAAGTGCTCATGTGTACCTCTTGCTTGAGCAACCGGAGTCCCTTCTGCCTACAGAATGGGAGAGTTCTTTGTATGTAATTTCATGTCCCCTTGGAATTTCAATTAAATACCCAGTCACCTATAGTGAGGCAGGTCTCTCCTTGGTAGACAGGAGACCACTGTACAGATAGTGTCCCAATGGGGCTGTTGCTATAGATACCAGATTCTTCAGAATGTTAAGCTTGTCATCACAGATAAGAAAGAATGGACTAGAGCATAGAGATTTACAGAAACAATTTTCTTCTTTTACTCTGGCTGGTGCCAAAGTGACTCAAAAAAAGTGAGTCTCTTCATCTGTCTCCATCTGATGCCTCTCTGATGACAATTGGGCTAGGAATCCATCTATGAGTATATCAGAATATTATTAGGAATCATTTCATTGATTTTTTTCCCAGTCAAGTTTGATTCTATCCTAGGTCTCTGCAGTATTCAGAATTTCTATGCCATGTTTACCCTAGCACAGTACATCTTGTAGACAGGACAAATTGTAGTTGAAGGTTTTCCACAGCTGAAGGAGATCCACAGTCAAATATTAGGTGGAGCTTGGGGAACTCTGAAGAATAAGGGGAAGAAGGAACCAGAGGGGTCAAAGACACCACAAAACCCTCACAAAATCAACTAACCTGGCCTCATAAGTGCTCAAAGAATCTGACCTGTCAACCACAGAGACTGCATGAGATCATGAGATGCACCTAAGCCCTCTGCATATATGTTAGTTTTGTAGCTTGATCTTCTTTTAGGACTCCTAACAGGGAGAGTAGGGTTGTCTCTGACTCAGTTGACTACTGTTGGGAAACTTTCCCTCCTTCTGGATTGTCCTAGTCCAGCCCTTAGAGGAGAGGAATTACCCAGTCTTACTGTGCATTAATAGGCCATGTTTGATTGATAGCCATGGGAAGTCTGCTCTTTGCTGAAGAGAAACAGAGGACAGGGAAGGAGGGTGAGGTGGGGAGATTAGGTGCTGGGGAGAGACTGGGAAGAGAGGAGGGAGGGGAAACTGCAGTCATGAGAGAAAGAAAGAAAGAAAGAAAGAAAGAAAGAAAGAAAGAAAGAAAGAAAGAAGAAAGAAAGAAAAGGAAAGAAAAGAAAAGAAAAGAAAAGAAAAGAAGAAAAGAAAAGAAAAGAAAAGAAAAGAAAAGAAAAGAAAAGAAAAGAAAAGAAAAAAGAAAGGGAGGGAGGAAGGAAGGAAGGAAGGAACGAACGAACGAAGGAAGGAAGGAAGGAAGGAAGGAAGGAAAAGAAAGTGCAAGCTAAGTTCTTTTAGTTTTTTTGTTTGTTTGTTTGTTTGTTTGGTAATTTACAAGGAAATAAGTCAGCTCCAAAGACCATCCAGCAAACAGGAAGTGCAAAGCCAGGGCGATGGTGTAGACTCACTCAGGGTCTATTAAGTCTAAACATCTATTTTTCTGTCTCACTAAATAGTGTCAGAAAGCATCCAAGGGCAGGTGAAAAGATAGAAAAGTCCATGCAATAAAACAGATTTTATATTAACTCACCAGCAACTTTAAAGGTGCATTCAATTTTTCTTTCTTTTCCACAGAGGCTTGCCTTGTGACATCTCTTTATCAAATTTAGATTGCTAAAATTGTAAACTGAGTCCTAGGAAGAAGCTGGGCTGTGGAAGTCCCAGTGGGCTGGAATTGGTCACTCATGGTATGCACTGTCTAATGAGATGAATATTGGTGAAAATCAATGGATATTTATTCATTATGGTCATGTTGGGAATGAGAGAAGAAATCCTGCCATCCCTTTAGCCAGCTCTGTAGTACTGACTTCAGCGTTAAGCTCTAGGAGACAAAGACTTAGGGCAGGATAGGAAGTGTGCATAATGTCCTGGTCAAGGCATGGTCAGATGAGGATTTTCTTAGTTCTAGTTCTGACCAATGGCCGAAGTATTCTTTGTGGCTGTCATCACTTGGGGCTCCAAGTTGGTTTCTAGCAGATGAGCCCCTTCATTTCAAAGTTAAATCATAACTTCATGGATAATTACCTTTGGGTCTGTCCTTAGAGGCTTTATAAACCTGAAAACCTGCAGTTTTTCAACAAGAAACTAGAAGGACGATATGTTTTGTTCTGTGCCTCTAGATACATCTAAATCACTGTGATAAATACCTGATTTGATTCCAAGTGAAGATTTCATGTTGTTTAAGAAAAGCAACGTAAAATAATGCTTTAAACTCATGTTCATTAAAGCAGGAATCTGCTGCCCACCAGACAGCAAATCCTCTTTTCCTTTCCTCCAGCCTTCTAAGGTCCCAACCTGTAGACGAGAGTGAACTATGGGCCCTGAGGCATTTTCTTATAAGGGTCAACTAGATTACAGTAGTACTTAGGCAAATTTTGCTGTAAAAATTAATATGATATAATATATACATAATAAAATATGTAGTTTGGGGCCACCAAGATGGCTACAGGGTAAAGTCATTTGCCACCAAGCCTGGGAACTTGGATTTGATCTCTAGGACTCACACAGTAGAAGGTGAAAGACAATATCTGCAAATAATTCTCTGAACTCCACAGATGTGCTCTGGAATGTGTACACACACGTGCACACACATACATATGCACATACACTAAACAAATAAAAAATCAACCAAGGACTGCATGGGTATTCTAAATAGATTAAGAAAATGGAAAGTGAAAAATATTTTCACAACATAAACTATACACTATAAAACACATTTTATAGAAGAAAGTTTGTTTTCTCTTCATCAGTTTCTTCCTCTTCCTCTTTGGTGATTCCAGGCTCTTGCACCTGAAAAATATGACTGCTTTGAACTCTGACACTGGAGAGTTGGGAAAATTATACGCGTATCTTCATATCTATTTTGGAGTCACATGCCATGGGAATGCAGAATACAGAAACTCCTTTGGAAATAATTACTAGGCTGTATTTTCATTTTAAATTGAAGATGATAGATCCACTGCATTTCTTTAGTTTAACCCTAGAGGTAAGGAGAGACAGGAAAACATTTTGACGAAACCTTGTTCCACCTTTCCTTATGAGGAAACATCTGAAGGACCCTAAAGGACCCTGAAGTACAAATGCTTATAACACTGCATAGAATTGAAAGGACAGAAATAAAAGAGCAGAGCCCTGTAATCTGGAGAGCAACTTTCCTTCCCCTCTCAGTCAAACTTCACTGTCTGAACCAAAAGTTCCCTAGATTCATGGTGGGGGTCTCAGGGTGGCACCTGTGTTAAAGAGTCTACAAGTCTAAAGGATCAAACCTCAAGATTATGAAGAAAAGAAACAGTGTAGATGAAAGTCAAATTATCCTGACTCTCAACTTTTAGTCTCTTTGAAAGCCTTCCATTGTCTTAGAAACCCCCTGTGATTACCAAAAGCTTACCATGTATACCAGAAGCTAATAGTGTTGTCTAATATTAGGAGAGTGCCCCTTGCTTCACTGTAACTTTGGTAAAAATCTTTGATACATAACTATTTTTTGTTCTGTAATCTAGTAAAATCTAATGTAACCACTTCTAGAATGGAATATGGTTTTCCGAATCCTTACTCTGTGTCCTGGGCCATGTTCATTAATGTTTGGCACAAAAGTAGACCATATAGTACTCATTTTGAAGTGAGAACTGTGTTTTCAACTTTGTGTCCTCTGGTGTGTCGTAGTGTAATTCCATCCAGGTTCCATCCAATGAATGAAGATAGAAAAAAGAGGAAGCCATCTGACTTCCAGCAACTGTTGCCTGAGTGTGTTTGAATGTTACCAGCTATCACAGATTTCTGATGCTATGTCTTTCTGATCTTGAGCCAGAGTAACCCAGCCTTAAATTGTTTGCATCAGGCATTTGGTCACAAAAATGAGAGAGTAAATATGGGAGCACACACTAACAGCTTAAGTAAACGTATGAACATGCTGAAATGGCTAAACAATAGCCATGATTACAATTGAGACCCTTTCTGGTTTAGCAACTGAAAGGTGGAGATAGAACAAGGACAAAAGGAAAATTTAGAATTCAGATTAAAATAAATTTCATTCATAATTATATTATCTTGATTATTAGAAATAATTTTGCTTAATTATCCAAAGAAGATACTTTTCTTCATATATTAATAAAGATTCACTCTCTGGGAAAAAAAACAAAAGGAACTCCAGAGGTTTGTAACAATAAGAAAATGTAAGTATATTTGTACATTTGTTTTCAGTTTCTAGAATCTTCTTCCTGCTTATCACAGATCTGTCAGAAAAGATTATCAAAACTCTTTAATAATAAAAATCAATAGACATATTAACATGGAAGGGACAAAATTCATAGGATCTCACCCCTACACAAAGAACCCACAGGGAACACGTGAGTGCTGTGGGAAGAATCACTCTCTTCCAGGGATGAGCTCCTTCATGGTTGTTCAAAACAGAGAGGTTGACTCTGAAGCCATAGACACACTAACAACAAAAATGGACTCATCAGGAGACTGTATTTAAACATTTTGTTCATACACACATGCATACATGTATGCAACACTAATAATCAAACAAGAAGAGATCACTAACTTGCCAGTGGGCAGCTGGGGAATGAGGGAGAGAAGCAGGGTAGAGCTGGAACAAGGAAAAGGAGGAAGGAAAGTTGGATGGGATGCCATTCTACTTCAATCAAAAGCATATTGAAATCCATTTCATAAACTTTATGTGGTTGGGACTTCATATTGAAAGAAAGATGAAATTTCAAGACCTGTAAGTCATATAAAGTACTCAGAAATTGCTGTTTGTTTGTGAGCCTAGAGGCTGCCTGGGGCTGAGAAAAAAGAAAAACAAACCCGGGTATGCCCCGTAGTTAAAACATTCCTGGGATCAGCTTGACCATAAGATAAAGAGGAATGTGACGAAATAACAGGGCTATCTGAACTGAGTCAACAACTCACAGAACTCTGACACCCTGCACGTACATGTAATTTTTCTGCTGATGTTTGAATAAGCCAATAGTGTGTTGCTATGCTGAATTCCACACCCCTAAGCCCCTTACCCCATAAAACCCCTAGCTTTCGAGCCTTGTGGCCGACATCCGTTATCTCCTGTGTGGGATGCATGTCGGTCTGGAGCTCCATCATTAAACTACCTTGTGTAATTACATCATGGCCTTTTCGTGATTCTTTGGGTGCCCTCCGAATCGGGAATTGAATGGGGGTTTCCCAACTAGGTTCTATCAATATCAGCTGGTGTATGCTGTCTGTTTGGTGGTCCAGTGTTTGACAGATCTCAGGGGTCCAGATTAATTAAGACTGCTTGTTCTCCTACCGGATTGCCCTTCTCCTCAGCTTTTCTCAGCCTCCCCTAATTTAACAATAAGGGTCAGCTGCTTCTTTCCATTGGTTGGGTGCAAATATCTGCATCTGACTTTTTCAGCTGCTTGTTGGGTCTTTTGGAGGGCAGTCATGATAGATCCCTTTTTGTGAGCACTCCATAGCCTCAGTAATAGTGTCAGGCCTTGGGACTTCCCCTTGAGCTGGATCCCACTTTGGGCCTGTTGCTGGACCTTCTGTCCTCAGGATCCTTTCCATTTCCATCTCTGTAATTCTTTCTGACAGGATCAATTATGGATCAGAGATGTGACTGTGGAATAGTAACCCCATCCCTCACCTGATGTCCTGTCTTCTTGCTGGAGGTGTGCTCTATAAGTTCTGTCTCCCTACTGTCATGAATTTCATCTAATTGAGTCCTGAGAGTCTCACCTCCCAGATCTCTGGTGAATTCTGGAGGGTCACTTCCAACCTCCTATTTCCTGAGGTTGCCTGTTCTGCTGGCCCTCAGAGTCTTCCTGGTCTGTGTTCATTCTGAGATGATGCACCTAAGCCCCAGGAGACTGGAGGCCCCAGGGAGTTTAGAGGTCAGGTGCGTTGGGGGTGGGGGCATCCATGTGGAGATGGGGTAGGGTGGGAGGAGGTGTGGGATGTGGAGCAGTGGTAGGATGGATGGGGGGTGGGGAGTAGAATATGGTGTGTAAAAAGTAAATTAAAAATAAAATTAAATTAAAAAAGAAAAAGAAAATACTAAAAAGAAAAATATCCATTCATAAAGCCAACATTAAATTCTTGGCTTCTAAGGAAAGTTATGTGAAGGGCTTAGAATTAATTATTCATTCTAGGGTTACTAGAAAATACTAAGATGATTTTTTCATTTTTTAATTTTTTGTGGTCTTACTACTATTGAAACACCAAAGTGAAAGTTCTCTCTACATTAAAGACATATACACTTAAAACTATATTCATTTCAAGAAATCTAGGGCACGCATATTTATATTACTTTACATGAAAAGGGAACATTGATTAACATAAATTTGCATCTACTGCTTAAGTATGTAAAACTAATTAATACAACAGAAAACTGTGTATGCAAGATTCACATTGAAGGTCATGCAAAGAACTGAGGTCAACCGAGGCTTGCAAATGAGGAAATCTAACTTCACCAGGGTGCTTCCCCCAAAGCAAGTATCATTTTCTTAATGCTTTGCCACCAGACAAAGGCTTCCAAATTGTCTATTCTGTGAAAATAAATGTCTGTTTCTCTCATGTCAAAGTAAGGGCCTCTAAAATTCCTAGTGTTCCTCCGAGCACTCTTCTCACAGAACTCCTTCATTGAGTCAGTGTTTAGATGACCTCCTGTGGCACCAAACAAGTGATTAAGTTTGTGTTAACAGACATCCATTACTCAAAGAATGGCAAAAAAAAAAAAAAAAAAAAGTCAAAGAAGGATTTGTAAAAACCCTTCACCCTGCTTTTAAATTTTCAGGGCTTACCATGTTTATAAAACAGCTTAGAAAATACATTTCTTTTTCTGTTTTAAATAAGTTAATCTATGAAATTTTTTTAAAGTGCAACATCTGAGACTATATTATATTTTCATTTTCCTTTTACAAGGGAAGTTTGCTGAGAATTCTCAGTAAGCACAAACCCATGTGAACTGGCTTCTTGGGCTGTACTGACTTACAAGCCTATGATCTACTTGTGACGAAGCACAGCTGAGTGGGTCATTTGCTGATAAGCATATTTCTAGGAATTTTCCTTTCCATTATCTATTGAAATTCTCATAACAGGTTGTTCTTACAAAGTCAGCTCTGAGTTGGAGCATTTCTTTTACAAGAAAAGTATATTTCTGGTGATATAACTTATCTTATGCATCTTAGCTCTTGAAAGCCCTGGGTCATGCCCCCCAAACAACAACAATAGCAACAACAACAACAACAGCAAGAACAGCAACAACAAAAACAACAACAGCAACAACAACAACAGTAACAGCAACAACAACAACAGCAACAACAAAAACAAAAACAACAACAACAGCAACAACAAAACCCTGCTAAATATTGAGATAAAAATTAAGTGTAGTCAAGCGGCCAACTTTATGAGAACATAGGTTTTCAGCTCTGTTAAATGTTAAGACCATCAAGATTTTTTTTTTTTTTTTTTTTGGTTTTTTGAGACAGGGTTTCTCTGTGTAGCCCTGGCTGTCCTGGCACTCACTTTGTAGACCAGGCTGGCCTCGAACTCAGAAATCCGCCTGCCTCTGCCTCCCGAGTGCTGGGATTAAAGGCGTGCACCACCACGCCCGGCGACCATCAAGATTCTTAACAGGAATATTACCTTTGCTAAAAGGTATCTTTTAAAGCATGTGTTACTATTTTTGAACCTAGAGTTTAACAAGTTTTTGCCTTTACTTATTTATTTATTTAGGCCCTTTCCCCCTTTTAGTTGAAAATATATACTTTCCTCATAGAATAAATATATGTTGATTATGGTTTTCCCTCTGCTTACTCTTTCCAGTTCCTCCCCACCTTCTCTCTGGGACCAATCCCTTTGTCTCTCCCTAGAAAAGAACAGGTTTCTAAGTTAGGAACCAAACATGACAAAATATAATAAGATGCAGTAAAAATGTTCATAGGTTGTACATGGTAGTTCAATAGGGGGCAAAGAGTCTAAGAGCAGGCACAAGAGTCACAGACCCACCTATTCTCACAGTCAAGAGTCCCATAAGAGTACTAGGCTAATAACTGTAACATATGTACAGAGGACCTGGTGTAGACCTGTGTAGGCACGGTGCTTGATGCTTCAGTCTTTGTGAGCTCATATGCTCCTTGCTTAGTTGATCCCAAGGGCCTTGTTCTGGTATTTTCCATCCACACTGGCTCTTACAAACTTTCTGCTTCATCATCTGTGGTTTTCACTGAAATCCGTAGAGGGATTTGAATGAGGCCTCCAATTTAGACTCTCTCTGAATAATGTGTGGCTGTGGGTCTTTGAATCTGTTATCACCTCTTGCCAGAGAAATCCTCTCTGGTGATGAATGGATCATTAGGAATTATTTTATTTTTTTTTATGCTATATCTCTGAGTTATCTATTCTCTAGTTCATGGATACACAAGGAGTGTCTGCTGTGGATTCCTCCTCATGCAATGGGCCTTAGATCAAATGAGACATTGGTTCGCTATTCCCACATGTTTTGGTCACCATTGTGCTAGCGTACTTTCCAGGAAGGATTGGTTGTAGGTAAAAAGGTTTTTGTAGCCAGATTTCTCTTCCAGTAGCTATCAGAATACCTTCCCATATCAAAGATTTTAGAAGTAGGGGTGAAGGCTCCATGTAGGCACCAGCTCAACTTCTCCATGTTGACTGTGTTGTGTGGGTGTTGTTCTTGGCAATGGGGCCCTGCTGTCAGTTTTTAGAGAACAGCCTTTTGTCTTGCAATAGCTTGAGTTATTTGGAAATTTCCATGTGGTCTGTTTGGCCAAAAATTTAATTGAATGTACCCTAGTTCTCCTACCAGAAGCCTCACCTGACTACAAGAGATGGCCAGTTGAGATTCCATAGGATCTCCTTCATGGAGTCCAGGGAGTTTCCACTGCACTATGTTTTCACAAACACACACACACACACACACCATCCCTCCCAACTTCAACCATCTCTTCTAGCACTCTCCCTCCTTCCCAATCTCCTGCTCTGATTCCCCCACCAGTTCCTGTCCCTATTTTCGCCTAGACCTCTAGTAAAATTTACTCTATTTCCCCCTCCAAGGAAGACTCCCTGCCCCTCTCCCCTAGACTGGCAATCTTCACCCAACCTTTCTGGTTCTATAGATCACAACTTGTCTATCATTTACTCAGTGGCTAACAACCACTTATGAGTGAATTTGTCTTGTTTAGTCTGGGTTACTTCTCTCAGAATGATTTTTCTTTGTGTGTTTGTTTATATTTTTGTCTAGTATCAGTTTACCTGCGAGTTTTATGATGCCACATTTTTTAACAGCTGGATAATAGTCCATTTTGTAAATCTACCACATTTGCTTTATCCATTCTTCTGTTGAGGGACATGTAGGTTGTTTCTAGTTTCTAACTATTATGGATAAGTCCACAAGAAACATGGTTAACCAAGTGTCCATATGCTAGGATTGAGTTTCTTCCAGCTCTATTCCCAACTGTGGTAAAACTGGGTCATGAGGTAATTCAATTCCTAACTTTCTCAGGAACCACCATAAAAATTTCCAAATTGGCTCTACAAGTTTGCACTCCCACCAGAAATAGAAGAGTGTCTACCTTGTTCCACATCCTTTCCAGAATGAGTTGTCACTTACCATATGGATTGTAGCCATTCTGATAGGTATAAGATCTCAAACTCTTTTTGATTTGTCTTTCCCCAATGGTCAAGCATGTAGAACATTTCTTAGTGTTTTTCATGCACTTGAGATTCCTCTATTGACAATTCTCTGTTTAGATCTCTACCTCATTTTTAATTGGATTATTTGCTTTGTTGATGTCTAGTCTCTTGAATTATTTATATATTTTGAAAATTAGCCCTCTATCAGATATGGAGTTGGTGAATATCGTTCCCATTCTGCATACTGCCATTTTGTCCTATTGACTGTGCCTATGTCTTTCAGAAGGTTTTCAGTTTCATTCCATTCCAATTGTTAACTGTTGAACTAAGAGTCTGTGCAACTACTGTTCTGTTCAGAATGTTGTCTCCTGCATCAGTGCATTCAAATTTATTCCCCACTCTTTCTTTGATCAGATTCAGTGTATCTGGTTTTATGTTGAAGTTATTGACACTGTTTTCCTGGTTGATACGCTGGTGTACTCATAGGGAAAGCCTGCCTGTATTGGAGTCTGCTTAACTAGGATGAGTTGAGGAAAGGAGTGTCAGAGTAGAAAATCTTTGTGGTCTATTGGAATGTGGTTCATAGTGCAAAGGGAAAAAACAATACTTTTTCAGTTACAAATGTATGGATGAGACTGGGCGATTCTATCTAAGCAGTAGGAGAAGTGTGGGTTTGCCTCTAGACTACTTGTTGCCTTGGGAGGAATAGCCCTTGGGTTAGCAGAAGCAGCCTGTTGAGAAATATCAATAAGTGTCTGGGGGGATTAGAAGAGGATAGATTGTGGGATCCACAGGAGATATATGCAGGGATATGGGAAGGCTGTTGCTGGTGTTCTGTTGAAGCCATAGGGACTAGACTCAGGTATTGAGCCTGGTGAAACAGAGAGAGAAGGTTGGAGAGTAGCCTACCTAGTTTTCTTTTCTTTCAAGTCATTCTTGCACTTTTTATTTTTTGAAAATTTATATATATATATATATGTGTGTGTGTGTGTGTGTGTGTGTGTGTGTGTGTGTGTGTACAAATGAACCGCCCACTTGGTAGAGTGCTCTTTGTATGCAGATTTTCTGGAATGGCCATTTGGTATGAATAATGAATTGGCAGCCTCTTCCTTGAGAAGATTATTTTTCCCATTATCAGCATTCATTTCTTTCCTCGTTCTTATTTTAGGATTGCAACTTCATGGTGCTCTTCTGACTACTTCAACATGTTCTATTGTTGCTATTCTCATTTTGTCCTGTTTTGCTTATGTTTAGGCACTCATGTTGGTGAGATTTTGTAAGTGTAGCTTCTGACATTGCTAGAAAACATAATCTCTCTCACACGCACAAACACTGCCTTGTTTCTCTGATTCTTAAAAATCTTCCTGCCCCTCCTCCTCAATGTCTTCTGAGTCTTAGGTACCTGAGTTGTTTTGTAGATAAATTAATTTGAGACTGTTCTCTACAACTCTGCATTGTGATTGGTAATGGTTTTCTGTAGAGGTCTCTGTTGCAAAGAGAAGTTTCCTTGCTGGGGTATAGCAACTCTACTTACCTGTGGATATAAAGATAAATGTCCATGATGAAGTTAGAGACCATGCTGCTTTAGTAAATTGATGGAGATAGATTCCCCTCCAATATCCACGACATCGTTAGCCCTTGAAGTTGGCTCCAGTTTCAACATGTGTTTTGCTGCTTGTTGGCTAAGTTTAAAGTCCAATTACAAAGCCATTGGTTACTTCAAGGTTTGTGTACCACTACTGTACCCTTACATGGATCCAGTTCCCCAAATTCTCACAGATTGCACCTTTCTTCCATACTAACCAAGTACATTCTCTTTCTTTTTCTTAAAAAAAAAAGACAGAAAAAAAATGAGATGAAAAGAAATAAAGAAGCCAGAAGGCCCAAAGTGGGATCCAGCTTAAAGGGAGGTCCTAAGGCCTGACACTATTACTGAGGCTATGGAATGCTCACAAAAAGGGATCTATCATGATTGCCCTCTGAAAGACCCAACAATCAGCTGAAAGAGTCAGAGGTAGATATTTGCACTGAATCAATGGACAGAAGCTGCTGAACCCTGTGGTTGAATTAGGGGAAAGCTGGAAGACGCTGAGGCAGAGGGCAAACCTGTAGGAGGACCAGCAGTCTCAATTAACCTGGACCCTGGAGATCTCTCAGATACTGGAACACCAACCAGGCAACATACACCAGCTGATATGAGGCACCCAACGCATATACAGAAGAGGACTGCCCCGTTAGGGTTTAGTCAAGGAAGATGCACCTAACCCTCAAGAGACTGGAGGCCCCAGGGTATTTAGAGGTCTGGTGGAGTGGGGTTGGGGGTGGGGACATCCGGTATGGGAAGGGAAACAGTTGGAGGGTGGACCAGGAGGGGAATAAAATCTGGATTAGAAAGGAAGGAAGGAAGGAAGAAGGAAGGAAGGAAGGAAGAAGGAAGAAAGGAAGGAAGGAAGGAAGGAAGGAAGGAAGGAAGGAAGGAAGGAAGGAAAGAAAGAAAGAAAGAAAGAAAGAAAGAAAGAAAGAAAGGAAGGAAGGAAGGAAGGAAGGAAGGAAGGAAGGAAGGAAGGAAGGAAGAAAGCAAGCCACTGAAAAAACCGGAGTTAGTTTTGTGCTGGCCATGCCTTGGAGTATGGATAAAATCCGGTGCTGGTCCATTGAAAAGGATATCCTTTCCTCTCTCAGCAAATATCATTTGTTTTTCTTTGAATAGCCTGGTTCTCAATGACCCCTTAGCATCATCATTAAAGATTAAATTTATCTCTGTAACCACTCATTGGAAATCTTTTAGAACGCTCAAACTATTTAGTACACATGTTGTCTGCTGTTTGTCACTAAAAGCCATTTATTTTCAGGCTTCGCCTATCAGTCTTTAATGCTTTACTCTTATATTTCTACCATCTAAAATCTCTACACTGATTCTCTAAGTAGAAATTTTTTTTTACATAATTTTTAAAGACTTACTTAGTTTTACATACAACTCACTTCTCTAACTGATTAACTTCATGGTCGTCCATACTCCATGTCATTTATTTTGACATGTTTATATATTTAAGTAAGAATATCTCCCCTCAATTTTGTGTATTACTCACTTCTAATATTTCAAAACCAAGATCCCTTATTATTAATGATTCTGGATTTTGAATACATTTTTAACTCAATAAATGTTATAAAAAATGTTGTGGAATTCCAAGTGAAGGTGCATACTCTCCCTGCTGATATTTCCCCCCATTTCAGTTAGAAAACATTGATGTTTCATAAGATGTTTTTATGCTTACAATGTTGTTAAATTATGGGCCCAAGTTATATGTTTCATTGGGATATCAAGCAATTTGACTTTTTTTCCTTTAATTCTGGTAACCATTATATCTTAAAACTCTCTTTGTGTAATTGTTAATTTTGAATAACAACATAAAGGGATCTAGCTTTGGCTAAGGGACTCACTCTGGGCATGTCTACACATGTTTCTTGCCCCATGATACCTTTATTCTATGTCATTCTTAAAATTCCATGACTTGTCTAGACTAACTTCCTTTGCCAAAATTTTCTTGTAAGACAGCTGTTGAATTTAAACAAAACTAAGCTGTCAATTTCTAGAAATTTGAACAACACCCCAAAATAAAAATTTATCAAGCTTATCTTCCTGATAATTTTCCTAAACCTCTAAGGAGATACAGTGCCTGGTTTTGCTATTTAACCCTGTGTGCCTCTTGCTCATGATTTACTCCCAACCATAGTATAAATTCTTTAATGAAAGAGTCAATTGTTTCATTTCAAAATAACAGATTTGTATAATGCTTTACAGATTCTTTGGGCAGGGTAAATGCTAGTTACATGGTAGATAAAGAAGGAATTTGAATAAGACCTAAAGACCTTAAGAGATTAGAGGCATGAAAAATGAACTTAGCTCTTCCCTATGTTGGATGTTTTTTGTTTGAGTGTGTGAACAGGCACACTTTTGTTTATATACACAGGATAGTTATTGATTAGAGAAACCCTGATATTTCTTATATGGTGGCTTATAAACAGTGAACCTGACATGGGATGAAGAGGCTGAGTTCATTTACAAGGTCATGTATGGGGAGCCTTAACAGTTATTTGGAAACTCACATCCTCAAAGCAATAGCCATATGTACAGATAATTTTCACCAACTCATGGCCACCATCAAGTACCCAAAGTCATGGCGTGCCTCTAGTATCAAATGAGGCATTGAGCAGCTGCTCGATTTTCTGCTCTCCAAATACCAAGTCTTCTTATGTTAACTTCCGATGTTTTTCTTTTCCCACAGTGGCTTAATATTCTCATGGCTTCAAAATTTTCTTTCATTCTTCTCTGTTAAGAAAGTTCTCACTTTTAAATGTACTTATTTGCAGCTTGAGAGTCATTTGATGATAAAAGCCCATTTTTGCAATTGCTGTCTTTCACAGTCAGTTTAACTGAAGTTATGTTCACCATGAAAGCACACCTCTGGGGGGCTTCCTAGAAGTTTCCTGAGGTGTTCAGGGAACACAGAACCTAAGTGTGAATGACACTATCCCATAGGGCTCCAAACTAAATGAAACAAAGATCTCAGACATAATTGTGCATAAATATCCACTCACTGAATGTGAACAAAACATGCTAGCTGCTTCATGTCCTGCTATAGTTTCTTTACCATGATAGAATTTAACCTGGAATTGTGAGCCAAAATAAACCTTTTTTTTCCTTTAAACTGCTCTCGTTATTTATATTCTCAAACAATGAGAACAATAACTAATTGTTCCTACTTCTCTTCTATTGTTATAGACTAATTTTATTTTAAATTAGAATTATAAACTTTTAACCCTTTTCTCAACTGTAATTTAGAGAACAACATAGACTAAAAGCAATAAGTTAGCACAGAACAGTTTTGAATGCATATCTAAATAAGGAGTAGTATCCAGAATATATAAAGAACTTTGTAACTCAGCACAAACTAAACAAACCAAAAGTAAAACAGAGAGAAGATACAAGCAGACCCGTGAATTGAGGACATACAGCTGCAAATAAATTCATGCAATTGTGTTCAGCAGTTTTAGAGATCATGTCAATGGAAATTAAGCTTATTAGATGTTCTTGTATACCTGAAAGAACATCCCATACTGGAAACAGAATATACCAATTATGACTTAGTGAAGTGGTATCATCTATATACAAGTAATTGTTATGTAAAATTATAGTCATTTTGAAAAATGATTTGACAGCTACTTCTTAGAAAGCTAAACATTCAATTATATGTCTTTGCAATTCTACATGTATGCATTTGTCACAGAGAAACGAAAGCTAGTGTTTACCCACAAACTCATAAGAAGTGTCTATAGCAGCTTTATTTGTAATAGACCACAATCGCAAACCATGTGGACAGTTCTCAACAGATGACTAGAATATATGATGCATAAACATGACAAATTAGATCATCATTTTAAATTAAATGAGGCAGACTCAGAAAGGAAAATATTGAATGTTTTTTCTTATCTATGAAATCTAAGTTTAAGTATAAAAGACATGAAAATACAAGAGAAAAAAATTCTGGAAGACGAAGGAGACCTGTGAGGAGGAAGATGAGGAGGGAATGCTGAAGAGTAGTAGGAATTGAATATGAATGAATTTCACCAGATCTCGCATCCAGGATCAGAACCCAAACAGAGATGCTTCCACACAATACATGACAAAGCAAATGACAAGGGCATTGCCACTACAAGGGAAAAATGGACAAAAAAGGAACTGGCACAAACCTGCTAATTGCTATCTGAAACTCTTTGAAATGTCTCCTTCATCATTTCTGTATTTGTGTGTTGTAAATTATGATGGCATATGTGCCACAGTGTCACTGTCCAAGGAGATAAGATGACAACTCATAGACATCAGTCCTCTTCTACAACCTGAGTTTTCAGAACAGAATTCAAGTAGTCATGCTTGATTCCAAGTGCCTTAATCAGATGGATAATCTTCCCAACTCATTAAGTTTGTTGATCTGTCTGTCTGTCCATCCATCCATCCATCCATCCATCCATCCATCTATCCAGTCTATCTATCCACCATCTCTTTTATGTTATCTAGTTGCCTACTGCTAAGGACCAGCCTCTGCTTGGAGAGAGGTTCTGAGGAAGGGATGTCTGGGAGTGGCAAAAGAACAACGCAAAGTCAACAGCCTTATGTTCTGCTTGAGACAGCTCTCAACTTGCTAAAAAAAAAAAAAAAAAAAAAAAAAAAAAAAAAAAAAAAAAAAAAGAAAGAAAGAAAGAAAGAAAAAAGATAGCTCATGGGTTTTCCCATCAAATTCAAAAAAGCTGCTAGAAAACTTTCTTGGCCTTGGTGACCAGAGTCAGAAATCCTGTTAGAAACAGTCTATAAGAGTTGTGTTTGTTTTAGCCGGGCGTGGTGGCGCACGCCTTTAATCCCAGCACTCGGGAGGCAGAGGCAGGCGGATTTCTGAGTTCGAGACCAGCCTGGTCTACAGAGTGAGTTCCAGGACAGCCAAGGCTACACAGAGAAACCCTGTCTCGAAAAAAAAAACCAAAAAAAAAAAAAAAAAAAAAGAGTTGTGTTTGTTCTCAAGTGTTTCTCCAACCACTCTTATTTACATATGAATTCAGCCATTGATCCAGGGTCTGTATTAATTATCCCATGGATTAGCGTTTTATGACCTTGGACCCTCCATTCTTAGAAGACAGCAAGTGCTTTGTTTGTTTGTTTGTTTTAAATCATGGCAAAAGTATTCAGAGATCTTCCTGCCTTTGTAAGCACAGACAATAAACTAGCTGGGTGGAATCTTGGGCTCAACACTCCCCACTCCTCAGACCTCTATCATTTTTCTTAATATTTTTCTGACAAGCTGGCTCATACTGTGGATACCTGTGTTTTGTTTTTTGTTTTGTTTGTTTGTTTGTTTGTTGTTTTGGGTTTTTTTTGGCCAGTAAAGCTCCTGATATAATTTATATTGCATCCTTATATTTTGCTTGTTTATAGCTGAGAAATTATGCATTCTGGAACTCATGTTTTCAAAGTTCTCCCCATACTTAAGTGCTGTCCTGAAGATTTAAGGTCACAGCATTTGCCATTTTGCTATGGAAGTTAGCCACAGCCTCACTTTCCCGAATCCTGCTGTTACTGATCATCACCATTACTAAGCTTGGCAGAGAGGATATTCCCCTGAAGGAGGAACACAAATATTAAAATATACAAACAGACTCTACACCTAGCAACTGTTAACATTTATAGAGGCCCTGGCCCTGCTAGATCTGCTCCTGGAGCAGGGAAAGTGTCATGCTGTCCCTTTCAAATGGCCCTGCAGCAATCTGCCTATCTATAGAGTACTGTGTACATTTGGAGGTTGCTGTGCATTGACCTACATCCTCAGAGACAATTAAGGAAACAAAATCTATCACATATCTGGATGCTTTTTATGTCCCTTGGATAATTTAGCTGGTTTTTTTTTTTGTTGTTGTTGTTGTTTTGTTTTGTTTCTGTTTTGTTTGTTCCTTTGTTTTGATTTATTTTTGAAATGTTCAGAGTCACTAATTTTGGCCAATAAAAATTAAGTTTTTCAATCTGAAATTATATCTTCAGTCAAAAGTTATCTAAAACTTTTCAAGCATGCCAATACCAGTGAACTTCTATTTGACTTTTATCCATTCCCGAATACATAAAGATTCACTAGAGCTCCATACTACTAGTAAGAGACTCGTTCAATGGCTGAAAAATTCTTTTCAAGTTAATGCAACTATTGAAGTTAATATTTCCTATCCCCTTATATGCCTGTGCATCCTCTTAGATCACTGTGACAAATTATTCTGCATTTTTCCTGGATTTCTAGATATCATATCAAATTAATTTTTGGAAACCATCCCATTAGCGTTAACACCAATTTAAAAGTATCAGAGGTCCAATGGATTTTTTTTTTTTTTTTTTGCCCTGACTTTCATCTATTAGATAAATTTGTGAATGCCTCCTTTTACAATGCAAAATTTGTATTTTAGGAAGCAGAACGAACATGAGGCAGAAAGGTCCCAGGTTTTGCTTGTAGTGGCTTGATCACTGGCAAGCCATTACAGATGAGAGAGAATGGGCTTGATCATTGGCAAGCCATTACAGATGAGAGAGAATGGGCTTGATCCTTGGCAAGCCATTACAAATGAGAGAACGCCCTCCTGAGTGGACAGAGCTTTATCCCGTACAACTTTGGAACATGAGAAAGTATCTCCTTAGAGGCATGATACACATCTGCTTCTTATTTCAGCTTACATTTCTGAGCTTGAGTCATGGCAGGTGCTAGGGATCCTCCAGGCATTCAATAAAGTGCTGGCCTGCCGACATCCAGCTGTGCCGGGGGCATTAGTCTTTCCTTTGCTGCTGCTTGGACTCACCATAGTTGTTCTTCTTTTCCTTCTTACATGTTTCCATGTGCTGTTTTTCTTAGTCTCATCACAGTTCCCACAATCGTCTTTCAGTGTGTGGAAGTGTGTTGTCCTATCTCTGCAACTTGGCATTGTGTCATTCTCTAGTCTTTATTATAGTATCCATTCAGGCTGTTTTTATTGTTTCAACTTTCCTCTGGTCTTCTGAGTTCTTACCATGCCTTGAAAGGTAAGATGAATTTTAGAGAAGCAGAGAATATGATTCCAAACACCTTGGGTTTTCTTGCTTGGACTTAGTTTGTAGACTATTTCCTACACTTCCTTAGCAGAACGAATTCATTTAGTCACATTGACATGGAAGGAGATCCGAAGAATTGAACCCAGCTTTACCTTAGTACTGAAAGGACATAGATGTGTTGAACACCTGACATTTTGCCATAGTAGGAAGCCAAACAATCCCCTCTGACTTCTTTTAGGACCTGTCAAAGATGTGTAAAAATATCCCCACACCTTTGGTTTTTGCATGTCTGACTGCTCAACTCAATGAGGGGAATTTTATTATTAGAGAAAGCTGTGTATCAGTCTGGTCACAAAGAATTCCTCTCTATGTATGTTTCCAGGGACTTGTTAAAGCAGACCCTGGCTGCTAATCTTTAGACTATAAAGCAAGTTTCTCATTAATTCTGCCCTTTTAGCAGCTGACGGGCAATTTGACTGCTTAGAAAACACAGTGGGTTTTTATGGCCCACACGTAAGTAACCATAGCCAGTCATATGTAAAGTGAAAGCACAAATTGATGGCACTAAAGTAATTTTAGCCAACGATATTACAGGTTATATTTTCAATACAATTCCCTTTTAAGGCCTCAATGCTGGCTGAAGGAGATGCTCTCAGTCAATTCTGTGATGCTTGCAAGTTTACTCATATCATCCTTGTTCTTGTTTAACATGTTACTTTCCCCTTACTAATAGTTTCTTTTTTATTGGTTATTTTATTTATTTATGTTTCAAATATTATCCCTTTTCCCAGTTTCTCCTCTGCCAACCCCCTATCCCACCCCCGCTGCTTCTATGAGGTTGCTCCCCAACTCACCCACCCACTCCTGCCTCCCTGCCATGGCATTCCCCTATAATGGGGCATTGATCCTTCCCAGGACCAAGGGCCTCTCTTCCTATTGATTCCAGATAAGGCCATCCTCTGTTACATATGCAGCTGGAACCACAGATCCCATGTGAACTCTTTGGTTAGTGGTTTAGTCCTTGGGAGCTCTGGGGGGTCTGGTTGGTTGATATTATTGTTCTTCTTTTCAGATCACCATATTATATTTTAGGAGTCTTTGATCACAATATGTATAAACATCTTAGAATACATCTTAGAAAGGAATGTATAAATGTACCTTTTTACATTAGAAATTCTGACCTGCTTATCCTTCAAGAACATAGGGAGGTACCAGTTTGAATGGCAGGGTAGCAAATAACACTTTATTTCTTTAGAAAATAACATATTTAAGTATCAAAATGATATCATTCAGATTTTGAAATATTTAATAGGTGAAATCAAACAAGGTCCATATTGCTATAGCCAGCTGAGAAAGATCTTAGAACAGAGACTCTAAATCCACAGCTTATGTTACACATTACTTTTACTTAATACTATATTAAGTAGAATATTGTTATATTACGACTTTAGCTGAATCAGCATTTATGGCTTGGGTTACACCTTCCTTATTAATGTGTTTTAAGCCAGCTAAGGACCTTTATTTTCCAAGCAGACTACTTATCTACATATTGACTTTCTGGAAGTTATGGAAGAGGATAAATTGCTGCAGATATATTTATAGTCCAATCCCTGAGACCTTGAAATAGAAAATACTTTAGGTAATTGCCTAAATAAATACATATAATATTAAATTAGGCATAAAATAGAATGATTCTCATTGTTCAACTTCTGAGTAAGAGATAGCAATCAAGCTATGTCCATGTCTGGTTATGCATGGGTTTTCTCTTTAATAAACATATTCTAGTGTTATCATTCCACAACAAAGCTCACTTTAGAATATAGCAGTTTTTTCTATTAGTTTGAGTGGATTTACATTGTTAATTATTTATTGTCTCCATCAAGAAGAAAGATAGTTGGTTATACTACAAAATATAAATAAGCATATATTGAATACAGTTGTTGTTTTATGCTCAAATTCCATATAAAATGGAACTAGACATGGTATCAGTCCTGGGGCCTCAAATCTATTCGATGAAGTTGTGGAAGAATGTGCCCAAGTTCCATCCCTTTGATGTGATCTTGCTTTTGAACAAGGAGAGAGAAGACAGATCTTTCACTCAGTGACATTCCTGTGCTTTCTCTTTCTTTGTGTATACTCAAAAATATCCAGAGGAAACACTTCCCCCAGAAGTCCAACCCACAGTGACAATATGTGTTCTATTGGAAGAAACACAAAGTATAGCCATGTTTTTGTTCTCATAAGCAAATATTGGCTAGATTGTCTAATGTTGGCCATTTTCTTAATATCTCCAGTAAGCTGGATTTATATTTCTTTACAATAATGTTAGTTTTAATCAAGTATGTTTTCTAAATCATGTAATACATGCCTTCAACATGTATATAAGAAATTGGTCTGCAAAACAAGAATTTTAGCATCAGAATTAGTTTTACTTAACCTCACTTTGGAAGTCTTCCATTGACTCTTTCTATTCTTTTTGCTCATACCCACTTTACAGCTCCATGGAACTTCTGCCACACCAACTGAACATATTGGCAGAACACAGAAGAAGAAAAGGAAGGAGTTAATGATTTTCTTACCATGGCTTAAGTGTTCTCAGAATGAAGAAAGTACAGAGACAGAGGATGACTCCGAGGATGAAGAGGAACAGAAGGAGGAGGAGCAGGAGGAGGGAGAACAAGAGAGGAAGAACTAAGCAACCAATCATGAATCCTAGAGGATACTAAAACATTTACAAACCTTTAATCTTATCCATGAAAGCAGAGCATCTATCATCTATTTAGGAGCTAATCAGAGTTTCAGGTACTGGCTTACACTTACCTTTGCTCATATACTTGCTTTCTTGTTTTCTCTAGCCCTTGGGTGCTCTGTCAGCATGTAATGGCCTCTGTCATGCTGGATTCAGCCTGGACTCTTTGATCAGATGTTCTTGAAATTTGAAGCCCTCAAAACTATCAGAAATAAATTTGCCTGCATAATAACAACCAACTTCTATCCCAATAAGACTATCCAGTCACGAGCTCTCTGTCATATCTTCCTGTGACCCTTCAGGCTCCCTGTTACAGCCAAATGACATGTAAGTGTCAATATGTGTTTCTCAAAGGGAGCAGCAATGAGAGCAGTCTATAAACATGAGAAGGAACCTTCCCTGGCATCGTAAGGATGCTGGAAACATTTTATTGACATTGCTTTTATTCACTCATGAGTGATTAAGCGCTGCTCACCTTGCCAATGTCAATGATGGAGTCAGAATCTAAGGATTGCAGGTGAAGTGTCCAAACTTGAAAGCTTTTGGTATTGGAAACTTTTGATTTATCATGAATCCAATCATTTTATGTCTGTTCAATTTCACTTCAAGCCCTCTCTGCTCTTTACCCTGAACAAATTGGCATCACTTCGTGTTAACATCTGAGTTTCACTACTTATGGCAATAGTATTATGTAGTAGCATTTCTTGAGCGTATTATCTCTACCTATGTATAATTTTCCTCTTCAAAGCCATTCACTCATGTCTGTCATCTTATAATTTTGTAGCTCATCCCAGTGAAGCAAGAATCTATTTCCTTGTGTATAGTTATCATTCTTTAGTATATCATCTGTTCTGACCTGTAGATTTTTAGCCTTTGTGATTTACACAAGAAACTTGTATACCATTTCTTCTCTTAAGATGAGATATTAATATTGCAGATTCCACTGTGTCTCAAGGTGCCTCTTTAGACTGCTTTCAAAAAACCCTTGCAGTAGTTGAACCAGCCCAGTAACCTAGGTTCCTGAATCAACTTTTTTCAGTTGATTTTAACCGTATCAGTCGTCACCATAGCTGACTCATGTACCTCAGATGGGTTGACACGAGTAATAGATCACATCTCTGCTTGTTACTCACTAATGTCTGAAGCCTGTCCTTTCCCTCCACTCTACTTTTAGGTATCACAGCATTGAAATATGTTTTAAGAGTATCAGACTTAGTGCTTGCTGCCATTACATAGAAGCAAACATTTCTGTCCTTGGTAATCAGGGTTCTTTACCCTTTTATTACAGCACCTCCTTTTTACTGGATATTGACTTAGAGAGAGGTAAGGGAACCTAACAAGTGACAGTCTTAACTTCTACTCCAGTGAGACTGTTGGTATGTATCATAGAACGATCATATACAAAGACTTTTGTGCAATAAATCTTAAGGCTCAGCAAGTATCAGCACCATCACTGAATGCTTTATAGTTAATGTGATTTACTCATGGCAAGGAAATAAGAGTGGAAATCATGCACCTTGATTGGCTTGTAGCATATAAATGATGGCTTATACTTTTGCCATTCTTCTTCTGCCATTTATTCAAACTGTTGAGGAAGCTATGGGTTGAAAGAGTATTTGTCTTTCAGTCTGTAAAACCAAAATGGTACCAGAGAGATTCTGCCAAGCAATGTTAGCAAGGAATAAAGTTTGAGGCCATAAGCCAGTGAGAAACTGGAGATTGTTTGGTAACTCCCTAAAACATTTAGAATGATTATCACATGATTATCAACTCAGCAAAGTCCAGAGCTTCCAGGAAGTAAGAAAAGCATCATTGAACTGGTCCAAGGACACAGCAACACTGATTTCCATTCGTTGACTCTCAGGATAGTCTAGCTATAATAGAAAGAACATCAAATGCTGCATACTCAGAGATGTTCAGAGCCATGCCCTCACCTGAACAATATAGTCTTCTCCACTGGTATGGTATATATATATATACCATACCATATATATGATATATATATAATATATATATATATGATATATATATCATATATATATATATATGAAATATAGTAACGTTAGAAAAATCTTTGTCATATGTACTGAGATGACATCTTCATTTATTCTGTTTTAATTTGATGTTCTCAGAGAAAACATGACTTATTTTTGTTATGCAAAAGCCTGTACTTGTAGATGTCAATAGAAGATTTTCAAAGGAAGAGACAATTTTTCCATTGCAAAATAATCCTTTTCTGATCGGGGGGAGGGGGGACACCAAGTTTTACTGTTACTAATGAGGAGGGCTACCTAAATTATGCCTCCTACAGTGTTTGTGTGGAGGAGGAGTCTATGTTAAAAGAATGGTAAATAATTCAGGATAAAGAATGATTAGTTTAATGGCATTACTCACCCACCTGCCCCTGGGTTGAGCGGAATGGCTGAAAAACTAATCGTATAATAAGTTCATTTCAATTTGATTATTTAATCATTTTGCTGGATAATCAATATCATGGAGGTTGTTTCCTAGGTGTGTATCATGTTAATGCAATGTGGCAGCCACAGGCCAGTTATTTACCAGATCTGTTTTGTTTCCTTGCTGTAGCACATACACAGCATGAAGCCTACTTCCTTTTCAAGGGTGGTTAGTGGTTATAGCATTATCTTTCACCTACTCTGCTTACATGCAATGCGCATGCCCAGACAAAAGCAGTGCCTATCTCTACAGGCTTTTGAGCAGAGTGGGCTGTATAGCCAGTGTGAAGGGGCAGATTTGGCCCCTGGTTCACATACCAGCATAACTCTGTACTGAACAGATAGCATCTGAGTCCTGTATCTCAGAATAACTTAATAACTCAGCTACCAGTCCCAGACATTATGTTACCAAGAAAGCTCACTGAACTTCACTTACTTAAAGGGCTCTCCTTAAGTTGAACCAGTCAAGATTAAACGTGACTCACAAGAAAAGCCTTCTTAAAATGATGCAGCCACATCCAACCAACTATTTGAGTTATTCAAAACAGGTGATTAATCAATCCTTGGCGTATTAAGATTTTAGGACTTTGGATTTTTTTGGCTTTTGTTTCTGTTTTTTTTTTTCTTTCTGTATATAGTCATGAATAATCAAAACAGATCAACTCCCAGCTTCATTTTGAGTGCAATTATGTCACTGGGCATATTACTCCCACAGGTATAACATCCTTCTTCAGTGGTGAATGCTAAGATGACACTAGAAGTCACATGAAAAAGAGAACAGAGTGTAAGTCAACCTGACATTCTGAGAGCTTGGAAAATTGAGGCATAGAAGAAAAGAAGCAGGCAATGAACTCTCCTTGGGTTAAATAACTAATATTTGCATGTTTTATTAGAAATGATGATAAAATATTTTAATGTAATATTTCTGGCATGCTTTTTATACCGTCAAATTTCAACCTCTGTGCTTATAAAGGGGTGAAAACAATTCTAATCCTCTTCATCACTAGCTAAAGATATTCTGGACTGATTCTGAAAATTCTTTGTAGTTTAGGGAAGAAAATAACAAGCATTGATAAGTATTTCTTTTGTTTTAAACACAAACTTAACTTTTTTACTTTAAGTTTTATTTCATTCATGTGAGAATATTTGTGTATGTGTGTGCGAGTGCATGTGCGTGTGCGTGTGCGTGTGTGTGTGTGTGTGTGTGTGTGTGTAATGAGTGCAGCTGCTTGCAGAGGCCAGAAGATGGCACTGACATGGGAGCCCCAGGATTGCACTCACAGATGTTAACCAACTTTCAGAAGGGGCCCTGAAAGAGCAACAAGTACTGTTATCTACTGAACTGTCTGACCAACCACTTAACCGTTTGAATGGGTCATAGAAGCCAAGTTACAGGATCAGATACATCAAGAGACTTGGTCAAAGCTTTAGAACTTTCTGGGAGGATAATAATAAAGCGATTAACTGCTTTCGTAGAACTTATGAGTCCCTCATTTATCACATTAAAACTTTTATAAGTGAGCATGTGATCATTTCAATTTTGAGTTTCTAAAGTTTCTAACAAAGTATTTTGCATATGACAGTCTTTACTAAACATTTTCTAATGTGAAAAATTGCTAATCAGTGTGTCATTTTCAAAAATGAAACATAAAAGGGTTCATGGTTTTCCCAGCAGAGTTCTGAATTAGCTGCTGGTTTCTGAATTAGCAGCCAATCTAAGAAATGCCTACGTGACTTCCAGATTACAATTCTCTGTGTTAATGTCTTCTTTTTAAATTGGCAATAATTAGAGACAGATGAGTATTCTTTTACATATTTAACAACTTGAATCTGACAAAGGAAGAATAAAAGAAAAAAAAAGGACCTCATATTTCATTGCAAAGTTCACAAAAATAGAATTATTTTCTTCTTTACCACCCAACATCTAGTGAACTATTTATGTAAGCAAGAATGTCAGGAAGTCTAGACAGGCTGATTTCAATGACCATTGCATGATTGCAGTGATCAACACTGTGTTGTCAGAAATTCCATGGAGAAGAAAATGGGACAATTTTAACTTAACAAAGACTATCTGTACAAGTGGAAATGTGATTGAGAAGCAAGGCTGTTGGCCCTGAGGCTGTTTGTAATTTAAAGGAAACCTTTCAGTTAAGGAAATGCTACATTTGATGGTGCATGAGAGTGATCCAAGGATTAAAAGTTCTCTTAAAGTAGGTTTCTGTGGACTCTTTCTTAAACTAGCAAATAATACAACCGATATTTCATTTTTGAGATTATAATATAATTACAATGTTTTTTCTTTCTCTTTCTTCCTTACAAACCCTTCAATATACCATCCCTGCTTAATTTCAAGTTCATGGCCTATTTCATTTAAGTTTATATATATAGTTTATATATATATATATATATAGCTTTTATATATATATATAGCTTATATATATGTATAGTTTATATATATATAGTTTATATATAATGTATTCAATATTGTTGAATTAGTATAGATTTATTTATTACAAACAAACATAAAAAGAAACAAACAAATAAAACCCATTGACTGAAGAGATACCATGTAAGAAATAAGACTAAACTGGATGCACAGGACCTAGAAAAATAAAAACTGACAAAAAATAAAATAAAATAAAAACAGAAAGAATGAAAAAACTGTATTGTTGTGTTCTTATAATCGCAGAACTGAGGAGATAGAGACAAATAAATCTGTGGGTCTCCTTGCCAGCTAGCTTGGCATAATTAGTCAACTCTTGGCTAGTGAAAGACACCGTCTGAAGCACAGGATGGATAGTGCCTGATGAATAAGACCTGATGCAGGAACATTCACCTGCACACATTTGTACACATGCATACACCTACACATAAAGACCTGTAAACACATGTGCACACATGCACATATGCGGACAGCAGCACACAAATACAGACTGCACACAAATGAACACCTGCTAACAAAAGGAAAAATTCAACAAAGGAAGAACAGAATATTTCCTTTTTCTTCCAACGTGAAGAGTTTGTGACTCCAGCTGAATAAAACATTACAGTAGTTCACCAGTTTGTGTCATTTTACATAATTTGGAGTTAAGGATTGGAGCTTGATGTGTGGAGCCATGCAGAAACCATTTTATATGATGTAGTCTCCTACAATATTTTTAATTGGGAAGATACTGATACTTTACAAATTTAATATGTGTTCCTCTCTGTTTTATAATTAACATAAAATCAGGAACCCACGTGGAGGATGAACAACATTTAATAAAAATAGCAGGCTAGCTTGCCAGAATCACTGATGTTATAATGGAGAGATTTGCACACTCCATAATTCATGATGTCTATGGGAGACACAGGGTTAGTGAGGGGAAATGTTTTGACTGTAGAGTCTAACCAAGAGATGCCACCATTTCCCTAATGAATAATGCAGACAACATCTACCCTCTCTGAACTAGAGAGAAGAAACTGTGGCGATATCAAACATCTCATTAGGGGAAAAGATTAAATGTGACAAATGTCTAGGAACTTGATGAAGGATGCTAGTAGACAGAATTTTTATTTTATTCTTAATTGATGGATTGATTGAATGATGGGTAAAGAAAGACTGTAGATTTTCTAAACCCTTTGGAAAATGAAAGCTGATCAAGCAAAATGATCCTGTTCTTTTATTGTAGCCTTTTATTTTATTTACTGATATATTTTGTGAGGCCTTCTATATTCAAATGGCGCAGATTGTCAACAGGATAAGATGTTAGCAAATACATAAAATGCCCGTGACTGGAAAAGACACAACGGTGCCGTGCCCCATTTCAGAGCCCAGCTCCTGCTTGTTCACTCCAGGGACAAGTTTACAAAGCTTCATTCAGATTCCAACGCAGACTCTAATCAATGGGATGCTTTGTGATGAGTTTTGGGGAAAATTAAAAGGTAAAATTATAATAAATTCAAGTGTATACTATCCCTCAGGATACTTAAGGATTTCTCCCTTACTTCAAGAAAAAAGTTTATGCTTTCTTTGAATATTTATTCATGATTAATTTATCATTTAATGATAACTGTGTATATACAAAGAATAAACTTTAAATTTTTCTGTTTAATCTTACATTTGGAATTATTTATGAAACCAGTCATTTCTGACAGATATAATGAGTAAGAAAAAAGCTCCTCTAATCCTAACCTTTACCAAAACGACTGTGTTATGTATGTATTAAGAACACACCCATGGATATGCCTCCAAAAATGCCCTTTATACACATGAAATAACTATAGTTTTGTACAATGCCACATTTATTTCATTGAATTAGCATCTGTTTTTTATCATTTTGTGATCATATATGCCTTACTCCCAGATTCTTCTCAAAGCCTTCTCTCTGATCTCTTCGACACACAAGCTGAGGGTCAGGTCATAAGTACTGATGTGATATCTATGTAGTGTGAGCTTCTAATTCTACTGCAAGCAGCAATCTATGCCCATCCCTTTCTGCGTCCCACTAGTATTCAACTTGGATGTAAACATTTTAGTTAATTACAGTGATATATTCAGGGGTCTTTCTTTTCCACTTTTACCTTTTACTTTACTTCCACCAAGAACTGTCCCTATTCACCCCTTGACATTAGAATTATGTGTTTGCAGTGGTAAGTACATGAACAGTGCTTATAAACCATAGCACAACATTTTCTAGCAGTGGGTCCTATATCAATTAGCACACACGCCTTTGATTTTGATGGATAGCACTAAATTTCATCCAGAGAGCTGGCACCAACATATTTAAAATTGGGTATTTATTCGTTCTTCACAAGCATTGACTACTATTGACTACTATATGTGTCTCTATTTGGAAAGAAAAAGAAAAGCAATTTCCTTTGTACCTCTTAAGTCATAGCAAGGCATTTTCTAAGATGTGTTATACATTTGTAATCATTTATTTGTTCAAATTGTTTCACAGTCAAACTGTTTTGCCTTTCTGATATACATGGTTTTTAAGTTAACGAAATTAGCTTTTGTCTGTTTTCCTGTTGGTGAAATTCTCAAGTCAGTGCTTTGCTCACGTGATTTCTTCTACTGAGTAGCATTTATATGTTTTCTCTCTTATGTCCTAAATGACTTAAGATTTCATTTTTGTTAAACAAATTTATCCAATACTTTGTCTTTCCACAGAAATCCACAGAATTACTCCTTCTGATAAAAATATATACTTTATCATACACTGACTGTAGTTTGGTCCATTTCACTGTCAGTTCCTCTTCAGCAATAAGAATCCAGGTAGATACAAAATTCTTTCAAAAAGAAAATACATTCTTTTATATATGAATCTCCCAAGCTATCCCAATTAGGAATGGTATGTTTGAAAATGTCTTACCTATATTAAATTAAGAAAATGCTCTATGTATTTTATTTCTCTCCATATATATGTATATATATATATATATATATATATATATATATATATATTTCATGTTACTTTTATAATCTCTATACCTAATTTGTAATGTACAGTAAGCGCCTGTTTCTAATTTTAACTTCCTCAGTAAAAAATAGATTATAGTTTTTGATTATGCAAATGTATATTTCCCTGAGCAGTATTTTGAAGTTTTATTGAAAAATGTTCTGGACATATCTCAGGAGGGTTACTTCTTAATTAAGTTAATATATTTGTTTCTTGGATTTGAGAGATGACAGTTCCATGAATATATAAGCTCTATGAATAAAAAAATTCTTTGCTGCTCAGTCTTTTGCATAAAATGCTACAGTAGTTACATATGACCAGTTCATACCTCATGAATATCTTAATCGTTAGGTAAGTTATAATACCTTAATCAACAGAAATACTATGTAAATAGTTGTTAATAGTTTATCTTGATTTCATAAGGTAGCCACAATAAATTAATAAAACCAATTAGTGTAAAATAAAGAAATTTACTTTTTCATAAATCAGGAACCTGAAATAAATCTATCTATGTATCATCTATGTATCTATGTATCTATGTATCTCTGTATCTATGTATGTATATATGTATGTATGTATGTATGTAAGTATGTATGAATGTATCTATCTATCTGTCTGTCTAACTCTATTATTTAACTTCATCATCTATCTATCAACTATCTACATCATCTATCTATCTATCTATCTATCTATCTATCTATGTATCTATCTATGTATCTATCTATGTATCTATCTATGTATCTATCTATGTATGTATCTATGTATCTATGTATCTATGTATCTATGTATCTATGTATCTATGTATCTATCTATGTATCTATCTATGTATCTATCTATCTATTCTATTCTATTTATGTATGGAGTGTGAGAATTTCTGTCTATCCCAAGTTGACTTGTATTGTCTCTGATGCAGCCTCCAAGGAACTAGAATAACAAGTGAATTCTACAAGCCTGGTTAGATTTTAAAAGTTCAGGGTAACTGGATTGATTCCTTCTAGAATTTCTAAAGGACACATTAATCTTTGTTTTCCTGACAACCTTCTATGGTTCCTGGCTGAACTTCATATTTAATGTCCTGTGCTTGTCCCCTCCAATATCTATTGTCTATCTTTGTCCTCTTATCACATCAGTTAGTATATTCAACATACATTACCATCCATGTGACTAATTGAAATGGTTTCAAGGTAAGGAATCATTACCAATATACTTATATAGTTGAGTGTGCAGAAAATAAGGAAAAACTGAGACATTATGGTATAATGAGATGAGGATTGACTCAGTGTTCATGTCCACACTCTAAAATAATCCCCCACCCTGCCCTGTATAGGTTTTCTGGAGTATTTCTTATTGAGACACTGGGAATAACATGAGCCTATGTATCTCAAAGCCTGCCTTTGATCTCATAACTCCTAAAATAAGGTGATACCTCCTAATCTTTCCTTGTTGAGCTGGGTCCCTTGGTTCACAGTGTTCTCAGTAGTACAGTCAGTTAAGCTGTTACTACACAGGCCCTTTAAGCCTCACTTATGGTATTCAACCAAATTCTTGGTCCAACCCTACTACCACCACCAAAACCAAACAAACCAAAACCCAAAACTGAAACAAAAAACACCAAAACAAACAAACCAAAAATAAAACAAAACAAACAAATAGGACAGCTTGCATGGTCAGGCCCACTTCTTGGTACAATTATTGCCCTAGTTATGTTTCCATTTCTGTGACAAAATACCATGACCAAGGCAACTTATGGAGGATTAGAGTCCATGAGTTTCATGGTTGAGAACATAGCAACAGACAAGCAGAGATGGCATTGGAGAGGTATCTGAGAGCTCACATTTTGAGATAGAACCACTTAGACCAGAGAGGGAGGGAGAGATGTGGAAGGGGGAAAGAGAAGGAGAGGGAGGGGGGAGGGAGAGACAGACACAGACACATACACAGACACAGACACAGACACACACACAGACACACACACAGACACACACACACAGACACAGACACACACACAGACACACACAGACACAGACACACACAGACACAGACACAGACACACACACAGACACACACACAGACACACACTCAGACACAGACACACACACAGACACACACACAGACACACACACAGACACACAGACACACACACACAGAGACACAGACACAGACACAGACACAGACACACAGACATAGACACAGACACACACAGACACAGACACACACACAGACACAGACACACACACAGACACACACACAGACACAGTCACAGACACACACACACAGACACACACACAGACCCAGACCCAGACACAGACACAGACACAGACACACAGACACACACACAGACACACACACAGACACAGACACAGTCACAGACACACACACACACACAGACACACACGGAGACACACACACAGACACAGACACAGACAGACACAGACACACACACAGACACACACAGGGACACAGACACAGACAGACACAGACACAGACACAGGCACAGGCACAGACACACACACACACACACACACAGACACAGACAGACACAGACACAGACACAGACACAGACACAGACACAGACAGACACAGACACAGACACACACACAGACACACACACACACAGACACACACACACACACACACAGACACACACACAGACACACACACAGACACAGACAGACATAGACACAGACACAGACACCACAGACACAGACACACACAGAGACACACACACAGACACAGACACAGACACAGACACACACACAGACACAGACACAGACACACACACAGACACAGACACAGACACAGACACACACACAGACACAGACACAGACACAGACACAGACACAGACACAGACACAGACACAGACACAGACTGAGAATGGCATGGACTTCTGGAACCTCAAAGCCCCTCTCCATTGACATATCTTCTCCAACAAAGGCATACTTTCTAACCCATCCTAAGCAGTCTACAAACTGAGGAATAAGTGTTCAAGTAAATGAGCCTATGGGAGTTGTTCTTATTCAAACTATCATAATGTAAATAGATTTTTATTCATCGATTAAATACTCTTTATTTGCTCTTTTTTTCAATCTGTGCATATAAATAGTGATACTATACTTACATCTTTTGGTTGATAAGTTTTATTTTCTCCTGGGTAAAGTAGAAATGAAGAATCATATATTATGTGTGTTTGAAACTTCATAAAACATAGATAAATCATTTTTCAAAGTTGTAGCAGCATTTTAAATACTTATTAGCAATGTATATGAGTTCTAGTTGATAGTGTATACATTATGATTATTTAGCACAATCTATAACTGTATATTTTGTGATTGTATTTCAGTTTCTTAAAGCAGAATAGCCTTTTATTTAACCTAGTCAAGTAACGGACACAAGGCAAATGCACAAGTCTAATAGAGAATGAGCTAAACTCTGCATTTTGAATTTGTACCTGCTTTAAATTTAAAAGAAATGTAACATTTTGGGCTAGAGATATTTCATAGCTGTTATGTGATCAAATCAAATCCTGCATAGAGAGCATGTATCAGGCCTTCCCTGGTATTACGTGCCAATACAAAGATATTGACACATGCAATTAGTGTACAGAGATCTACTTGTGCTGTTGTGCTGTTTTCATATGGCCAATCAATCCTGCACATGAAAGTCACCAGAAACAACAGAGGTGTCAACCTCCAAAACTGTAAATGGTAAATATTTAGAAATAATGAATTCAATATCCAAGACTCTCCATTAAGGTACTTTGCTATGATTATGAATATGCCATTTTGGGTTTACTTTTTTCCCCTAGGAACAGTAATAAATCCCCTAATTAAACTACATTTACAATAAATTAAAACACAGGGCATGTACAAAGAAAAGCTAAAACATAATTTCAGAACCATTTCTAAACTGAAAGCCTTTTTACCTTAGCTGCCTTTTTCCCCCCTGAAAAAAACATTTTTTTTTCTTAAGGGAAAAAAGAACAAATGTTTATTGAAGAAAATTATATATATATATATATATATATATATATATATATATATATATATATATATATATAATTTTGGATACTATAACATATATAATTTGTGTTACTATGGATATATATATATCCATAGTAACACAAAGTAATTCAAGACATGACTGACAGGATAAAAATAGCCATGATTATCTGTTTAGTCACAAGACAGAATGAGGTAAGTATTAAACACGTGTTTGAATCATTGGTACATGGGGAGAATTTTTCTCTCATTGATAACAGTGTGAAGAGCTGATGTGCTTAAGTATTAGGCAGGACATGATGTTGCATCATTCCTACAAGTATCTCATGATCTTCAGCACCCCTCACTATATTAATGAAATCAAGAAAAGAGGTGGTTCTTAGAACAGTGAAAGCTTTTACCTTGCATCCCTTTATTTGAAATCACTTACTAATGGGTGTGAATTCATGGCTTAATTTAGCTCACAAAAGGAAAAGATGCCAATGTACATTGTACCTTGTTGTTTGCATATGTGTAATATGGGCTGCTTTTCTATCCAGTGACTTTTAAGAAAAGAATTATTTTATTAATACTTTTACATGGTAACACAAAAGTTCAAAGAATTTGAGTGTGTGGTTCAAAAGATGGCAGATTGATAGAGCTATGTCATATAAAACACTGTAAAAGTTTCCAACCATGTAGGACTTGGTAATTTGACAACCTGATGGTTACATATATAACATAAATAAGATATTTTGTACCCAATATTTTGCATCACACAAGAATAGTGTATATAAGTATTTGAGGATTCATTTCTTACTTGTATTTCTTCTATGACACTCCTTTTTATGTCATTGATAGGAAGAAGTCATTAAAGTTAAAGACCAGTGATAGTATATAGTCCGAATGTCTGGCACTAGGTGTATTCTAATTTGTATTTTAACTCAATGGAATGTTACAAATTCACAATGAGAGCTGTATGGTTGGTGGGATGGCTCAGTGGGTAAAGATTCTGGAAACCAAACTGGAGCCCTTGAAAAGACAAGAGTAGAACTTCATCTTAAAAAATTATGTGTCCAAGGAGCTGGGTGTGGTGGCACACACCTTTAATCCCAGCACTTGGGAGGCAGAGGCAATCGAATTTCTGAGTTCGAGGCCAGCCTGGTCTACAAAGTGAGTTCCAGGACAGCCAGGGCTACACAGAGAAACCCTGTCTCAAAAAAAAAAACCAACCAACCAACCAAACAAACAAACAAAAATGTGTCCAGCTTGGAACTCAAAAATAATCTCGTTCCAATTAGAAAATATGGAAATGTAGACAAATGTCTTAGTTCACATAGCCAGATATGATATAGTACCTAACCAAATGAGACCATTTGATTTGCACTTTGAACTGACCAAATGGATTCCATCCACTCTGGGGAGGAGAACATCTAGTTTATTCTATCTATCATTTCATATGTAAATCTTCTCCAAACTCAATTTTATACACACAACCAAAATAACATTAGATTAAATATTTGGGCACATTGTTCAATGTTAAGCTGTTACATAAAATTGATAATCATTGTGCGACATTCTAGTAATTAACAAATTATAAGCTTATCTAAAACTTAAAAAGATCCCCCCAGCTCCCTGGGTACTTCCTCCAGCTCCTCCATTGGGGGCCCTGTGATCCATCCAATAGCTGACTGTAAGCATCCACTCCTGTGTTTGCTAGGCCCGGGCATAGTCTCACAAGAGACAGCTATATCAGGGTCCTTTCAGCAAAATCTTGCTAGTCTATGCAATGGTGTCAGCGTTTGGAGATTGATCATGGGATGGATCCCCGGGTATCTGCCCTGGATTTCTAAACGGCATGCCTCTTTGGAATTTGTTTCTTGAAAGTAATGATATAGACACTTTAACTGGATCCTACCATCAGTTAGAGAGTTTTTTCTTATTATTGATTTTCTCTTTTAGTGAAAATAATTTTTCATTAAAATTTCATTAATCCACATAGTATCTTATTCATTCACAAAACTCAAAGTATCTATGTTTATACTTAAATTGAACAGTTAATAAGACAAACTATTGCATAGTATCAAAGAACATCTTAGAAATATCATAACTGAAAGAAATATAAAATATTTTGAAAACAAATTTATTGTGAAGACCGTTGTTATTTCTTGTGGCCTTTAACAATGTTTTGAGTTCTTGTTAGAACATAGAAAAAGACACACTTTACTTGATTGAAAATTCCCATGAACAAAACTATAAGAAAAACAAAGGAAATGCTTTATATTTTTAATTATCAAATATTTATGCCAAAATTATTACACCAATCTAGTTAATTTAACTGCCTCCTGGAGAAGAATGAAAACGCACTGCTAGACTGAAGCAGAGTGATTCCGTTGTATGCTTATTTACAATGACTTGCCTGATGTACAAATGAGCTTATTTTTAATCAAACATAGTAGAGGTTTGAAGTTAATACTAGAATGTGACTGATACATGTTAGTGAAGAGCAGACATTCTACTAAGTGCCTATAATTTTATAGCTTCAAAATCATGATCCCAGATGGATATCAGAGGGCCAGTTGCTACATGTACATCATAGCTAAAGTCAAGGTTGGGAAGGAAGACAAGCCCTGAACTATGATGACCAAGTCCTAGAAATATATCGTTATGATTAAACACATTAGTTAGAATAAATGTGTTGACTATTCAGTGCTAAAAGGGAAGTGGATTCTGTCTTTGGATTATGTTTTCCTGGTTCAGTTTAACATAAGTGATTCTCTGACTATGGAAGGAATGCAAGAGACTATCCTCTGGAATACAATATATGCTTAATAACAAAAGGCTGCTAAATTGACAGGACATTCCTTAAGAAAATTGAAGTGCATTATTAGTATATTAATTACAACATACTTCAATAGAGGCTAAGATACATTGTATATGTGTGGTATTTTCAAAAAGTATTTATGATTTAAATTAAACAAAAAAAAACTGGTTTCAAGCTCAGTCCTAGAAGCCTTTTGTGCATGGAGGAATTGAGCAAGAAGGGCCTCCAGGGTGAGACAGAAAGAGAGGCCAATGCTTTGCTGAAGAAAGTAAAGAGAGTTTCAGAAGGTACAATTGGAAGCCTGTATTGGACAAGAATGATTAATACCTCCTATGGTAAGTCTAAAAATTTTGAATGAAGGTATATGACTAATTCAAAGATAATTCCAGATAGTCACCAGCACAATAGAAGTCAGGGTTAGTTTAGGTAGAAAATGGACAAGATTTGTAAGACAGTCAGACCGAGTAAGTATGTCTCTAAGCCAAATCAAAGTGTGGCCCTAATTGATGTAAATCACAGAAGACCATATAAGGAATGCTTTGTTGAGCTCTTGAATGATAATTACATATTAATTAATGGAGACACTTAAGACTTTTAACTTGAATCTTTTGCTTGGAATTTGCTCAACTTAGAAGGAATATGCTTTCTTTCTAGTCCTAGTAAAAAGTATATAAAAAAGGTTTATTTTACAAAACTGCAATTGGCCTCATACTGGCTCTGTTATTGCTTAATTATGGATTTCTCAAAAAGATTTTCTTCTCCCTTAAAAATATTGCTGTCAGAGACAAATTCTTAGCTGGTTTCTGAATATAATGTTGGCTTCCCAAGCAGAAAGCTAGTTACATGAAATGCTGAAAATTCACCCCTAGCTTTTTCAGTGAAACTATAAATAACAGCTATATTGTGCCTTGGGAAAACAAGTGCAGGCTCAAAACTTTATTAAAAGTTATTTTTTCCCTTGAACTGCTGCGTAAGTCACCTATAGGCTAAACCTCATAAGTTATGTTTTATCCTTAGCAGACAAAGGGAAAGATAACTGGATCACCTGGCTGTATACTTGTACCCGAAATATCAACATACATATTTGAAGATAATCAAGGGAAATATATATGAGAGGAAGAGATGGGTGATACGTCCATTGTTTCTAATTGATATTGTTAAAGATCTAACTCAAGAAGAGAGTTCCAACATGTATGTTTTTTAATAATACTAATTCTTCATAGTTTGGGAATGTGACTTACTATAATGTACAGTCATCTCTTGCAGGCATTAATGAAAGTATTTCATTTTTTAGATATCAAATAGGGAGAGTAAACTGTTTAATTAAAATGAAATGGATTTTTTTTGCATTCAAGAATTTTGTACACATATACAATATTTGATCATTTCTACCCCTGTTTACACTCATCATTTCCCCTATATACTGCCAACATACCCACTCCCAAATTTATGTCTTTTTTTTTTAATGACACAATGTTAGAAACACAAACAAAACAATTTTGTGTAACTTAAAACCATTCTGTGTGGTTTGGAATAATGTATTGCCTATAAGGAAGAAGCCTACCAACTCAGTTAAGAAGCAACTTAAAGTGGGAGTGGGTGGGTAGGGGAGTGGATGGGAGGGTATGGGGGAGTTTTGGGATAGCATTGGAAATGTAAATGAGGAAAATACTTAATAAAAATATTTTTAAAAAAAGAAGCAACTTAGGAGCCAAGCCCAAGGAAGACTTAATAAGCTAATGAACTAACACTAAGCTGTGAACCCTGATGTTGCAAGGCTAATACACAATGAGATGATACAAAATTGGAAATTTGGAAGTAGCCCATAGGAGAATACTTCCATGACCAGGAGACACAGCATCTCAAGGCTCTGCACTGATAGCCTTTGGCATGAAAACTTTGAAAATGGCCTCTTTTTTATCCTTGGCTGAAGGGACCATTGAACTTCTGTTACTGTTGCTGAACTCACATCTGTTAACACTAGCTGCTGACCAATATTCTCCAAGTCCTGCTGGACCTGCACAAGTGTCATCCTCCTGAACTACTACAGCGGAAGGTCATCAAGGCAAAGGTAGAGTGAGTCTTTAAAGTTTCCAAAGCATCCTCACAGAAGAAGGCTTACCTAGTGGAATCTGAAGCAGCATGCTCTGTGCAGTCACATGTTGCCTGCTTGGTGAGGTGTATGTTTAACTTTGGATTAGCACAGTGTTATAGAAATGCTTGTGGTAATAAACTAAGTATATTCAAATGATAAATCCTGTGTGAATATACAAATTGCAGAACAACACATCACCCTTCTGCTGTGCTTGTCACTCTAGCTAGGAGTGTCCACATGACCATGGATCAGAAGGCATCTCCTGGAGCCTAAAATATTTCCATATCTTCAATAAAGAAATATTCTCCACTAGCAACTTTTGACTGCCAATAGCTCCTCAGTAATTGGTGGAGCCTGGAGACCATCTACTCCAGGTGATTTTGCCTGACTTGATCTTGTGGGTCTTGATCAGGTAACTTTGCTGCTGTGAGTTCAAGAATGTGACATCCTTGTCAGGTCAAGAAGACATTTCATACACACACTCAACCCTCTGTCCTGTATTCATTGTTTCTCCTCATATGTGATGTTTTATATTTTATTTTATAATTAGTGGAAAGCTCTTGACAAATAGCTGTTAGGTACCCAAGGGAATAAATCAACTCTTTCACATACAAATAAAATTATCACCAGAGATACTTAATTTTTTTTGGATTCAAAAACTGCTTGTCATGAAGTAGTTTTATGAAGCCTTGGAGGTGAGCACTTTTGTGAAATCTCAGAAGAGAAAACAGTGCTAATGATGAGGTCTGAGCAACACTGTGGTGAGCTCTTTCTCCACAGTCATACAGTCTAATGAATGCATCTGCATGGAAAACAAACGTCTTGGATTTTTTTAATTTCTATAACCTAAAATGTAATGAAATATAAAATGTCTGTATACTTATACCCTTATGTCCCAAAAAGTCTAGGCCAAAAGTCATCCATTGTAAGGAATAGGATCAGATACCTGGTTCTCTTTTCTTTTTCTTTTATTTCCTGTGTCTTCTTTTTAAATTGGATATTTTGTTTGTTTACATTTCAAATTGTTCCCTTTTCCCAGTTTCAAAGATGATAATGAAGGAGAGGATGAAGACAGCTCAGTTTGCAAGAGTCCTGGGTTTTAGCTCTTCTGAATGATCAGGTAGGAGGGAAGAGGGAGAGCCTGGGGAACTGTGGGTGGAGTGTTCTCCAGTCTTTGAAGTGTCATTATCTCACTAGAGAGTTGGTTCTTCCAATGTCTAACTCCTTTCATTGAAGTAGGGATCTGTGTTACAGAGAAATGAGTAGAGTGGTAGTCAGTTATCAGACAGGCAACAGTTCTAGGGTTTGGTGATTTTAAGAAAAACAAGAAATATGTCATGAGAATGAACTTCTGGATTGTTTTGCAACTATGAAGAGAATTGGGATTAGAAGCATCAACGAATTTAAAATCTAGTGATACATTCATTCTACATTATTATTTTATAACCAACACCGCATTTAATTTGAATCATTTGTTTACATTTTCTCTTAATTCTGTCACTGAACTCTTGAGAGAGAAAATCATCTTAAACTTTCGTTTGATCCCCACTGTGAATGTAAATATCCAATGAAAGTGCTTCTTTTAACTTCTGTAGCTGAGCTAATATCGGTCTCTTCTTCTTTATATTTTCCCATATGACTCTTTTGCCTAATACAAATTACTCTTCATAAACAGATTTTTACCTCTAATAACTTTATCTCCATATGTCACGTGTGTGAACATTTAACAAATACACAGTGTACACAACAGAAAAAAAATGATGATGGACGTAAATATTTGCTTCATTGTATTAATATACAAGTCTAGGGCCCATTATAACTAGAATTGAGTGAGATCATCAAATCTTCAAATGAGAATTAAAAATATAAAGCCACCAATAAGCAGGAGATAAAAGAGTAGAACTTCAAACAATGACAGCATTGATTCTAATATGGAATAGGGTAGGATAGCCAATCTTAGAGGTAAAATTGGGGGATGAAATGCCCCAAGTACAGGGAAGATCTCAAGGCTTTTCCTTTTGGAGTGGAATAATCTGCTAATTGCTATGCTTTTCTACCTTAAGACTGAACATGGCCTCACTATGTGTCAGAATGTGGACTTTGTCCTTTAAGCAGATGGGCATATCTCTAGAATTGTCTTGGAGAAGATTTAGGCATACATTCTTTCTATATATACTTCCTAAGAGTGCCTGATTCTGTAACTACAGGCATCAACAGAGGTCTTTTTCCTTCTATATATTCATAGTTTACAGTGAAAAAGAAGGGCAGCATGTATTTCTGAAACAATGAGCATAAGGCAATAACTGTCACCTAGTTTGCCTTCTGAATATTATGTGAGTAAAAATAAGGTTTTACAAATAGAGGGGAGAGGCATAGAACACACCCTTCATACCTCGCAGACCTCTTGTGTCTGTGTTTCTGTCTCTAATGACTAACTCTCTTGGTAGTCTCGTGTAAAGAAAGAATTTCCTTAAATAGGCAGTGTTCAAGCTTACCATTAGGATGGGTGTAAGTTGCCATCTACATATGATGTGCTCTAGAATCTGATTCAGCAGCACGATGAAACAAAACCAAAGGGGAGTAGAGGATGAAGCAAAATGTTGCTGAGAAGTCATGTCTTCTAGATATGACCAGAAGCTTCACCCGAGAAACCTCAACAATATGACAACAGAAACATGACCCCAACACTGAAAGCAACAGTTGACATCCCAATATGAATGAGGAAAAAACTCGTGGCAGGCTCCACCATTAGATGAAGAGCTAAGGCAAATTAACAACTGCTGGAAGAGGAAAAATTCGTCTACCCCACAGATGAGACCTCTAGATGAATTTTCAATGCCAAGTGGTCAGCGCTAAAACACATACACAGGAGCAACACTGAATGATATCAGCATGATGTGATGATATTTTTGTCCATATACACACACACATGCACACATCACACATGCACACACACACACACACATGCATACATCACACATGCACACACACATACACACATGCACACACACATATCTATCTCTATCTCTATCTCTGTCTCTGTCTCTATCTCTATCTCTATCTCTATCTCTATCTCTATCTCTATCTCTATCTCTATTTATATCTATCTATCTATCTATCTATCTATCTATCTATCTATCTATCTATCTGTCTCTATCTCTATCTCTGTCTCTGTCTCTGTCTCTGTCTCTGTCTCTGTCTCTGTCTCTGTCTCTATCTCTATCTCTATCTCTATCTCTATCTCTATCTCTATATCTATATCTATATAGAGAGAGTAAATAAAAAAGACATCATGAAGTTTTGGAGGAGCAGGAGAGGAAATGGGGACAGAGGAAACAGGAGGGAGAAAATGGTGTAATTTTATTTTAATGTTCAAAATGTATGGTAATAAACTCAACACAAATTAATTGTGCAACATCATTGATAGGATATAAATGTTACCCACAGAATCAATTGTAAACACTTGATCCTATTTTTGAGATTATGTACCTGTGATGATCATTGGCATTGCTGGAGATGAGGCACTGGAAGGTGGGATTGGGTTTTGTAGCATGCCTGCTTCCTTTCCCCCCAACTCTCCACCTTGTTCTACTAAGACAGAAGTTCTGACACTGAGTGCTCACAGCAATGATGCTCTCATTACCTTCCACATGATGTCACTGCACTGCACTGTTGGTTCCCGAGCAAAATAAAATCCCCGGTCAGGTGTGTTGCTTTCTATCAAGTTGGTCGGCTTAGCCTAGTGACAAGGAAAGCATTACTGTTAAATGAGTTATGTCTTAAGAAATTCAAATTTGTGTTCACTTTCCTTCAGTGCTCTTGACCTCAGAACATACAGATCTTCGACCTGCAATTCTCTGTTTACAAAATGTAGCCCTGTTAACTCTAGCCATGTCTTCTTGTTAAACTACTCAGTCATATCTGTTTTCTTTGCCCAGGAAAGGAAGCATAAGGACAATCATTTCACAGGTTCACACATATAGCCTGTCATCATGATTCACCGACTAAATATACTGAGTTTTGTAAATATTGCAGTTTTTATTCATTCATGAATGTCCACTATAGGTGGTTTTCTTTTTTTTTTTTTAATTTCCTATTCCATGTATTCTAAAGTCATTTGGGTCATATTCCTTATATTTTGATGTCATTTCTGGTCCAGATTCTCAAGAGTATAATTGACACAGATTTTAGGAAATCCAGAGGCAGCCTCTCCTAAATTTATTAAGGACTAGCTTTATCAAAGTAGATTAACTTTTATAAGTTGAACAGGGCCCCATCAAACAATATCTATATGCTTGTTTATTGATTGCTGGGTAAAGCTAATGTTGGTATCTTTACCTCGGTTACTAAAATAATTTAATACCCTTTCAAAAATATTCCTAAAAATGAAAGTTGTGTAAGTGTGTAACTGCTTAGTGATTTCAAAAACTTCTCTCTGCTTGTGTGTGAGGTTTATAAATAATTCACTGTTCCTTATTTATATTTGCCAAAATCTGAACGCTCCCATAATGTGCTGCTTCAGGGATGTTGTAAACATATGTTAAATTCATTTAATGAGTTATCAATATGTAATTAACATGTGAGGGACAGGGGCTTTGGCCAATAGCAATATGATCTACTTACAATGAAAAGAAAATATTCAATCCAATTACTAATATAAGATATAACACATTAGTCCATTTTGCCTTGAATATTACATTGTGTTAACTAGTAATCCATATTTCATTTGAACGCTGAATAAAAACAAATTCATTACAAATAAACCAATTACTCTCATAAGCATTTTTAACATTATTCATCTTGTAACAGACACTGTATTTTTTCATCTGCTTAAAAAAAAGGTGCTTAGACTAATGAGCTTGTTTCTTGCCTGCTTTACTCCTCTATGATATTATAAATTTTAGTAAGCTAATTCTGCTTCATTTCCATGCAGAGAGGATCATGTCAGATAAATCAAGTCTGTATCGCAGCATATCTTGGCTGTATCATGTGCTCAGTGAGAGCAGATGAAGATGTGTGATGGCGAATTCAACTCACATTCAGTTGTTAGCAGTGAGAGAAAGAATACCTCACTGTCCAATTAAAGGAGGAAACATTGACACTTTAGCAGATATATGAATCCCTTTCAATTATAGTTGTTAGTTAGGGTTTTATTGCTGTGAATAAGCACCATATTTACAGCAATTCTTATAAAGGAAGTCATTTTATTGGGGCCAGCTTACAGTTCAGATGTTTAGTCCATTATTGTCATGGCAGTAAACATGGCAGCATAAAGGCAGGCATGGTGCTGGAGAAGGAGCTGAGATTTCTACATCTTGATCCACAGGCAGTAGACATAGTTGGAAATTGTGCATTGCTTGAGCCTCTGAAAACCTCAAGTCTCACCCCTAGAGACACACTTCCTCCAACAAGGCCACACCTACTCCAGCAAGAAGACAACTCCTAATACTGTCACCCCCTGTTGATCAAGCAATCAAATCTATGAGTCTATGGGGCATCCTTATCCAAGTCACCAAATAAAGTTCTGTGTATGCATTTCAAATTGGTGATGTTTGCAAAATCTGCTGGTCCCTTCTCACACTATAAACACAGGTCTTGTCTCCTTTACCAAATATGGGAGTGAAATAATCCAGTTTTGTTTCTGTCCAGGAGGAAACACATAGAAATGTGCATATGCTTTATATTCTCTAGACACCCTATGTTTCTCCAAGTTAAAAACTTGATGGAAGTAAAGGCTCATTGATATCAAAGGCTATTCTCACCATTAGGTGTTGTTGTAAACTACCTTTTATTGTTACAGATTTGCTCAAACGCCTTCTGGTTTAGCAAGCTGTGCTTTTAATTATTTCCCACAGATATAATACAATCTGGAACTGTCGTTTTCGAAATCTAACTTTTGAAATAAACATATGACATCTCTGTTAATCTGGCTCTACAATGTAATGGTCCTACAAGCTAAATTCTCCTCTTAACATTTCTATTTGCTTGCAAAGAGAAATATTCCAAGATGGAATGACTTGATCCCCTTAAAGTTTTAGTGGTAAAATAGGAGGCCGACTTTAATATCTACCATATTTTCGTTTCTTTTTAGATTTTCTCTTTACGGTCTGAATTGTCAAATGTATGACAATTACCATTTTCCAATAAGATATGACTGTTTTTTTTTTTTTTTTTTACATGCTGACCACTTGAAAATCACGCTTCCTCTGTGAAAAGGACTGTTACTAACAAGGAAAGAAAGGTTGAAAAATCTCACTTAATTTGACTGTCTTTAAAGTGCTCAGCAAACTCTAGTCATATTTTGCTCAGGTCATAATTTTACGCTAAGGTTTATTTGTGTCTGTTATCCCTGAAGACAACATTTTGCTTGATTTTATTGTTTTCTAACATTTACATTAAAAACACATTGCTTTACAACATTCAAAAATGATGAGACACACCTATACAGCAACGACAGTCTCTTCCACATTGAAGCTTACTTACACCAGTATTATATAATATATTTTAATTATATATTTTAATCACAACACAAAAATCTTGCAGCTCTTGTATGCAGCATGCTGAGACTATGAAGAATAAAGGTTATTTGTTTTTCAAGCTGTAGTTTTTAGCAGGCTACTAATTGAAGTGAAATCAAGAAATAGCATCAAATCCATACACAATGCACTTCCTAAAATAGGAAAGAAGTGGAGTGAGCATGACTCTTCCTGAACCCCGTGAAATGCAAATAAGATTGATTTCATCTAAAATTTTAACAGGCAAGTTTTTCATCGAAGTTCAATTACAAGATTGTCATTTCTCTACACTGCATATTGTATTTACAAAATGAACATTATGAATATTTCAAATAAAACATAAACAGTAACATAATTTATATGCAACATTGTATTTTACTTGCAAAACTGTCAGTTTCAGTACAGCTATGAAATATACCTGATGAATATCTTTGTATTATTTAAAGTTTATCATAAAAATGAGTGATGTTTATTTGATTATATTTTAGTGTGAAGACAAATGAATAATAAACCATAATTTTTATGCATCATGGAATCAAATCTACAACAAACTTTAGTTCTTACCCTAAATTGCTTGCAAGTGTATGAAATATTGATTTCAGTTGAATACATGTATTTTTAAATACAATATACATTTGGCATCTATTCATTTATTCAACTTGAATGCATTTTAAAAACTGTCAGAGTCCAGGTATAAGAATTTGCTCAAGAGAAGTGCACTTGACTCAATGTGGGTCTAAAGAGAAGGAGAATGGAAAGAGTAGATTACATTGGCCCTAACCCTAACAGTCACATACTGGTCAAATGCAGTACTAAGGCTTTCCTTGCAAAAGTGACTCATTCTTGTGGTAGATACCTTTAAATTACAGAGACCATATAACTGGCAAGTGAGAAGTGAAACTGTGAGAGTGCTCAGAGCATTTACTGCAAAAGCTCTCAAGACTGTGTTGTGAAACACCAGGATAATGTAGGGTGGGCCCCTTCAAACATCAATGTGCCAAATGTTGTGATGTGATGTTTATGCTTATGAATATCAGCAGTCATAACATCTAAGTGTAGACAGAGCAAGTCACCATGTACAAACTATCCCAAGCAAAGCTCAAAGAGAGATAATAAAGGTTGTTGTACCAAGTGGGAAGGGTATGAGATCACTGTTGTGGGACCCAGCATAGCGCCAGGGAAAGCCTGAACTTATCTGCCTGCTTAAATACAGGGTTTCAGGTAGACCAAGAGAGCAGACACATAACCCAGATAAGAGAAAAGAGACCTCTAACTTTAAAGGAAGTAAATAATATGATTGATGATCTTGTCTATGCTTCTGAGGTCAAATAATAGTTGAAGTCCTTGTGCTTGCCATTTATGCGGGTCAAAAATCCCATTTAAAACACATTGTTTGCACGACAAATGGGCCTCTCTTTCCACTGATGGCCGACTAGACTATCTTCTGCTACATATGCAGCTAGAGACACGAGCTCCGGAGGGTACTGGTTAGTTCATATTGTTGTTCCACCTACAGGGTTGCAGTTCCCTTTAGCTCCTTGGTTACTTTCTTTAGCTCCTCCATTGGGGGCCCTGTGATCCATCAAATAGCTGACTGTGAGCATCCACTTCTGTGTTTGCTAGGCCCTGACATAGCCTCACAAGATACAGCTATATCAGGGTCCTATCAGCACAATCTTGTTAGTGTATGCAATGGTGTCAGCGTTTGGAGGCTCATTATGGGATGGATCCCTGGGTATGGCAGTCTCTAGATGGTCCATCCTTTCATCTCAGCTCCAAACTTTGTCTCTGTAACTCCTTCCATGGGGTCGTGCAAACTTTATATGCCTCAGTACAGGGGAACACCAGGGCCAAGAAATGGGAGTGGGTGGGTGGAGGAGTGGGTGGGGGAGGGTGTGGGGGACTTTTGGGATAGCATTGGAAATGTAAATGAAATAAATACCTAATTAAAAAAATAAATAAATAACATAATAAAACACATTGTTTTACAACATTCAAAAAATGATAAGATACACTTATACAGCAATGACTGTCTACCTTTGGACATGTCTACAAATGTGGTAATAGATTAACAAGGATTCATAAGATAATCGTCAGACTCAAAGTGTGTTTATTGACTCTTGTCCTTCTCAAAATCTGTGTATCTCCTCTACCTCTGGCTAAGGCTTCCTTGAGAATTCTCTTTCCTGATTTCCACAGCAATCTTTGATTTTAATGTAGTGCAATCATTATCTCCTTTTCAGATATTGAGTCATTCTCATTGTGGAGCAGCTTACTGAGGTATCATTGAGAACAAAGGAAATATAAAATAATGACAAACAAGGTGCCACGCCGCTCTCTGTTAATTTCTCTACAGAGAAGTTTGTTTGTTTCCCATTAATCTCTGAAGTCCCAGACAACTGAGTCCCTACTACCTTTGAGTTCTTGAGAGAATCTATTGTAGCCCCTGAAAACAAAAGACAATGCTTGTTTAGTGAAAAGATAATCAAACCAGTTTTGTTGGTTTAGTTACTCTATGGTGGTGTTATTTAGTTTGTGGGTTTTTTGTTGTTGTTGGTGGTGGTGGTGGTGGTGGTTTTCTTGATTGTTTTGTTTTGTTGTTTTTTTTTATGTTTAAACATCAAACTTATTCCTATGAAATAAAAGTGGATAAAATGTCAACAATTCTTCATCCTTTAGAATCTGACAGTCTAAGAGTCTCTTTGGATAGGGTGGTACAGGGTAATGACTTTAGATCTGTTCAAGCCATAGCTGCCCAATTCTCTCTAAGGCTATGATGCCAGAATAGTCTTCCATGGGTATATGCAGACTGTGAGCTTGTTAGTGTGATCCTTTGGTGGTCCATGCATTAAAATGTATACAGCCATAAGTCCTGCCTTATGGTTCCTATAAGATAAAAATTGTTCTCCAGGAAACCACACTGTTATTATTACTGAAGATGAATCTATTTTTACTCACTGCCTCATCTTGGAAGATGGGTAGAAGAAGGAAGGAGGGGTTTCAATAATTATTTCTGTTACCATCCCTACCTTATTTTTTGACCCAAGAGGAAATGCTCTCCTGATAGTCAAATAAACAATAAGCAAGCAGAAGAACATAGAAATCGTGAATTTGCCTGTGATGTAAACACAGAACCACTCTAAGAATACATCCTCCTCTAGACTCAGGATGTCTAGGCCACGGTAGTACATGGCTATGTGTGGAACCTCTCTGAGACTCAGCTTTCAAGTTTATATGAAAGCTGAACTCTTTCAAAAGTCTACAGACAAAATGCAGTGATTCCTGGGGTTTAAGAACTTTTTATGCTACTTAAAGAAATTTTTATGCTTATTGTTAAAGAATTTTTTATGCTTATTGACAGTTTTTAAAAAAAGGTCATCACTGAAAGCATGTGTATAAGTAATATTGTACATACTAAGAAGATTTAACTGTGTATTTAGGATTGCATGTATGTGTGTATGTATGTATGTATGTATGTATGTATATAACAATAATTAATTTAAAGACGATGCCATGAATTTAAAAGTAAGGAGGTAATATGGGAGGATTTATAGGGATAAATGTTAAATGGGAAATGATGTAGTTATATTATAATCCATATAATAAAATGTGATTTAAAAATAAAAATGGTAAATGAAAAAACATAATCCTGTTTTCTTTCTCAAGTGATGTTTGTGTCAGTGAGTTTTCCCAAGGCTTTAAATAACTTACCTATGTTTTGATAGCAATTTGCTTCTACTGAAAATGCTCATTTTCCCTTGATCTTAAGGTTTATTGAAGTTATAAACTGTTTTTTAAAATTAAATATATTAGATACAAAACAAAAAAAAAATAAAGTGTTCTTAGAAGCCCTAAGTTACCTAACTAGACTACAGGACATTACATTCTCCCTTAAGCTTACATTGCTTTTGGACAACTTGCCAATTTGTTCAGAACTTGTCTTGTTAGGAAACGACCATTACCTCCTTGTAGCATCCTTAAGTCACCACTGGAAACTGTAAGATCGACTCTGAGAAGAAGTTGCCTAAACATATAAACTTGTTTTTATTTGAATGTATTATATTTTCATCGATTACATGTTTATAGCCTTTGAATGGCGTGTGTGTTTTTCTGCGTCCAAAGTTAGATGTAAGTTTGTCCCTAGACACTGGATGAACTTGTTTAGAAGAAAGGAAAACCAAGTTTCTTTCTCTTGGTTCATCCTCTTCTGGAGTGCCTGACCCTATCTGCAGCACTGGGTATAAAGGTGTGAATCAAATGGCCCGGATTATTTATACCTATGGAAGCTTTATTGCCAGTTACCAGAGGAATTCCTTCTTAAATCCTCACCAGGGAGTGAAATTTAGCTTTCCACCTTTGTTCTTCTAATGGCAAGTACAAACTCACTGCTTCTGTGTCAATATTTGGCCATGGAACATTTGAATTTCATGACAGGAAGCTCAGCAAAATCAGATGAAGATGAAGTCTAGGGATTCATTTTAAATTCTACCATAAGTCTTTCTTGATATTCACAAAACAGTTGTTTTTATTGGTAGATAGTGTCAGTTAGCTTTAAACTTTATTTGTAACCCAGAGTCACCTACCTTATGTTATAACACACAAATACTGCATGCAATTTTCTTCATCCAAGGACTTTCTTTCTAAAATATCTTCTTTTTTTTTCTTTTGGTTTTTCAAGACAGGGTTTCTCTGTATAGCCCTGGCTGTCCTAGAAGTCACTTTGTAGACCAGGCTGGCCTTGAACTCAGAAATCTGCCTGCCTCTGCCTCCCGAGTGCTGGGATTAAAAGTGTGTGCCACCACTCCCAGCATCTTATTTCTTAAAGTATAGAAGAACCAATGAAGTGATAACTGAGGCATTATACCATCCGGAAAAAAATTCTAGAAACAAATAGACATAAAGAAATATAATGTTTCAATATGAAATGAGAGTACACTCAGAACACTCTAATTTTTATACACATCTGTGTGTTCTTTATAATTCATCCAAAAGGTTAAGGAACATATGTGAAAACATCATATGTAATGATTATGTTATTAATGTCTATGAAAAAGATATATCCCATTAGGAAAGCTTTAACAATATGTCCTAGGAAGAAGTCGTCTGTTCTAAACTGTTGTTCTCCTCTGGATTAGGTTTGTGGTATTGGTAATCACAGGGTGATAATGTTATCCTCGGAGGTTGGGTTACTATGTAAGATCCACACAGGAATCCCAAGTGAAGTCTAGCAACTTCAGCAAGGCTCATTATATCTTCCCAGCAGATCATAGAAACTTATACCAGGTCCTCATTAAATCTTCATTTTTCTTCTTCTTTCCCCTGGGGCTGGTAGACACATAAAACTTTTACCTACATAAGAAAATTTGGAACGTATTTTTTTTTTTTTTTTTGCTTTAAGTCTGTACTTTACCTAACATAGGATGCATACAATATTCTATAATGGAGAAGCTTTCAAAATATTCTTGTGAAAAGATATTTCAACACAAATCTGAAAATTTTTAAAAGTATATTAAGAATTTATTATATGACATATTCCCTTGTAAATACATATGGATGAAGGCACTTGACGTAAGAGAACTCATTTCTCCAGGAGAAGCAGCTTCTTCCTTGAAGGGTGCTCCAGATGTGGGTGGCAGGCTCAGGACTCCCAAAACATACTGGTGACCTGGATGACGGCTTAGGAACTGAGATGTTAAATTCCTGCTAATGGCCAAAAATTATTGAGGTTAGCAAAAACCTTGCACTATTATGAATAAATCCAGAAGGATCTCATTAACCTCGGTGATTGGGTAATATGATGATAGATTAAATTTATTGTAGATAAGTGCAAAGTAATGCATATTGGGAAACCTAATTTAAACTTCCCATGAACACCGAGGGTTCTGAATTACCTGAGTCTCTGAGGTGAAACATTTAGAAGTCATTATAAATAGTTCAATGAGAAAGCTATTTAGTGTTCAAGAGCCAATAGAATACTTGTAAATATTAACATTAGTATGTAAAATAATATGAAAAGTAACTCTATGTAGTTATTTGGACCAATGGTTATGGTATAGGAGGTGATATTTTATGACCTTTGTCAGGAAACCCTAAACAATAATTCACAATGTATTCAATTGTTAAGTTATAATCAAGCAAATAAATGTGTGGATTCATTTATTGAATAGGAGCAGTAAATTCTGGTCTAACAAGGACAACAAATGTAACGAATGGGTCAGAAAAAAACTCTCTTTGAAGATTCCTTTCAATAAGCATGTGGTTAAATGGCACAGGAAAAATGAGACCTACATTTTAAAAGCAGTACCTTTAATATGACTCAGAATCCATCTGTATTCACCAATGAAGAGAAGCACTGAAGCAGATAGCACACAGCAAGATTTCCAGGGATCAGATATTTATACGACTATGAATAACATCTGCAGTTACACTAGCTACACCAGGGTTGGATGCACAACGTGAGGCAATCCTTTTACTCCAGAGGTTAGAGAAACCACCTAGGAGATGAAGGAACATTTTATTTCTGTGTTATTAATAAATGATTAGAAACAACTGTAACAATTATTTAAAGTACTTTAGGGTATTCTTCAATGTGTATATATTTTTAACATATCTGGGTGATGATATGTATTATTTTAAGTAAAATTGCCAATGAACTTGCGGAAATACACTATAATTTATAGGCATGTCTGACATATGATGATAGAAGTAAACTAAAGAATGATAAATGGTAAAACTGTATTAACAGTTTTGCTCTAATTCACTCAGTAAATAATTCTTTATGGAGCCTTTAGTTTGTTCATGAAAGTGTAGAATACTAAAGGTATAATGTTAGTTTAAGCATATGTTTTTCTTAGGTCTTTTGTTTAGAGTTAACCTTTGAAGATGTTTGAAAATAGCAATTATGGTTTTCAAACTGGCATAAAAATAATAATAATGATCCTGAAAACATGGTCACCCAGAAACATATCTCCAGGTCTTTAGGTGAGAATTTGTAACAGACAACATACATGATTCTCCCATCACCATACAATTTTGAAAAATCTCCCCTTCAATATTTACCCAAATATGGCTTTTGCATGAATGCTGACTATTTTCTGATGTGTGATACACTGTGTGTATGTCTGTGTGTATCTGTGCAATGTGTGAATGTGTGTTTAGTCCTTTCAAAATTCATTCATTAAAAACCCAAAGTTCTGTAGCACTATGCTAACAGAAAGGGAGCTTGCCCAACTCCTTTTTGTCCCTTCTTATTCCCATGTTTCTGCTCCTTGCAATTCCTCAAAAAACCAGTTCTTAACTATGAGTGTGATATGACATAAGGAACATGAATCAATCATTAAACTAACCAGTGATATTCTTACCTAGTCACTAGTTACTATTGAATACTAGATATTGATTTTTAAAATGTATTTAGTAAAACTGATACTTATTTCTAACAGAAAGTGAATTTCAAGGGTTTCTTTTGCTTTATACAATTTATTTTCATTTTGCTTTATTGCCTATACTTTCAATAATCCTTTCTCTAAATATTTAGAGCTGCTTGTATAAGGTTAAGTCAAATCCAGAGTCACAAATTAAATAAATTCATCATGAGAACATGTTGCAGTGAAGCTTGTGCTGTAAATGAATAGCTCACTCTAGATACTATGCTGGAGCAACGTAGTCCTGCCCATAGAATGGTGACGTGGTTAGGCCATTTGCCAACATCTCTGGCAATGGACATGAGACTTTCTATGCAACTTTTTGTGTAATGTTTTGCAGGAGTCTGAGATGGTAAATTTTTCCATATGTTCATAGGCCAAATAACTGTCTTGAAAATATGTCCCCTTTGTGTAGTTTGAGGATTGAATCTGAAATGGAAAGAACTAGGAGCTATTGTGGAAAAGACGACTCTTAAATGTGAGCAGGAGGGAGGATTGAGTTACCCCAAGTACAATAAGGAAAAGGGGAGGAAATTATAACAATGATTTTACTGTGGAGAGACTCCAGTATCACCTCGACCATACCGTTTTGCCATCTTCAATAATAATCCTTTTTGATAAGTTAACCCTGGATGCAACATGGTAAGAATAGAATGGGTCTTTCCAGTCTTTCCCTTAGACTGTATAACCAAGGCTAATGATGAAAAGTAGCATGAGATCAAACTTCAAAAAACAATATTATTTAAATTTCTAAGTTGTTATTTCTCAAATCCCTCTGGTTATTGAATACAAAAACAGTTTGAGATATCCTACAGGTTCAGGTACAAAAGCAACACAAAGCAATATTTTATCCTGTATGAGATTCTGAAACATAAGAGAAAAACAGAGAGACTTTTAAAAACTGGTAAATTAGAGTAAAGTTTAGACAGCAATAATAGTGTGTGGACATTGTCTATTAACAGCATCATATCTGTTTCAGACAAGAACAAGAGAAACTGCACATGAGGTACAGGAGAGCTGCCATTCTCTGCACAGTTTTGATTATGATAAAACTATTCTGAAATTAAGATCATATTCTAAAAACAATCTATTTACAGTGTTTAGATTTGGGTTTGGAATATTTTGGGTCTTGCAAGGGTGCTCAGTTGTTGCCAGCTCACACACAAAGGAAAGGCAAGCTAAGTGGGTGGAAAGAAGGCAGATCCAGGTGCCAACAAAGAAAGGCTTTCTCACTGACATCAACACTAACTTTACTTTTTTAAAATCCACACTAACTTTTAAATTTCACTTTTTCCCCCAGACATGAGATTATGTTGAAGACACAGTCTCACAATCAGGAAAGGCAAAACCTTATGACTTGAACATAGCAGTTAAAGGATGGCCTTTTTCTCTCAAAGGAATTAACTTCAGGCGTAGAATTTAGTGGCTGACAACAGAGTTCATTTGACCTTATTCATCTTTCAAGTTTTTTGACATTCACACTTCAATCTTACCAGTTTTCATGTATTAATGATAATGATATATATTTCAAAGCTATTAGGACTGTCGGTCATGTTTCTTAAGTTTTTAATGTATTAGTTTAAGTATAAGAAGAGTTTCTAAGCTGTAAAGCTTTCTTTCATCAGTCTTTTGAGATTTTTCTTTAACAACGTTTAAAGCACACTCTCAAACTAACAAAGCTTATTTGGTTCATTCTATTTAAAAACAACAAGAAATTATTATTTCCCTTGCCTTAACAATATAATATTAATTTGAAAATCCTTAGTAGCTGTTTGTGCTAGACTTAATTGGAACTAAATCTAGGTGTACATATGGATAATGAAGTCACTTCTTCTATAATACGAAGGTGCCAATAACATTTTTCATAAATATATCCGTAGAGGTTAAATGACCATATTTACTTTTGCAATATACTAATGGAAAGTTTTGAGGCCCAAGGACTTATGCAATCATAGAAGTTCATAATTGGAAGGATCTGGAAAATCAAGCAACTTTATTATGTAGTGATATGGAATTAATAAAGACAAATTAATTTGTGTTTTCAAACTTAAATGTAGTATACAAAATTTGATAATTACATCCCTTGATATCTCTCATTTGACTTTATTTAACTCCCACAACATCCTCCACGCTCATTATTCTCATGTTATAGCGGAAGAATTTGAGGCTTACAGAATTGTTTAGCTGAATCTCACCACTGCCCACATCTACCTTGTACTTCCTTTCTGCCAAGGTTGTCTTCATATATCCCTCCTCCTCCTGGTAATGAATTCTCTACAGGACACATTACAGCAGCCTTCTTCTTACCTGCATCATCCTACAAGTCACTCTGCTTCTAAGAGTGTTCAGTCTCTCCTATAAGATTAATATATTGTTATGAAAATTCTAACTCCAATTGTAATTTAGTCTTAGAAGAGATTATTCAGTATCTTTTTTTTACTATTCAAGAATTCTTTAATGATTACTTAAGAGCCATATTAAAACAAAATGGGGTTTCAAAGTTACACACAATGAAAGAACATATCCTTATGGCAAACCCCTTTCAGAAAAGCTGAGGAAGCCCCAGAGTAATGAATATGACGTAAAACCATGGCTTACTTCATTGTCTCACTACTAACTGTAACAAAGGGATCAAGTCGAGTTGGCCATAAACTTCGAGAAAAAGTTAGATGTTGTTGTCCTGAGAAACACATGACCCAGGTGAAAGCAAATGTCATTTACAGGGCTGAAAATCAAGGGAGTCGAGTTTGATATTTTCAGGGCAAAACGTGAAGAGAAACAGAACATGCTCACTTAAAAGGCAAGGTAGAGCTACAGACGTTTTTTAAGGAGCTGGAATCACAAAAGGCTAACAGACTTTTATTAAGCATGCCAGCGAAAATATTTAGTCAGTGGAATATAATAGCGCTGAAGTCTTCTCTGCACAACGCCTGTACAGCTGCACAGATAAAACAATTTGTGACTGTGAAAGAAAGAGCAGTCTTCAGAACCAGTAAGAACACAAAATTAAGTTTTCAATTTCTGAATGCAGTCTGTCCCATAATCTAATCATTCTGTGGTTGTGGAAATAGTGTTCTGCACATTAATTTCTTTAAATACCATTAATGCAGCTATTTTTTGATAAGTATGGATGAAGCTGCGCACTGCACTAGTCAACCTTAAGAACACTGACCCCAATTTATCCATCACATTTAGCATTAACCACTCTAAGCTCTTTAAATACAAGGAATTTAATTCACTGGGTTTGTGTCATATCTTTGAACTGAAGTTCCCTCTAAAGAGCCACATCTTTGTCAAAGATTTTGCAAGGCTTAGTGACTGAGTAGAAATTTATGATTGTGGAGAATCTGGACATAGCAAATCCATAATTAAATTATTTTCCTCTTTTGTTTGCCCCTTTGATAGCCACTTTTACTAACTTCTGTGTCTGACCTAGTATCTTCCAGGTGCAACCTAAGGTATATATTCACTTACTGAACCAATAGTTTCCACCACTATAAAACTAAGTGTTATCAGATATCACCTTAACCCAGAGCAGAAACTTTCAGGCTTAGTTAAAGCACCACTACCTCTTGTTCTAATTAATGCATTCAGGATCAATTTATGACATCCTTTTTTTCTGTAACTATAAAATTCATGAAATTGTCTCCACAGGGGAGCATGCTTTTCTGTGTCAATTTGAATCCCCTTTTCTGGGTCACATATATTTGCCTTAAAAATAAAATTAGTCTCAATTCCTTTGAGGTGAGATATGTGTTTTGCAATGTTATATAGCAAAAGAAAGTTTGAGACCTGAAGAAGAGAAGAGACCATGGCAGCTCCCACTCCTAAGCTATGATCTCAGGGCCTTGCAGCTATTTTACCAAGAGTCACGAGAAACAGGATGCTATATGGTGGGACATAAAACAAGGGCAACGTGTAAACACTGCTGGCTACATTCCAAAAAAGTAGGCATGGGCAAGTATACCCAACAAAACCTGTATCTTTTCCAGTCGCCCCACTCTCCAGTTTAGTAGAGTTAACGGAAGAGAGTTGAGTTTGAAGCCTGTGAATGAGAGACAATAGGAGGCAGGTCTGATATTCTTCACAGAAAGAGAAAACAGCCAAATCAGAAGATGAGGAAACTCAGTGGCCGACTCACCGTGGTAAATGTCTGTTCGTAACAGTAATGGGAAAATTCAATTTCAACAACTGTTACATGTCAAAGACATACCGTGTCCTCTTTCACATATCTGTTTTCAAATTCCTCTACAACTGCCCGGTCTGTGTTCATTCAGAGATGAAGCACCTAATGCTTCAAAGACTGGAGACCCCAGGGTGTTCAGAGGTCAGGTGGTATAGGGGTGGGGACATCCACGTGAAGGGGAGGAGTTATGGCCCGTGGAACAGTTGGAGAGTGGGCGGGGAGGTGAAAAAATATGGAGTTTAAAATAAATAAATAAATAAAATTTAAAAAGTCCTCATCCCTGAAGTAATAATTAAAAATCTATAATTCTTCTAAATAAACTATCCAATTAACTACTGTATCAGTAAACAGAGTAATTATTTTATTATGTCCTTTAAGATATTTAGTTTTATATATGTAATATATAGCAAAAATCACTTAGAAAGTATAAGAACAATATATCTTTTCATTGCAGACTTCATTTTTTTTATTATTATTTGTTTTGCTTTTTTGAGACAAACCTACCATGTCTTTGAATTTGTGCTCTTTTGCTTCAGCCTTCTGACTCCTGGCTTGCAGAAATAGATGCCTCGGCTCAGCTTGTCTCTACAGTTTTGCCTTCTTGTTATCACCACTCTGTTGACAAAACCTCGGAGAAACTGTCAATGAACTGACAGTGTTAATAAGTCCAGAATCATTTCTCTCCCCACAACTTAAGAAATTTGTATTCATATTTGAGCTACCTGATGGTTCCCTGACTCATCTGACAGTCACAGTTTCTTTCGTTAAACTTTATTTTCTTTATTTTTTCTGAGCTCCACCTTTGCCTTGGTTCGAAGTTCTCATGCACAGGATATTTGTACTTCTATTCTCAACCGTCTTTACTTACATATACCTCTTCTTCTCCCTCCTCACTCTCCCTCTTCTTTGAGGAAACCAGAGATACAATGCTTCATTTACAAGTTTAACAAAGATTAATAATTGCCACACATCCTTTACTTGATTGTAGCTGGTTTGGTTTGTTTTTAAAATAATTTATTCAAAAGAGAATATTTGCTTGACCCTCTCAAATCAGGTCTTTCCCATGCTTTTTTGCTTTTCTTCACACCTTCGAATATTATAACTCAACCATCTATGTTCAGCCCCTCCACTCTGCAGACAGTTTTCCAAAACTGTCTTACTTCATCTGTAATGAACATGGGTAATGGGAATACCACCATCTTCACTGTGCTCAATCACAAGCAAAGCTAGACTCCTTTCTCACCTAGACTAGAAGAATAACCAGTCAACAAGATGCTCTTTTCATTCACATCTTATTCTTTACAAAGAACACAGAATATGCTTCTAAAATTTACATGTAAAAATATGCCATGCTTGCTTGTGATTTTGGGTTGTTTTCATCATGAAATTCAGGATCTTTAATCTACAAAACTATATTATGGAAAACAGGTGTTGTTCAACATATTTTTGCTCTAATCATATCTTTCTGCACATATTTGTTAGAATCAATAAATCACTTGATATGATAATCTACCCCAAATAATTCTATTGACCTAAATGCCTCTTTTATCTTCCTCACTTCAGGAAAGTTGAAAAGGATAACAATTTTGAAATTCAAAGTCACCATAAGACAATGCTGTGTAGCCATAGATTTTAACATTCTAGACGAGGGCCTCAGAGCGAAAGCTGAACAAGCTCCTCACTCACAGGAATATGTCATTGCAAAAACTGAAAGGACAAATTAAATTTGTTGACTCTTTAGTTCTTCCTTTTAGCATCTGAATCAATGATGTGATTCTAAGTACTGAAGACCCCAGAGCAATCTCACCCCAAAGTCCCTTTTAGAAACCAAGACATAGCAAATAGAGATAAGAGACCTCTATGAAAGATTACCTATAGCTATGGCCAGCTGCCACTTGGCAGGACATTACAGCATGCATGGGGGATTAAACTCTATAAACTCGACTGAATCGAATCAGCTCTCTTAATGGGCCAGAAAATCAACCAGTCTGGGTGAAAAATTCACTTGAAATGGTTGACTGGCAGTAGTTGTGGAAGCCAAGGATATCTGATATTTGTGGAATCCTTAAAATGTCTGAAACTGAGGGAATGGTGGAAAGAAACCCAAACTTCTTCTATTCTATTTTCATCTGAATGCCAGACAGTCTACACATAGCCCAAGGCTGCCAGTCAGAGAAAACTCATTGTACCTAGTCCATTCGCTAATAACATTCTTAAAACTCAATAATGCCTATCACTACATAAAACAATTAAATGTCTTTACTATTCAGAGTTATAAACTTGTGACTTTATTAAATATTTATTCAATTACCTATCTCTTATCATTTCCCATAATATAGTAATTCATACACAACAAATACTTTGCACTGAATGCTTCAAATACCCAATCTCAAAGGCCATCTAAATAGATATTAGCTTTGGTTACTCAGATAACAGCTAAAAATTTAAGCCGAGAATGTTTTGTTCAAGATTATCTGTGTATGAAATGGAGAATCTGAATTTCAATGGAGCCTTGTATCTTCCTCAAGCCTTGTGTAACTCTGTGATACTGATCTTAATTGACATGTCATTATATTAGGATGCCCCTGGGAAATATACTTCCCAGAGTACACATTGGGAGCAATTCCAGAGACGTTTACCAGAGGACAGAAACATATGTTAAATATGGTGGTACCATTGCATGGTCTGTAATCCTGTGCTGATTAAAAATAGTATATTGGAAAGCAAGGTATCACTGGCACAGGGTTCCCCTAGCCTCATGATAGCATTTAACCTGCTTTCCCTTCCTTACCACGATGGACTGTGTCCTTCAACCATAAGAAAATACAAACACCTCCTTAAGTTGATTGTCATCAGGCAATTTACCACAGCAACAATAAAGCTGTGTGGTGTCTTGAGTAAGAATGGCGCCCATAGGCTCATTTATTTCAATGTTTGGTTCCTCGTTGGTGGAACTGTTGAAGAATGTTGAGGCAGTGTGAACATGTGGAAGAAAGTTTCACTTGTGATGGCGTTTGAAGTTTCAAAAGCCCATCACAGGTCTGGTTTTGCACTCTGCCTTGTGCACGTGTAGCAAATAAACACTCAGCTGCTGCTCCTGAGTAACTTCTGCCTGTCCACCTGCTGCTGTGCCTCCTGCCATGTCGGTTACAGACTTATCTTCTGAAATTATAAGCAAACCCACATAAATTACTGTCTTTTATAACTTTTTATAAGTTTTACTCGTCCTGCTGTCTTCTCACAGCAATAGATCAGTAAGTAAGACAAGTAATGCAAAATTTTAAGCTGTTTGAAAGTGTATGGTCCATATTATTTTCAACTCAAATACCTATTTCAGTACCCAGCCACTCCCATACCCTTACTTAGAAGAAATAAATATCATCAAGTCATAATATAGTTGACTGATTAAGAAAGCCACTTTGTAACATTTTATTAAACTGTCAAGAAACTTACAGAATTTACTACATGATCGTTAGAATAACTTTGAGTCAGGATATATTTGATATGACTTAATCATACTCCCTCCAAAAGGAAATAAGGCTTTGGGAAGGTAAATTATTTCCTCCTGGGGTGGATATGTGTTTATGGAGTGATCATTCAGCTGTTCCCAACCTTCATTCTGAAAAGGCCTCAGAACACTTCATGATGAATCAAGCTGTATCCTGAATAGAGCAAAATGAACCACTTCGTAGGAACTATGGTGTCACCACATCAGCAATTCTGATTGAAAAGTGTGCATTTCTTATTCACATATTTCAAAGATGGTATTCCAGAGGAGTGATTTTCTCAATGTATTTTTCATCTACAAGCCTTCATTTTAAACCTACAACCGTGTGTGTTTTCAAGGCAGCAATTATCATTTTAAAATGTGCAGTTCTATCTTGAGCTTCTCAGCAAGTTTCTATGCCAAAGAAAACACTAATCCTTTCAATTTATTGAGAATCAATGTTTAATCCTCCTTTTTATTCTCATACTTATTACAGATCATAAAGAACTCTGAGTGTCAGTTTGTGAACTAGAAGCTCCGTGTACTATTCCTGTTCCTTATTGATCATTTTGAATTAAAAAATGTTGGTGCCTTTTTTTTTTTCTGGAAGGCAAACCAAAATTTATATTTCACACAGAAAGGCTTTCAATATGCAATAAGAAAAGTGTATGTTTCTAGGGATATTTCATCCTACCTATTAATATTCATTGCAATCAAATTCTCTAGTTTAATTCATGTTAGTTCCAACTTTAAGATGGGAGAAATGCTTTAGTTTTATGTAATGAAATCACATACATGTAGAATTCATGGGTGGGTATTTGACTGTTACCTTCAATGGTAAAAATTTTCTAAAATTATCATCCTTTGTATGTTCTTTTAAAGGTATTGGAAAGTTATAGCACTTTTAAAAATTATATAATTATTCTATTGTTTTATTTTAAAAATTCCAAATTAATTTATTTCCTTTTATTTTGAAAAATTGTTACAGCATTATAGTGTATTCCACTCAATTGTTATAATATTACAGTGTTCCATGCTCAGAATTGTTGATGTTGTATTTAAATACAGTCAACATAAAGGATTTGTAGGGCACTCGTCTTTCTATTGTGCACTTCACTATGCACACATGCATAACATATATATTTTATAAAAATGACAAGTGGAAACATTGTCTCCTCTTTTCTGTCTTAAGTAAATACTTAGTGTCAATACTGATTTCAGCACAAAGCCCCTCCTCAAACACAAAAAGTGGAAGACAAACAAAGATAGTGAGGGAAAACCTCATGGGCATTGAAGGTAGTGAGGTGACGAGGTGGACTGAGGTGGCACTCCTTGGTAGAGGGCTGCTTGCCAAATATGGAGAATCCTGGGTCCGAAATAAACTGTTAGTGGTATTGTGTACTTGAACCCTCAGCACTGTAACGTTGGGAGTGGGCTGAAAACAGGACAGATAATTTTTAGGCAGTGTATCTACAGATATCCCAACAGCACAGGAAATTAAATAAAGATAGGAAATGGGATTGTACCAAATTACAATGTACTCACCTACAAAAAAGAATAATGAGCAGAATGAAAAGACACTGCAAAGAAGATTGAACCCTTATGTTCCATACATCTCAGAAGGAGTTAAAAGTGAATGTAAACATCAATTACAAAGTCAAGATTTTTATAAGTTCAATGACAGCCAGAAGGACATAGCAAGACTCTGTCTCTAACCAAGGGAAAGTGAATGAATGAATGAATGAGTGAGTGAATATATAAATAAGATAGTTAAACAGTATCTACTTGTCATGTTTAACCTGATATAAATATTACACGTGTATTTGTCTGTTGAGAGCACTTACCTGTTGGTTTATCAATATATACAATTACAAGGAAAATTGGATAAATTTAAAATAAATTACAATTTTAAATCAAATTTTAAAAAACTTTAATTTCAATCTCAGTTTTAAAAACATCATCATAAACACTTTGTTCCTGAAGAAGTACGTATTTCTTTGAGCCATACATAAATATTTATTTTTAGAGATCTCATTTTTCATATTCTTATAATTTTGTTCATAATTCTTGTCTTGAGGAGAAAAGTTGACCTAAGTTTATTCAAGTAATAAATTTAGAGATAGACAAAATAGAAAATGTAATGTAATATGATTTTGCAGGAGTGCATATGCTAAGCCATGTTGAATAATGCTAAATAAGTTTCCAAATAGAAAATATACAGTATTTTAAATCATATGCTGGGACTACTGTTGGAAATTTAGTTGAGGATCAGAGTTCTTTATTATCTAGTTTATAATACACTATCTCGTCACACCTTTACATGGAATAAAACAAGTTAAGTTGACGGAGTCAAGAGGAAAGAGTGTGAAAGTCTCAATGTTCAGAGGTTTGTCCCTCTGTGCTGAGCCAGTAATTTTAGAAGTCATCATCTGGAGTCATGGTCCAAATCCTCTCTTCTGTGTTCTCTCTAGTTACAAAGAAAGACTGATTTCCCTCTGTGTCTAACACATAGTTGCTCTTCATTAGCTGTGTCTTCTTGCAGTTCACAAGAAGTTTTAATAGTTCATAGGTCAGTTTTGGTTAACTTCTAGTGAAAAAGGGTTAGTGTGACATAGGCTGTTTCCTTGTGCCTAGAAGTGAAATCTGAAAGTTTACTATTTTAATTTTATTGAATTTGTGAGGCATAGTACACAGATGGATTATTCAGTTTTCTAAAAGAAAAAAATATGCCCATGGACATGAATATTTATAAGGAAATGCATACATATTCGTGGTAAGTATTGCACAGAATAGTGTTAAATATTATAAGCAACAACAACAACCAAAACAACAACAACAAAAAAAACAACAAGCATGTTCACATGTTTACATGGATAGTCTCAGAGGACATTAGGCTCCAGGGAATTAACCAGGAGCAGGTGGAAAGTATTGTATGATGTCATCATAATATAGACTCAAATGTTATACTTTGAAGCAATGAAAAGAATGGTGGGTCGTATATTGCTGAAGGAAAGTACATCAGCTGGCACACAATTTTAGTGACAGTGTAATTATTACTAGGGCTTTCTTGTCACATGTAAAGTTAGCATAGAAGGTAGTCTTAAATGTTCCTATCATACAAATACACAAAAATATTAATACGGTGGTTATGTGAAGTGAGTATGTTAATTGGCATGACTGTGTTCATTATTTTACAGTCATCACATATCACTTTGTTTGCCACAATTATATATACTCTTTTGTATCACTAATCCTACCTCACTGAAAGAAGATACAATGATATTTGTAATTTTATATGGATTTTAAATATAATGTGTCAGTAAAAATTGTTTAGCATTTTGATCATGAGGTTGCTCTCAAGAATCACTGAGAAAACATTCATAAAGTGGGTATAGCACCAGTGTTTATCTCTGATACCAAATACATCTGAATTTCTGACATTTCTTAGTTTACTAATTTTAATTGTACCTTGGAAACATAGACAGAGTAATAGGGAGGAAAGAGATAAAACACTTATATCCTTCCATGTTGTAAGTTTGAAGAATATTAAGAATTACTTGTCTCCATGTGGTACAACAAAATTTATTATATTAAATTATAGTAGAAGCTGGAGGTGGTGGTACATGCCACTAGTGCCAGAACTCTGGAGGTAGAGACAGACAGATCTCTGTGAGTTCAACGTCAGCCTGGTCTACAGAGCAAATACCAAGTCAGACAGAGCTAATTAGAGAAAGCTTGTCTATACACACACACATACACATATGAACATGCACACGCACACGCACACACACACACACACATACACACACACACAGAGAGAGAGAGAGAGAGAGAGAGAGAGAGAGAGAGAGACTGGCTGGCCTCAAAATTCTCAAAGTCACTATTAGACCAGGCTGACCCAGATTGTAGAAAATCCCCTCCACTGCTGTGTGAGTGATGTAATGTGCTACCACACCCTGCTTAGACAAAATTCCTGAGCTATGTTATGACAAGTGAAATAGATTTTCTACCTTTCTGTGAGATGATGATATAGTTTTGTATTAAGCAAAACAGAAATCAGCTAACTGTTTGCTTATGGGCTTCCAAGTAAAGTAGGGTGTTAACTAGGCCATCTATAGAGTTCTTTTCCTGAATCTAAGATATCAATATTAGTATTTTAGTAATCTGCTGGGTGCTTTATTTTGTTTAAAATGAATTTATATGGACAGGCTTGAGCTATACTATTGAAAGCAAATGTCGATGTTATATGATGTGAAAACTCAGGTCTACTAAGGTAAATATTTTGTATAAAGAACACAGAACCTGTCAGTCATATTGAAATTAAATGTTCTATAGTACTCTCTCAGGACGAAGTGCCTTCATATCCTACACGCTGCTTCACTCATTTTTGCAGGAACACCTATACACACATACCTGCACATACACACTCTTAAAAAAAGATGCAATCACTCTCTCTATCTCTTTTTTTTTATATATCTATTAGGATTAAGATACCCTGGAAAACCTGGATTGTTAATACTCCTTACAAAAGTATTACTAATAACAATTTCACAAAATGGTTTTCCTATTCATTTTGACTTTGTCTAAAGTCAGCAGCAATCACATTAGACAGAGGACATTCCCAAGGCTCTTAGAACAAGGATGCATCAAAGAGAATGTTTAAATTGGGTAGTTTGAAAATGTTCAGCCAGTTAACGGTGGTGAATTAGAAATAAAAATTGGACATAGCCATTCATTGAAGTCATTAGAATCTATTGGCAATTGAGTCACTTACTGTCTCACCACCACCTTGAAAATTATAATCAAACAACAGTAACGACAACAAAACCCAACTGAGATAATATAATTATGACTTTTACGCCATAGCTCATGATGTTCACCAGCTAGTACTTCATTTGCATCAGGTATTTTGCCAAAATGTTGGGTATACGTTTTATATTATTTGAAATTAAATTTAAGTGATGATACAAAGAACTGTTTTATGAAAATTATTTTATGAAAATATAAAAAATATTCATTTTAAAGTTGAGGGATTCTCTCTATGTACTTCATGCTAGCTTTGAACTTGAGAGCTCACATACTTGGTGCCTCACATGTTGAAAGAAGAGATTTCAAATGTGCTGCTTAGATAGAGGATTTATCTTTCCTACCCCCTGACTTACAACACAGAAGTGCTGATTTTACTGACTCTTTTTTTTTTCTTTGCAAGACGAGAGTTTCAGAAATACCAGACCTGGAGTCTAAAACAGAGCTGCCCCAGTACTACCCATATTATCACGATCTTAAATTAGATTTCTGACACACTTATGTCTGAATGATTTCTTTAAATAGATGCACACTTGTACTTTTGGACATTCATTTGACGTCTTTTTAAGTGTCAAAGGCCACCAGTCCACTGGTAGAGTATAATTCAACAGAGGTACTCTGTGATTTACCGTCTTAGATAAAATTAAAATTACACTATGAAGCAATAAACTTAACCTAGACATAGAATGCAGATAATGTGCATTGTGCCACAAATTCAATCATAAAAACTGAATCAATTTGTTTAACAAACTTACAGAAAGTACAAAACTTAGGACATAAGAACTTTCTTATCAAATGTTGTTATGGTTTTGACATTCCCTTATTCCACATTGCAAGCAAGATTTCAATCATATATTCAGCACAAAGGAAGACTTACAGGCTTGATGTATTGCATGTGCACCCAGCCAAATGTGTGGCGACAGTTTCGTTCAAGTCAATTGAGTTCACTAGAGGGAGATAGACTTACACCAAGGCTCTAAGCTTCTATCTGAAAGAATAAATCACTTCTAAACTTAGTCAATTCCTATGGAAAAAAAAAACGCACATTTTTAAAACAGCAAACTTAAGCATTTTATGTTGTTTCAACTCTTGAAAAAAAAATAAAAGAAAAACCACCAAGAAATCTCTTGGGTAGACTTAGTGACATTTTTAATATTGTATAATCAAATCCTTACTCTCCAGGGTAATATGTATCTTGTATTCTGAACTTGTGTCACATAAACAAATTGTTTTTCTAATCCATGAATATTTTTTAAACTATATGAAAAGTTCAATCTAATCTGTCTGACATCATCAAATTTTCTTACTTAAACTTGATTTTATTTGCAAGCTAAACTAAATTTTTAAAGATATAGATTGTTACATGGATAACTAAATTATGAGCTACAAATCAATATATTTGATATTATTATAGATAATATTTCAGAAAAATCATGTCACAAGCAGCCTGTATATTAATCTTGTTTTATTTGTTTTAATATTCCTGTTTTAGCCTTGATAATATTTTATATCAGAATAAGTTTCAAACTGAACAGGTAATGATATGTGAAATAATTTCTCAACAAAATATTCTTAGGTTTTCCTCCTTGCTTGATATTTTTTGTTTATTGTTGGATGTTGTTATGCTATATTTAAAATTCTCCCTACCAATACTTACTTATGCTAGTTTATTTTGATATAGTCTTAGAACTGATCCTTAATAGAAAACTAAGAAGGATATGTAACTAAATTTGGTCATGAAATTGTTATTTCATATGCATTTTCTTCTTAAGATAAGTTTATGATATAGCCATTAACCTGCACTTTCAAGAACTACAAAAGAAAGTTTCACAGGCAATCTGAAGCCACTAACAAGTGACTCAGACAACCTCGTCATGCATTCAACAGTGGAAAGACTGTTTCTTCCATCAGACAATGAAATAGGATAAAATATTTACTGTGTAAATGTACTTTATGAAAACACCTAATTATTTAGATATATTTAGTCAACACATTTAATCCAAACAAGCAGAAAGAAAACATATAACAGATAAGAAAAATGAAGCCATGTGTAAACAAAACAACTGGCAATAGTAAGCCAGAAAGTGCTAGAGCTAAAAGCAGAACTTAGATTATTGCATTTAAAATGCAGATTGTGACCATGAATATATCAAGGTCTTGTCCTGGATTCGGACATTATTCTTATCCAGAACTCTAGAGAAAGCAACACACATCCAAAAAATAGGTTATCTGAAATAGTTATCATTATGTTCAATGTTTATTTTATGTGATCATCATATTGATTTCTCTCCATATTTTAAAATACTTTAAATTCAGTAATTTAATTCCTTTTTTGGAATATTCTTAGCCTTTGTGCCTCTGTGTCATATCAAGGACTATTTTCTAAGTATTTACACTCACATATTGTAGGATGACATTTATATTTTCTTGGGTTTTACTCACTTGTTTTAAAACACAACTGCTTTCTTAAGGAATATTTTCAGGAGCAACTGCATACTTATTATGGTGTACTCTCATTTTCACTCCACCCTGAGTAATTTTAAATTTCTTTAACACTGTTCTATGTAATATGTAGACATATGCTTTTGCTCATTCCTTTCTTGAAATATCTTACTGCTATAAAAGTTATTCTCTTTATATTACATATATGTGTGTCTTGGTATGTGTATGGTATATATGAATAAGCATGCATGCATATATACATGAATGTATTAATACTTAGGTCTCAATCTATTTATGGACTCTCCAACTTCAACTTGTATCCTAACACAATTATAATGAGTGTTCTGTTGTTCTACATGTACTTTAAAATTTTTTTATTAATTAATTTCTTTTACACTCCATATTTTATTCTCTCACACCATCACCCCTGATCAACCCTCAGACTGTTCCATATTCCATACCAACTCCCCACCCACCTGTCTTCAAATGGATGTCCCCATCCCCCACCCCACCTGACCTCTAAACTCCCTGAGGCCTCCAGTCTCTTGAGGGTTAGGTGCATCTTCTCTGAATGAACACAGACCTGGCAGTCCTCTGCCGTGCATGTGTTGGGGGCCTCATATCAGCTGGTGTATTCTGCCTGGTTGGTGCTCCAGTATCTAAGAGATCTCCAGAGTCCAGGTTAAATGGAGACTGCTAGTTCTCCTAAAGGGTCACCCTTCTTCTCAGCTTCTTTCAGCCTTCCCTAATTCAACAACAGGGGTCAGCTGCTTCTGTCCATTGGTTGGGTGCAAATAACTGCATCTGACTCTTTCAGCTGCTTGTTGGGTCTTTCAGAGGGCAGTCATGATAGATCCCTCCATATCCTCAGTAATTGTGTCAGGCCTTGGGGCCTCCCCTTGAGCTGGATTCCACTTTGGCCCTGTTGCTGGACCTTCTTTTCTTCAGGTTCCTCTCCATTTCCATCCTTGTTATTCTTTCAGACAGGAACAATTAAGGATCAGAGATGTGACTGTGGGATGGCAACCCTGTCCCTCACTTGATATCCTGTCTTCCTGCTGGAGGTGGGCTATATAAGTTCCCTTTCCCTATTGTTGGGCATTTCATCTAAGGTTCCTCCTTTTGAGTCCTGAGAGTCTCTCACCTCCCAGGTCTCTGGTGCATTCTATAGGGTCCACCCAACCTCCTGTTTCCCAAGGTTGCCTGTTTCTATGCTTTCTGTTGGTCCTTAGGGCTTCAGTCCTTTTCCTCTCACCCAATACCCCAATACCAGATCAGGTTTCCCTCTCCCCACCACTTACCTCCCCCGCCCAGTCAACCTTCTCTCCCAGGTCCCTCCCTCCCCACATGTGATATCTTTCTTCTCTCTCCCAAGTGGGACTGAGGCATCATCTTGTTGGGACTTGGGCACTTTATCTTGTTGAGCTTTTTGAGTTCTGTGGACTGTATCTTGGAAATGCTATTCGTTCTCTCTCTCTCTCTCTCTCTCTCTCTCTCTCTCTTTCTTTCATTGTTGGCTAATATCAACTTATTAGTTAATACATACCATGTATGTCCTTTTGGGTCTGAGTTACCTCACTCAGGATGATATTTTCTAGTTCCATTCATTTGCCTGCAAAACAGAGGATGTCCTCGCTCTTAATAGCTGATAGTACTCCATTGTGTAAATGAACCACATTTACATTCTTCTGTCATGAGACATCTGGGTTGTTTCCAGTTTCTGGCTATTCCATATAAGGCCACTATGAGCATAGTGAACATGTGCCCCTGTGGCGTGGTGGGGCATCTTTTGGATATATTCCCAAGAGTGGTATAGCTGGGTCTTCAGGTATATCAATTTCCAATTTTCTGAGGAACCTCCAGTTTGATTTCCAGAATGGTTGTTCCAGTCTGCAATTCCACCAGCAATGGAGGAGTGTATCTCTTTCTTCCACATCCTTACCAACATGTGTTGTCAATTGAGGATTTGATCTTGGCCATTCTGATTGGTGTAAAGTGGAATCTCAGGGTCATTTTGATTTACATTTCTCTGATCACTAAGGACTTTGAACATATCTTTAGGTACTTCTGAGCCATTCAAAATTCCTCAGTTGTGAATGTTCCATTTATTTCTATATCCCATTTTTTGATTGGGATGTTTGATTTTCTGGTGATTAACCTCTTGAGATTTTATATATTTTGGATATATATATATATATATATATATATATATATATATATAGTCAATTGTGGGGGAGGGAAGTGGGTGAGTGGTGGGGAGAGGGGATCCTGATCTGGTATTGGGTGAGAACAAAGGATTGAAGTCCTTAGGGCCTGGAAAGCATGGAAACAGGCAACCTTGGGAAAGGATGCGTGGACCCTCCAGAATGCACCAGAGACCTGGGAGGTGAGAGACTCTCAGGACTCAAAGGGAGTCCTCTATCAGATATGGGGTTAGTGGAGATTTTTTTCCCAATCTGTAGGTTGCTGATTTGTCTTATTCAGTATGTTCTTTGCCTTACAGAATCCTTAAAGGTACAGAACCAACAAAGGGGCTGAAGAGAACATTAGACCACATTTCCCCTCAAACAGATATGACGTGTCTAAATGAAAATGCCATAGAGTAATAATAGAGGAGCTACAATACTATCTGCAAGTGCAGACCAAAGAACACTGCTGTAGTCAGCACTGCTGTAGTAAACAACACTATAGCCAACTCTGCTCTAGCTAACACTGCAGTAGTTAACATTGCTGTGTTTCAATATAGTGGGCTTCTCCCCAAAGTCAGCACAGCTTGGTGCAATGTGAAAAATCACCCAGCTTCACAGTCTCTTCCTCACGAAGGCAAGGAAGTGTAGCATACCTCTCAGAGTTTCAGCTTTGAGGAGTGTTCTGAATACTAAAGTTTGTTTTACTTGGCATGACATGAAGAATAGATGGACTTCTTTAAATCCATCTGAAGCCATAGGAATCAGAAGAAGACCTGATACATTTATGTGATAGCACCCACCAGAAGTAGAGAATTAAAAATAAAACAAAACCCCAAAATTAGAGGAGCTCTTTAATTGGAAAATTGCAAGCACAAACCCAGAGTAGATTTTTATCTCTAAACATATCAGATATCCCCAGAGACTACAGACAGGCTAAATAGAGAAGGCTTTATCTTCTAGTTTATGCTGACATCTTTCTTCTTGTCCAAATCCATATGAAAATAAATAAATACATAGATAGATAGATAGATAGATAGATAGATAGATAGATAGGAGCATGGCCTAAATACAACAGAATGATTTTTTGAAATCACTTCTAATACTGACCTTCCTCATCTCTGGCAGAAGTCCCCTGCTTTACCAGAATCACACTGTTATCAGGAACCCCAAATGAGATACCACCTACCACCATTCCAAGGAGATTATCCTATGAAAATGCAGGAAATACATAATCTTAGACCAGTGTGCGTCCACAGAGATACACACATACACACATACACACACGCATGCATGCATGAGCTCTCACTACCATCATCAACAACAAAATAACAGGAACTCTCATTGGTTTTAGAGATCTGAAAAGTACTTGCTTGCATACACAGATAATCACTGGAGAAGCCAGGAAAGTTAAACACACAGCTTACCTTTTTAATGGATTTTGTCAAAGGCTCTTTTAGCATGTAATGAGATGATAATGTGTATTGGCCTATTGGTCTATCACACTTTCATGATAAAAATCTTGGAGACATCAGGGATTTAAAGGACATACCTAAACAAAATAAAGACAATTTATAGCAAGCCTATAGACAACATCAAATTAAATGAAGAGAACCTTAAAGCAATTTTATTAAAATCAGGAAAAAGACAAGGCTGTCCAATTTCTCCATGTCTATTCAATATAGTACTTAAATTCTAGATAGAGCAATAAAACAACTAAAGGTGACCAAGGAGACAAAAATCGGAAAGGCAGATTGCTATTTACATATGATATGATATGTGAATTGCTATTCACATATGATATGATAACCATATGATATGATAATATACATATGCTACTTCCAAAAGTCTATGAGGGAAACTTAAAGCTGATAAATACATTCAAAAAAGTAGCTGGATACATACATAAAACTAATAGTAGCATTTCATACATAAATGATAGGAAGGTTGAAAAAGAAATCAGCGAAGAAACACCATTCACAGTATCCACAAATAGTAAAAGATATCTTGGTATAACTCTAACCAAGCAAGTGAAAGACCTATATGACAAGAACTATAAGCTTTTGAAGAAAGAAATTAAACAAGATATCAGAAGATGGAAAGCTCTCCCGTGAGTATGGATCAGTAAGATTAACATAATACAAATGGTCATATTACCAAAAGCAATCTACAGGTTCAGCACAATCTCCACTGAAAGAACAACACTAAACATTGTGCAGTAAAACAAAACTTCAGGATAGCTAAAATAATCCTGGACATCAAAAGAAATTCTGGAGGTGTCACCACCCCTCATTTCAAGCTCTACTTTGAAGGTATAGTAATAAAACTACATTGTGTTGGCATAAAAACAGACAGGTTAACTAAAGGAAATAATAGAAGACCCAGACATAAACCGACACAGCAAATAATAGTTGATATTCTAAAAAGAAGCCAAAAAATCACACAGTAGAAAAAAAGAAATCACCTTCAAGAAAATGGCGGAGATTTGGCTGGATTATGGCATGCAGAAGAGCGCAAATAGATCCATAAATATTACACTGTGAAAAACCTCAAGTCCATGAGGATCAAAGACATCAATAAAATCAGATACATTGAATCTGATAGAAAAGAAAGTGGGAATAGCCTTCAATGCATTGACAAAAGTGACAACTACCTGAACAGAACACCAATAGTGCAGACACTAAGATTAACAATAAATGCTACCACATGAAATGCAAAATCTTCTTCAAGGCAAAGAACACCGGCAATAGGATAAAATGGCAGCTTACAGAATGGGACGACATTCTCACTAACTCCACATCTAATACAGGTCGAATTTCCAAAATATGTAAAGAATTTAGGAAACTAGACATCTACAACCCAAATAATCCAATTTTAAAATTGGCACAGATCTAAACAGAATTATCAGCAGAGAAATCTGAAATGGTTGAGAAACACTTAAAGACATGTTCAGCATCCTTAACTATTCAGGAAATGCAAATCAAAACTACTTTGAGATTCCATCTTACATCTGTCAGAACCGCTAAGATCAATGATACAAGTGACAGCTCATGCTGGTGAGAGGTGGGGGCAGGAGGAACAGTCCTCTGTTGCTGCTGAGAGTACAAACTTGTACACCCACTTAGGTTATCAATATAGTAGTTTCTCAGATAACTGGAAATCAATCTACCTCAAGAGCCAGTTATACCACTCCTGGATATACCCAAAGGATGCTCCATTCTACCACAAGGACCTTCACTCCACTATGCTTACATTAGCTTTACTCACAATATCCAGAAATGGGAAATGACTCAGACATCCCTCAACAGAAGAATAGATATAGGAAATGTGGTACAAATGTACAATAGATTATTACTTAGCTGTTTAAAAAAATGACTTCATGAAATTTGCAGGCAAATGGACGGGTTTAGAAAAAAAATCATACTGAGTGAGGTAACCCAGACCCAACCCCACAAAGACAAATATTGTATATACACGTTTCTTATGGATATTAGATATAAAGTAATGGATGATCATGCTTCAATCTGCAGACTCAGAGAAGGTAAGTAACAAGTAGGGCTCAGAGGTTATGCAGGAATCTTCCTGGGAAGGAGAACTAGAATAGATAATATGGGTGGACTGAGGGTGGGTGGGCATGGGGAAACAGGAGGAATCAGGCTGGGAGAATGAAGAATGAGGTTCTGGGACACACATTGGTAATGGTGGGTTATTTAGGACGAAAGGTAGACACCTAGTACAAGAGAATCCCTCAGAAATCTATTACGGTTAGAGTCTCATTGCTAACTGAGACTTCTAGCAGTGGTAGATCATTTCCTGCAATCAGAAATAGGCCTGAATAGGCTATTTCCTGCAACAGGGTAAGTGGAGGGACTGGGACACCATCCCAGCCACAAAACCTTTGACCTACAATTTTTCCTGCCTGCAAGATGTGCCTTAGTAAAGGTAGCACATAAACTGTGAGTGTGGTCAACCAAGACTGGTCCAGCTTGAGACCCATGCCAAGGAAAGGAGTGCACCCCTGACACTGCCTGGAGGACCAGGACTGAGAGCCCTAAGATAGAACCAAACACAAATGGAAGAGAGAGTTCAATGAAATGATCCCTACTGATATTCTGCTATACTTGTAGGCTGGTGCCTAGCCCAGCTGTCATTAGAGGAGCTACATCAAGCAACAGTTGAAGACAGATGCAGAGACCCACAGCCAAAGGTTAGGTGAAACTCTAGGAATTCTGGGGAAGGGGAGAGAGTAGGAGCCACAGGGCTCAAGGACACCACAAGAGTACAGACTCAACTAACCTGGATTCCTATGTGCTCACAGAGACAAACCTGACAGTAATGGAGCTTGCATGGTCTTCTGCATATATGTTACTGTTGTGTCTTGGTCTTCTTGTGGGACTCCTAAGAGCGGTAGCATTGGAGTACTGGTTTTATCTGATACTTTCGTCTGCTTTTAAGACGCTCTTTCTCTTACTGGGTTGCCTCTTCCAGCCTCAATATGAGGAGAAGTGGCTAGTTTTACTGCAACCTGATATGACTGTGTGGTGGATTATCTCTTCCAGGTCTGTAGTATCAGAAAAGAAGTGAATGGAGGGGAAAAGAGAAGTGGGGAGACAGACTGGGAGAAGAGGCAGGAACTATGGTTGAGATGTAATATATGAGAAAAAATATACATCAGTTAAAATAAAAGAAACACAGAAATTCATGACAAAGAGCTGAAAATACTAACCTTACAGAAGATGGCTGGAAGAGACAGCTTAGCACTGGCTGCTCTTCCAGGTTTGATTCCCAGAACCCATGTGGTGGCTCACAGGTGTCAGCAACTCCAGTCCCAAAGGATCTAATGCTGTCTTCTATCCTCTGTATCCTCAAGACAGACACATGGTGTCCACACATACACGTGGGCAATACAAACACACTTATAGTGAAGAAGTAAATTAAAAAGAATCTGAGTGACATCTAAGAGAAGACAGGTAACTAAATTAATCAGGAGAATTGAACAGGAACAAAATGAACCCAAGGACATGGGAAAAAAAAAAACACTAAAAAAGGAGCAAATCTCAAAACTAAATTTGCAGATAACAAGGAATTGGAGAAATCTGCTAGATGTGCTCAAAAGCAAAGAAAATTTAGAGTAAAGTACACCAACTTGACCATGGGGCTGCACAGGAGGAGAAAACAGACTCTGCATACTATTTTCTGACCAGTGACACAGGAAGAATGGTATTAGAACTTTGAAAGCAACAATAATATTGTTTTCTACAAAATAAAAGGAAAATTTTGTATATAAAATTAATGTGCAAATATGATTACTATGATTTTATTGGATATATATTTATATGGAAATAGCATTGAAGATTTTCTTATATGGTGCTTATGAACTTGGGTTAAAAAATGTACTCTTTGAGGTGGACTTAGGTCTTATTTTATTTTTAAATCTAAGACATGTCACTTCATGTAAAATTGTTAATTTTGCAACATTTTAATCTATTTTATGATTATAAATTATTTCAAATCTTTTACCCTACTGATTATAGTTCTTATATGTGCCCAGAGAAGGAAATATTCCAAAGAATGGTACAATTGTCTTACTTTTTCACTTCTTTGCTTGTAATTATGTTATCATTTATTTTGCTTATTTCTTAGCCTCGTATCACCCAACATGGAGGATAGTGATAAATTTTTTTAATGTAAAATTTATAAACACCCTTGGAAAGAGAGCAAGGCTTTATCACTGTGTACTACTTTATGTGGCCTTTTTGGGTGTTTACTACCAAGTATTATTATAAGACACAAGGATGTATCTTCAAAAATATTTATTACCTTATTAAGGTAAACTGTCTTCCCTGCTGGTGGACGATATTTTATAGAAAAAAAAATATGTCGTCCTATAAACTTCACCGTTGGAGGCCAGCCACTTTTTAGCTGACAACACCATAGCCATTACTTTCATTCCAATTTTAAGGACAGTCGTAGCAGCACTTCAATTAACCAATTAATCAAAATGATATTCAAGTTTCTGCACATCCAGTCAGTGGGTTCTCTCCCTGGCACATTATTTCAAATGAGAGCCACCTCCTGCTATGGTGGGTGTTCAGCTGGCCTAGAAAAGCATCGCACTTAGCACTTTTGCTTGCAATGAGAAAAGTTAACCACACTGACACTTAAGTGACCATAATTAGTCCACTGAGATTAATTTGGGAACTTTGTACCTCTTGTAAGGCCATCGTCACGTACTTCTAACACCTTCTAAATTGCAGTAGTTCATTGGTTCATTTTCCAAATAGTGTTCTCAGTTATAGTGTCTAGAAGTTCAATTTTTTAAAAATGAAAATATTAGGTCCTACAGAAAATAGTCTCACTAGAAGAAGGTTCACTGGCAGATGTCCAAATTCAGTGTTTCTGTTTTTATGAAAGAGAACATGATCAGGAACTGCACCAAAATCTTCTAAAAATTAAAAATAAACAAAAATAAAATATTTTAAAAAGCAGATGTGAAACTACAGAGACTAAAATCACTGAATAAAAAAGCAAACCAAGCCTTCCCATTACCATTTCAATAGTGCCAGGCATCCATTATGAAAGGAAAAAAGTACAATGAAATCAAGTGAATGTTTGCATGACACATGTAATATGACAATTTAAACATGCAATTTTATTTTCATGAATTTGTATGTTACTAGAAAAATGCATTGCTGTGTAACTGTTTTGTGAAGGTTTTACTTTTAACAGTTTATTGTTAAAATGCAGAGTACTGAGAAAGCTTAAACTTTAGATACATTTCTCTTTAAAACTGGGAATTCATACTGTTCTTTCCCACCCTTTCCACTGTAAATCCAGTAGAGACTAAACCAGAGGACATGTGGAGGCTAGTGTTCTGTCTTTTTGAATCTAGCTGGAGATACGGGGAAGAGGGAACCTGAACTGAAAGAATGCCCCACAGGATTGACCTTGCAGGCAAGCCTGTGGGGCATCTTCTTGGTTAGCAACTGATATAAGAAGGCCAGTCCCACTGTGAGTGGTGCCATGCCTGGGCTGAAGGTCTTGGATGGTTTAATGAGGCAGGCTGAGAAATCACTAGAATCATCTGAATAAGGCTCGCTCCTTACTAAGCTGTTAGTTCCTGCATCGGACCTTATGAAGACCCCTCCATGGCCTGGACCTTGTTAAGCCCTGCATCCGGGTTCCTGTCTGGAAGTCCTTGTGTTTATTTCCTTTGAAAATGGACTGAGACATGGAAATGTAAGTCAAGTAAACACTTTCTTCCACCACGTTGTTTTTTAATCATAGTGTTTTTTTAATCACAAAAATAAAAATCCTAACCAAGACAGAGACAGGATGTGTCTGTTTTGCCTATAAACTAAACACTTAGTACCTACTCAGAAGTTTTCAAAACCGGAGAAGTATTTGCCATTACAATCAGCTTGAATGGTGTCAGGATCATGTTAGTATATTTCAGAATATTAGTATATTTCCATGGTCTGAATATGTTTCTCCAGATATATCCCTTTCATATGCAGAAATTCTAAAGTAGTAGCTGTTTAAACGCACCCCTATGGCCCCAACACCATATGGAGATCTCTTTTTACCAAACTCTCTGCTGTGGTTAGCTCTTCAGATAAGTCTCTGGTTACCAAGAAGCTCATTCAATGCAGAATCAAACCACCTTTGTCCCCACTGTGTTAGAATGAGCAGGGCAACTCAAAAGAAAGTCTCGTAGCCACTGTTCTGGGATTGACCAGTTTTGAACACTTTCCTTGAGCCATTTAAGCTTGTTAGAGGCACAGAATTATTTGGGGGATACCTTCAAACAAAAGAGATGCAGGGAATCCATACCTCCCCAAAAGAGTTTCTGCTCTCAGGGAAAGCAATAAAACACACATAAAATATTCAAACATTAGGAGGAAAAGCATGTTCCTTTTTAAAAGTAAGAATGGTAAGGGTAAAATGAACACCATCAGTAAATTTTGTCAAAATTTTCTTCCAAATCAAATACTTTCCATCTTCAGTTTTAGACCGATTTATCTTTCAAATGCAGTCATGAATCACCAAATTCCCAATGACAACAACTACAATCTGAGATTAGGCTTCCGTTTTGAAGATTATTTCAATGAAATCTATTCAAAGTTTTTTTTTTATTGTTTTGGGTCATTTTGCCTTGTGTTTTTTTCCCACTTATTTTTGTTGCTGTTGCTGTTGTTGCTTGTTAGTTTTAGGCACGAGGATGAAGATCCCCAGTACCTAGCATATGCTAAGCAAGCCCTCTATCACACGTTTTTATTCCCTTTCACAGGACTTCAGATTTCTTTGGCATAATTTATAACAGAATTAATAGATAGTTGAAGTATCACATTGAAAGAATATTCCTAAAGTAGTCAAAATGATCTAGAGGGCCTAAAGAAATTGAGAGCACTTTCAGAAAACGTGAGCCTGAAGACCTAGAAATGTGCATTTTCTGTTTTTTTTTGTTTTTTGTTTTTTTTTTTTTTTGCTGTTGTTTTTGTTTTTGCCTTTTGAGACATGGAAGAAACATCACAGGAACTGCTGAGTGCACCACTGCATAGATGGTCTTATAAAAATTGCTATTGACACTGAAGAGTCAATGACTAGATCCTCTGAATTAACTTCAGCAGCAATGAACTTAGTTTAAAATACTCCCATTGTTGTGACTGCTTACTCTCTGTCATGAATCTTAAGACATACCTTGGAATCTACACCTGCCCCACCTCGGTTACATCCTCTATTGGTCAAAGATGTCACTCTGAATAATCATGTTTCTTCCTACTTTTCAACCAGAAAAGAAGCATATCTGAATCTATTTACCTTTTTAGTGTGGTAATAATAATACAAGTTGATATTTGGATAATGTCTTCTAGAAATTGCCCCTTTGCTTTATTTTTGGTTTAGAAGAAGATGTATTTTTATCTATTGATGGGGCCTTATAAATTTATGTACATATACAAAAAGTGTCAGTCAAATCAAGGTGAGTAGTGTTGCTGTTTCCTCAGAACTCAGCGACTCATGCATGCAATGTCAGAGTGTGCGTTTCTAGTTTCGACAGTTCAGACTATTACTTCTCTGGTTTTGATGCCCGAGGCAGCTGCCAGAGCCACAGAGTGCTCTGTGAGGAAATTGCACTTAGGTTGTGATCTCCACAGCACTAGATTGCAGCAAACTGTATGAGTCTCATCTCTTCCAGAAAATGTCTTCTCCCTTGTATGTTTGTTCCTCGTGGTACAAATGCAAGTCTCTTCATAGAAATTTCTCTCAGAGTCTGTTCTCCTGTCCAACAACAAACTGCAGGAAGATGTTTACCATGCAAGTCCACTTTCTAACTTTATTTCAGGAATGATGCATCAAAGAGACCCACAGAAGAGCACATTCTCATTTGGAAACTTTTCCTGAGCTTGTAGGGGGCCCAAGGATACCTGGGAATCAGCTCTTTATTCTATTGACCAAGACTAAATTGGTTTTCCATCCTTTCTGTCTCCTCAGAGATGAGAGAACCACTGTTGAAGAAGGAGAAGAAAGATTATAGGATCAGGGGGTTGAGGATGAAGAAAGATACCGGATCTGCCTCACCAAATCACATGGATTCTGACAACAGGGTTCTGCATGGCTCTGTACCAGGTTATGTAACAGGCTGTGCCTGTTATCTTGGTTTGCCTACTCTTGGGACAAAAAAAAAAAGAGAAGAAAAGAACAAAGAAAAGAGAAAATGCACATGTCTATGTCTTCAGGCCCACATTTTCTATAACTATTCTGAGAAAATAATGGTGGAGTCAGAGGTGTGTCCAGGCCACGTCAGTGCTGGACACAGTGACTCCTAAGAATGTTGACAGTCTGCAATAAAGGCTTAAAAACAAAGGAAGCAATGTCGAATAAAGAGTTTAGACGTATGTTCTCTGGTCCCTGAACATAGCCATTTGCACACAGGACCCAGGATCAGCCACTGAGATGGCAGGACACAGTTAGGATAATCCACAGCCATACTACCTTACCTTGTGGAGATGATCCTAAGTGAGGAAGAAAGAAAGGTTCCTAAGGTGGAAGAGGCAGCTGCACAGAATATAGAGACATCCCAGAAGGAACTGAACGTGACAACTTAAGACATACTGAGAAATTCAGTATGAAAGAAAACCTTTACATAGGTAATACATCTAGACAAGTGATTTCTGGAATGCTTGTCAATTTTCAAACTCACCATAAAATATTACATAGTCTCATAATATCATTCCGGAAATCTCAATTCTCTCAGGAGTTAATGATAGTTTATTGTTCAAAGAATTCTAATCCCTTGATAGTGTCTGAATTTTAATAATATTGTGGAAGACATTTTTTAAATTTCTTAAATATCTTGTCTTATTGAACAGTTTTGCTACAACTTTTACTACAATATTTTCACCTCAGCTAATATATGTTACATATTATTGTATTGTATTATATTATTATATTATATAATATTTATCATCTATAAACTTAGTTTTATTTTGTGCATTTAACCTTTGTGGATATTCAGCTCCATCATTAACTATACTATTTTTGACACCAGTGAAGTCTGTCTCATAATTATTTTCAACCATGTATTTATCTTGATAAATTTTATTATCTCTCAAGTCTCCATTCCTGTGAGCATTTTATTTTGTTTGATTTTAAAATAAAGATGGAATAGAAATGTTTTAAAATTTATTTGTTCACGGTTGATACTTGTTTGGGCGATTTCTATAATTATCAATTAAATTTCCCTATAGATTTTCATTATTCAAACGTCCCTTCATATAAGTTTGATAATTATAGCAAGATTATATACTTCTATATTTTAAAATACATTGCCAAACATACATTTCCTGTTATAGAATATTTGCATCTATGTACTCATGACCCTTTCTATCCAACCTTCTCTTTGCTTCACTAATTTTACATATGTTGGCCTTTTAAATGTAATGGAACTTTATGCTCAGTGGCCCACAAAAGCAATTTATTTGATTAAAGTACACCTAATATGTGTTTTGTGCTGTAAGGAACCTACAAGTAGCAAATGTTTAACTTTTTAGAGGACACAATTGTATTCATGTGCATGTCCATTCACAGGTATGTGTGCTTGCGTGTGTGTGTGTGTGTGTGTGTGTGTGTGTGTGCACGCACCCTTGTGTGTCTTAATTCCATATTGATAGGAACAGTGCATCGGGTTACATAATTTATCACTCTATCTAAAAATTCTAGAGTCCCAACTACTAAGTAAAAAAATTTAAAGGAAGTGTCTTGCTAATAATCTATGGGAGACATGCCCTTTCTGAACTCAATACCATCCTAACACGAAAACAGAGGGTCATATTTCTATCGGTCCACCTAGCTAAAGGTGAGTTATTTGCTGTTATTTTCAGGGAACAAATTAAGCCACAGATAAAATTAGACCCTGTATATGTTATTATGAATCACTCAGTAACTGATCTGCTGTATGAAAAATGTGTCAGTAAAAATGCAGTTTCTGTGGATTCAGCTGACATAAATCCTGATGGCTTGGGTCAAAGTACTCCATGAGATTTCCATGTGAAAACGTACAGTGAGCACCAGACACATTGTGCCAACATATTTTATGTTAATCTTGAATAAGATAAGTAGGGATGTACTTCAATATTGCAATTAAGTGTACAGAATCATTCTTAAGTGTTATCTATTGTATGTAATGGTTTATGCTCCACAGTTTGGTGTGTGCTGACAGAAGGCTAAGCTTGCTCAAACCATTATCATCCCAAACATTTGATTAAAGCATTATGCTATGAGGTTACCATGGAGACAATATCAGCAGGTGATATTTTTTGCCCACACAATAACCTTATAAAATCACTTTTATTTAATTATTATTTGGCTGTCATTAATTATTACCTGAAACATCAAGATGGACAGTGTAAGTTAGTAAAATTTATTTTGTATTACAGATACATACACATTTTAATGGCTTAATCACTGTTAATAGAGTAACAACAGTAATAAAATAGAACTGTCTTCAATATAATATTTAAAAGTTATATCAGTGTGGTCTTTCATGATAGCTTTGTTTTTTTCTGGATGTAAGATTTTTATTTTATTTTTTTTCATGTAGTTGACCTATTGGCTATGTCTGAATTGCCAGTGTAACTATTCTTGTGCATGAAAAGTCCAAGGATTATGGATTTGATATACATAACTGTTAGTAAGTAGCTGTCAGGAAGATACTGCCCATGATGTGAATATACCAGAAGTGACCCATCCACATCCTAGGCAATATGAATGACATGAAATGCTTTGCACAGTTCCCAGAATGTGAAATAGTTTAAAATGTTGATGTTTTTAATACTACAGTTTTACCCTTGTTGTGTTCAGATTATACTTGCCAACATGTAACTGAACCTGAGCATGGGCAAACCATATGTATGGACTGGAGACCAACAAACCATGTATAAATGTCTCTGGAACGAATCAAGTTGTTTGTATGTGTTTGCAATAAGATTTATTTATTTATTTTTATGTATGCCTTTTGTGAGGCAGGGTTTAGCATAGCCCAGTCCAGCTTTTAACTCACAGTATAGAAACAATGAACTTCTGATCCCATTGCCTCAGCCTGCCAAATGCTGGGAGTATAGTTGTGCATCACACTGCCCATTGTGTGCAGTGCTGAGCGTTGAACTCCAGGCTTTGTATGCGTATGAAAAAGCATTTTACCAACTGAGTGATATGCCCAGCATGAATGCTACATGAGTGAGGTGGTGAAAGGCACAGCTGTTTGTATGTACTGAATTAGCACATTGTCTAGTCATCTCAAAGTTCCTCTCTTCCCTGTCTGTAGATAATGGAACATGAATTCCTTAAGCATGTTGACAGGAGACACTGTTGTTAGAATTACCAATGGACCTCTCAATACTCAAGACTAAGAGAATAGCAGGGTCTCATTATTATGCCCAGGCCAAGGAAATTCAAATATGCAGCAGACTTTAACACCACTGGCATTAGTTATATATTTGTGAAACTTGTTCTTTAAATGCATTTGTAATGTTGACCTACATAGCCCTTTATTAGAGTACCAGACTATTGAGGTTAAAAACCATTGCAGCTAATAGCAGAGTACTCTTCCTGAACTAATTCCACCATTATAAGACACTTCAAAGGCAATTTCCTAATCTGTATTTTATACTGTTGAAAATACTTAAGTAGTACTCTGCAGTTTCTCAAACATTTTCCCTTATTGTAAATTTACTGGAAAATGCTTAAGAATATACTTATCTTACATAGGCAAATTGTTGAATTCTAGTCTCATTTCAATAAAACTAGAAAGGTTCTTGTTAAACTAGCTAGTTAATCATAATAGCAAATTAAAAGCAAGGTTGCTTATATCTTTATAAAGCAAGAATGCATACTTACCATCCCCAAACATAATTAAGATTGTTTTGTGGTAAAGGAAATTTGAAACCAGATACGCTGAACTCTCCCTTGTCTTCTTAAAATTGGGAATACGAATCCCTGTAATAAGTATATCTCTTGTCTTATTTACACAGCTTACTAGCTTGTGTTCAATATAACATATGTGCTTCTACTGTGTGTATGTGTATTTATGCAATGTCTATAAATGCATATGTTTTGCGTGACTCTGTGCACCTTATGTGAGTCAATATGAGCTCAGTGTGTCACAGTAGTTCACTTGTGTGAAGGTCAGAGACATTGCTGTTCTGCACTGTACACAGATGATTATACAATGCTTTTCAGCTGCTAAGTAGTTGCTTATGAGACTTTACTTAATTTATAAGTATACCACAAAAAGATGAGGGAGATTTAGCAATTACCCAAGTTATGATGAAGGCTTTTGGTGGGGGGAGTTTGAAATGGTTGCATTTTTTCTTGGATAGAGTTCTACTATTTTAGCAAATGGTGCATTAAAACAGCCCATCATCTACATCAAGTAGGAGATGTACATTAGGAAAATAAGGACTGAGCAATATCTGAAGTTCATTATATCTGACCAAATACATGCACAGACAGTTTGCAAGCTGCCTCCTCGTTCCTACTGATGAATGAAATCTTGTTTGGCATTTAACCAAAACCTAAATTAGAAAACTTCAAACCAATGGTCTCAATTTTCATTAAAAACCAAACCATGACCAGTCTAAGCCAAAGAAAGATACCTCTTAAAGCAAGAAATGTTTGCGTGAGATTAGTCTTCCAAGCTAACTTCATGTAAATCTTGAACTGTACCAAAACTTTAAATGTTTCACTGTTATTTATAGTGAGGATGGCGTGAGCGGCAGAAGCATAATCTACTGTAGAGCGGCCAGGGTGTCAGGAACTGCAGCTGAGCCTCTGCGTTCTTAGTGCTTTCATCCTGAGACTTGGCAGGTTTGAGTCAACGAATTTCATTTGTGTTTTTTAAAGTTGTTTGATTTGATTCTTTCCATTTGTTACCCAGCTAAGTAGGATGACAAGGTAGTAGTCACACACTCAGCTGCTTTGGGAAGCAGAAGCCTCACAAAAATGGAAAAGATAAGAGAGTGAGGTGGCGAAGATGCCACAGGGACTGTGCCAAACAATAGACAGAGTGACTGAGAGAGAAACCACTCCGCCCTCATGCTGGCTGTGGGAATGAAGAAAACGCATTCATTTGTTCTAATCTTTATAAGGATGTGATGTTTTCTAATTGAATTTCCAGAAATGTGCATTATTCCCTATTTTATCAAGTGCCTAATCTATTTCAACCTGGTGGGTGTGGTTTAGGATATAAATGCTTAGAAGGTAGAAGTAGTTATTTATATCTTCTCACTTTATGACAAAGTTAAATAGAAAACACATCTCAATGTTTGTTTATTTGATCTCAATTTGCTTGTCCTGTAATCAATCATGGTGGTTTTGAGTTTCCAGTTGTAGAAAAATTAATGTCTTAAGTATTCCTATATCAGAACCTGCCTTTTTCCTAAGCCAGAGAATGTAAGCCTCCCTAAAATCTGGGGTAGTGATAAGAGGCAGCCCCAAACATCAGTGACAATCGTGAAATTCAACCTTAACTTTGTCAAGAATCACTCACTCTATATCAGCAAATTAAAGATCTAAAAATGGGCTGGGAAGATGGGTCAGCAGGTACAGTCATGGCTGACCAAACACAAGGACCTCAGATTATGTGCACCCACTTAAAATGACAAATTTTCTGGTGTGCACCTGCAACATGAGATCTGGGAGTTCTCTGCTTCCTCATGTAGGATTATTACACCCTCTGAACAATGAGAGATGAGAAAGGGGCTAACTTATCACTCACATGTATGTAGTTTCTATGAAAGAACCAGAAGGGCCTGTCTACTCTTTATGGAATACTAGAGATTTCCTTCGCATAGGATGGAATCGCCAACTTGGCCTGTGAAACAAGGCAGGTGATTGCTGGGGAAGAAGAGATGGAGAGAGAAAAACAGAATGACATGATAACATGAAATATATTAAATGGTTGATTTAGTACTTTCAGCTGAGTTATCCTGAGAAATATTCTTTCCTCTAAAGAAATTAATCAGACAGTAGATATTTTAAGCACCCTGTGAAGCAGCAAGAACACTGATTTGTGGATTCTGAGGGCTTCGGTTACATTATTATTTCCATGAGTCACTGGTTAGTTCCATATACATCAATCCTTTAGACTCTTAAGTACCCGATAGCATCTGTGCAGCAGAAAAGGCAACCATCAAGAGCATGTGCTCATATGAGTAATATTCGATAAATTATAAGTATTCAAACAGGATTTTAGACACCTGGATTACAGTGATCAACAAGAGCAACCTTGAAATGAACAAAATCCAATCCATAATACACTACACTGTGGCAATCAGAGTCTTAAGTAGCGAATAGGAATGAGGGGTAGTTAATTTAAATAGGAAAATGATCTAATAGTGACCTATACGATGTTTCAAGTTCAAAGTCTAGAGGTCTGGTAAAACATGGCACAAATGAGTCTCTCAGTGCTGTTAAATATAATGAAGCAGGAATAATAATGACATAATTAGATTAGCGAATGCACCTAATACTAAAGACAGCTTTTGGTGTGTTGCTGACATTCTTATGTGTTGGCTCTTTCTCTTTTACTTTTATGCAGGTAACACAGAGTTAGAACTAGGAGAAAACTGTATATATGCAAAGATCTGATTGGAAATCATGTAGGCGATTGTCCAGAGTTTAGGTGTTCATTCTACAGTAATTAATGAGGTTTTTAGTCAGGAAGTAAAATGGCTTGTTCACAATACAGGGCTTTTTACCTATTCAAAACCAACTCATAAGCTCCGAGTTTTCTTGCTTTTGGGCCTATATATTTATTTTGTATCCTTTTGCATAAAAACAAGTAAAGAAACATCATGGTTCTTGGGGTAAAAAAAATGTACATTTCATCAGGACTTGAAAAAAATTGATTTTCATTTCATGATAACCTCAAATGTGAAAGAAAAGAACATAATTTTTACAAACACAAAGCCTCATTTAGTAAATGTTCTTCTCACAGTTACATCTAAGTCACCATAGAGAAATTTTGCAAAAGGACATAATTCAGAGACCCTGGCAAGCATGATTGTGACACATGGTTCTTTGTACCATGCAATGCATTACAGAGCCTTCCCTTTTCTTGTAGTTTTGTGTAGTGAATTTTAAGGCAAAGCATGGGATAGATGCCTGGAAATCTGTTTCTCACATCTCACAGATCCATCCTGATGGGAAGCCTGCCTGCTCTCCTTATTTTGAAATCCACAAGCAGCTAACTGAACATAACCTAAGCATGAGATACAGCATGTGAGATCGCCTGCTGCTGCCAATATCACCCAGCCTCTACCCTCCCTGCTCATTTTGTTGTGATCTCTTCTGTCAGCTTTGGACTTTTCTGTCTTGGGTCCATCATTGCCACCATCCTTCCACTTTTATTTCCAACTAGGCCTTACAGTCTTGTCTGCCTATTAGCATGTGTTATTTCTTCTGTGTTAGTTTGTATACAGGCAGTTAAGGACTCTGAATGCCTCCTGAAAGAGACAAGCTCTAAATGTCTTTAATTTTCCTTTCTTCCATATTTGCTATCAGCATCCGTGCATTGTCTATTTCTATACTAAGATACAGTTTCTCTTCTTGCCTAAGAAAATAGTTTTTTTTCATGATAACTTGATGGCTTTTAGGAATGAGAAAGAGAAATTAAATAGAGGCAATCATATGACAGCTTACAAACATGAGTTACTCACAAATGTACAGAATGCCATGATGTCTTTTTTCTTTCTACCTGATCGTTTTCTTGACTTGAATCCAAAGACATATTAAAAATAGACTGACTGTTTCCAGGTTAAATGCGGATACTGTATCACACATAGCTGACATTCGCATGAGTGGGAGGAGGGTTGACTGCCAAGTCTGAGAGTCTTAGCTGATTGTCAATTCAGTCTCCAAGAGGAACAAGCAAATACCTGTGTGCCTTTGGTCCTTTTGCGTTTCATCAGATTTAAGTGTATCGAGCTAATATAAAGCAAGGTACTAATTAGAATTTCTGCTATTTTTCTTCAAATATAGAGATACAGTAAATAAAAATGTTTATCCTTCTCCTTTCTATACCTATTAAATGTGTCCATCTTTTGACCCTGTGTATTAATAACATTTCTGCATGCTGGTTTGTGGGCATCACTGAAATCACCCCTGGCTGAAACATTGGGAAGACTCAAGTATCTATTTTGTTTCATTGTTTAAAAGGATTTTAGTCCAAGGGCCTTTTGTTTTAATGTCTTGGCTAGAGCATTGTGGGAGAGGAAAATAGTGATTCATTGAGAGGGGAAAAAGGAAAACTATAAAAGTCCAGGAGAATATATAGCTCGAACGTCCTGCCTCCAGTGACCTATATACCCAACTAGTACCCCCTCCAGTTTTCAAACACTGCCCAAGAATTCTACAATACCTTAAGTCCTTGAAGTGATTAATGTATTCATTAGGTCAGATAGCCATTCAACAAATTGTCTTGGAAACACCCTCAATAACATTCTCAAAAGTATGCTTTATTGAGCCTCCAGGCTTCTTTCCATGAAAAAAAAAAAACCAAAAAACAATTTAGCCATCAACAGTGTCTTGATTACTGAATAAATTCTATGAATCATAGCTCTGATCACATGTACATATTTGACTTTGTTGATTCCCAATCATTAACACTCCTCTGAGTATTGAATTAAGTTTTACTAATTTAAACATATTCATGTCAAACCATCATTTAAATATCAAGATATTAAAAAATAAAATATGTTACAGCTAGTCAAATACTGATCATTTAACATATTTTTACCACTTAGTTATTTACTATGTATTTATGAAACATCTGGTCTGGTAGGTATTAGTGGTTGAAACATACAAATATTTACTTAAACATTCTGGCACAGATATGGAAATGTGGTTAAATGTAAAATCCACAGTACGTGGAGCTATTAGGAACAGAAGAACCTTATAGAATGATTCATATGTTATATAACCAGAACACACAGCACTCCTAACTCTAAAATATTTATGTCACATTACATGAGAAATGTCCAAATCCACAAATATTATTTGGAATACTCAATGCTTCTTTCTCAGAAATTGAAAATATAACTGAGTAGAAAATTAGCAAAACATTACAAGCCATCAGCATAGCATAAGTTTTCAATAACGAGTGCCTGCTGACACTTCTACAATCAACATTCAACATGTTTTCCAAGTGTGGATTGGTTTGTGCTCTACTATGGACATAAAACATTGCTCCTTGAACTTTAACTCCTAAAATAAAAAAAAATTTCTGTTTTATAACATATTTAATTAAGATAAATTCAGTCTTTTAAAAAAAGGCAATAAAACAAAATAACTAAAAGCAATCTAATTGTAAAACAGGAATTTTTAATGCAAACTTAACCATTATACTTAGCAGAATAGACAGAACAAAATAAAATTTAAAAACATTTGGCACATAGTTAAATATTTCAGAAAGGGACATTTGTATGTAGTAAATGAATAAATTTAAGGAATGCTTCGAATGTAGGCTTTATCACCTACATTAAGAACTTATTTCAAAGATAAGCAGGTAACCATGGAAACAGAGGAACTATTGATAAAGATGAGCACAAATATGAGTGAAAATTAAACAAAACAGAAGTCTGTTTCTTATGAGGTTCATCAATACAATTGAAAAACTTGTACCAAGGCTAAAAACAATGAACAGCCCCCCTCACACACACACATACACAACAAGCAAACAATGTCAGAAATGAAGCATGGGATGTCACTACAGACCCAAAAGGTACAGAAAGAATAAATAGTGACTGTATTAATAGTGCATACCAATAGTGACTGTATGAGTTCACTTGGAGTCCTTTGTGGGGGGAGTGGGGGCAAAACAAAGTTTATCAGATAAACTTTGTGCGTACCAATATCACAAAAGGTCATCGTGGAACCAACCTTACTGCTTTCCATAGAGGAATGGTAGAAACAGATGTGATATATATGCAAAATTAATTTATGTCGTTTGCCAGAAAATGTAAGCAAATTAAAACAATCATACTAAGTGAATCATGTCAGTCTCAGATAAACAGATATTGCATTTCCTGTGATTACCAACTTAATGACTATGCAGAAAACAATGAATGCATACATAGCATGAAAGTAGAACCTTCGTTGTCTAATGGAACCAAAGACTTAACAGGATGTGTGGGGATCTTTTCACAGTAAATCTTGTGGTTGCATGCAAATCTCTGCCTGAATCTTGGTGTCATGAGTAGTTTCTATATACTAATTTAAATAGTATTTACAAAACGACTCTTAATATAAAATTTGGGAGCTCAAATTAATTGGGCCTATTCCTCACAGAATGCAATTATATGCACTCACCAAGAACAAAGAAATATTAATAATATCTATAACATGATAAATAAATAAAATTCCTGATTTTAAGCCTTATTAATGAAATCTTCATCCATTGTAAAATATTTCATTGGCTAATTCTACAGAAAAGTTGAATAATTCACACTGATTCTACTCTGTGTATTTCTCTTTTGCTTCCCAACCCTTTTATTTGTTTTGCTCAGTTTTTTTTTTCTCACAACAAGATCTGAGTAACACACTGTTTATAATGTGTGATTAAATTACTCTGGAAAACTATTTGGTATGGTTTACAAAGTGGTGAAGCAATCATTTTATTCAGAAAATATATTTAAAGAAAAATAATACCTGATAGTCACTCAAGGAGAGCATACACAAATGGCTATAGAAGCATTATATCCACAAATGTTTCTCAATATCATGAGCAGTAATGGAAGTAAAACGATCTAATATTTTAATATATTCTACTTAGATTTTATTTATGCACAAAATATGTTCATGACTGATTTTTAGATTTGTAAGATGTAATAATAACAATAAAATAAAACGTTTAAGAGGAGTATATTAACTTTGTCTCATTGTATGTGAATAAGGTTGAGGGTGATCTTTAGCTGAGCCCTTTCCTGCCAAATACCCAGTATTTTATAAGGCTGTTCTTGTTAGACATGAACATGCACACATGTGCTTTCCACTGGGACTTTTAGTCACTCTCACCAATTTAATATTGTTTATTAGCTTTAATCTCTTTAGTTTTACTATCAACTTTATTCCTACAATTAGCATACCTAACAATTCCTTGAAATACTTTTTAAAACATATAAATGCATGTGTGATGATTTGTAAATGAATCCACCAACATGACTTTCTTGTGATAAAACAAAAATGCACATGCTTGGTGAGTTCAAGAACATACTGGTCTACATAGTGTATTCTAAGAAAGCCAGGGCCACACAGAAAATCCTTGTCTTGGAATACCAAAAGAAAAAAATATATAAATAAAAAAATAAATGAAGTAAACAGCTTTATTTTATAATGAAAAAAGAAAAAGAGAAAAACTTTTCACAAATTCAACGCATTGTACCTTGAGTCGTAGGACTTGGTAATTGTCATAACCGTTTGATTGTTTTGGTGTTTGTATTTAGCACTGGTTTCTGTTTGGCTTGGTTTGTGTGCTTTTAGAGTGTTTGAATCACCATGCACAGCTGAGAGCCCCTCTCGTGCTTTCTTATCAGAGCTCACCAAGAAGAAAAACCCTTTCAAGGAACTGAAGATGGACTATTATCAGGCACCAGTGATGAGTCAATCAGGACAGATAAACTCTGAGTGAATGTCGGCTCCTTTTGGCAGCCAAGGAAAAAGGGAAAATGTGGTTTTCCCAAGGCTGCCTGCAGACACACATGTTCTTTTGGCTCTGAACTGAGCAGAGATTTAACATGTGGTTGCTTATGTTAGAGACACTGAAAAGACATAATGGATTGTGTCTGCACACAATTTTACGGAAAATAGACATTGTTCAGTTGCAAAGGCTGCCATTTTAACATGAAAAAAAATAATTCAGTGAAGACCTTTCTGTGGAGCCTGAGATACAAATGTCTGTACATGCTCTTCCTCTAACTTAACTAAAGAGCTGATAGAGCTCAGAGAATCTGGAGGAAGAGATAAACAAATTGTCCAAAGAATCATTCTCTATTGCAGAAACCTGAAACAAACAGGAGGCCAGCAAGGCTGTGTGTTCCTAATGCCAATTGCCTTAATTAAATCCCAGCATCACTTTTCCATGACTGAAAATGTTTTTTAAATATATTGGTGTCTTGTGCACAAAAGCTGTTGATATAAACATGAAGATTAAAATAATGCTTTGGGAAGAAAATAGGCTTTCACAAATCAATTCCTAATGGTAGCAGAAAAAAAAAAAAATAGCAGCCGGGCATGGTGGCGCATGCCTTTAATCCCAGCACTCGGGAGGCAGAGGCAGGCGGATTTCTGAGTTCGAGGCCAGCCTGGTCTACAAAGTGAGTTCCAGGACAGCCAGGGCTATACAGAGAAACCCTGTCTCAAAAAAAACCAAAAAAAAAAAAGAAAAAAAATAGTACTTGAGTCCACTTAATACTGTAGTTATATGTATAGTATTGTCATTGAAATTCTATCCCAGAAATTTATAAACTAAATTTCAATTTCTTGAATAAAAACCACTTGTATTAGTCTTTACGTTTTCCATAGCAATCAGTACAGACAATTTACTCTACAATGATACAGTAAGTACTATTTGGCATGACTTAATTGTCCATTCCACTTGTAGAAAATAGCTAAAAATGTACAGTGTTTTATTTTTCATATAATTGATGTTGATGTTTAAATCAATATTTTATAGAAATCATGTTGTAATAAATTTACTCTCTCTTTTAGAAAGATCAAAGTAGCATAACAGCAAATTTATGAAAATGAATTTTTTTCCATTATTCCTACTTAAATTAAATATCCTACAATTAAATAAATATTAAATTAGCTTGAGTTCAAATAATGGATAATGCTGCTGGGTGGAGAGCAAATAACCCAAATGTGCTTGATTCATTATGGAGATGAAAATGGTCTAAGAGAAACAGAAGGTAAATAATTTACCAAGTGTGTACACACTTAGAGATCTTTTAATGTAAAGAAATGTGTTCAATGGAAACATGTAATCATATCATTTAAGTATACACCAATTCATGGAAAAGTAAAAAACTCAGAAAATACTGAGAGTAGAACTGGAGGAATGATCAGGTACTTACTAGGAAATGAAAGAAACGATGAGAAAGAGTATTTTATGACAAAAATAATATGTGAGGGAAAAGTGAAGTTGGAAGAATAACATGGATTATTTTAATTCAGAAATAATGCTAAAGGATGCTTAGCAACTAAAGAGCAAATCAGTGCAGAAGTAAGATCACAGATAGCCTGGAGAAGTGTTAATAACGTCTTGCTACCTAAGTCCATGAGCTGTGGGATTCACCACCATTTCTTTCCCACTTCTCTCCTATTTCTGGAACTGTTTCTGTGCTCTTGAATCATATCCATTCCCAATAACAATTAGATAAGTTTTAAAAGAAAGAGAGAGGAGAGGCCATTACTTACTTATAGAAAATAATAATAATAATAATAATAATAATTAATAATAATAATAATAAGGACACATTGAGGGAAGATGCCATCATCTTCCTCTGCCCAACTTTATGTCCTTGCACTAGAGACAGATGTCTTCCATGTGGAGGAAGAAGAGGCATCCATCACACCCCAGATGTAGCTGCCAGTCCAGGGCAGCTACAGTGAAACATGGTGACCAGAACCTTGGGTCTTCCCAAGAGGTGAAAGAGAGTCCTTATGACTGAAGACTCCATGTATTTCAGGTTCATATCCTGGAGGCTTCTGAGGTAGAACTGACATGAAGGCCACCCCTATCACCCCATGGAAGACTCACTTTCAAGATAAGACAAAGATACTGTTTTAAAAACAAAATCCTAAATGTTAAGTTTGTCAAGAGTGTTTGTCAGGAGCCAGACACTGTGGTGGAAGCCTGCTAGCTCAGAGAGACAAAGAAAGCACCCAGCTGACCTTACTACTCCACTGACATACCAGAAGGAAAAAGCTTTTTTTTTTTCTTTTTTGTTCATCATGAGAATATTTATTTATTCATCTATTTGTTAGTTAGTTGGTTAGTTAGTTTGTTTGTTTATATACATTTCAAATGTTGTTCTTCTTCCTGGTTTCTTCTCTGAAAACTTCCCATTCCCACCCCTCCTCCCCTGCCTCCATGAGGGTGCTCCCACCACACCCATTCCCACCCCATTTCCCTAGCATTCCACTACACTGGGGCATCAGCCTTCACAGCACTAAGGGTTTCTCTTCCCACTGATGCCTGTGAAGAAGATCCTCTAATACATATGCAGCTGGAGTCATGGGTCCTCTCATGTGTACTCGTTGGTTGGTGGTTTAGTCCCTGGGAGCTCTGGGAGGGGGTCTGGTTGGTTGATAATTTTGTTCTTCCTATGGGGTTGCAAACTCCTTCAGCTCCTACAGTCCTTCCCCTAGCTCTTCCATTGAGGTCACTGTGTTCAGTCTGATGGTTGGATGTGAGCATCCGCATCTGTATTGGTTAGGCTCTGGCAGAGGCTCTCAGGAGACATTCATATCAGGCTCTTGTCAGGAAACACTTCTTGGCATTAGCAATAGTGTCTGGCTATGGTGTCTACATATCGGATGGATCTCCAGGTGGGGTAGTCCCTGGATAGCATTTCCTGGATAGTCTCTGCTCCATTCCTTGTCTCTGTATTTCCTTTAGACAAGAGCAATTCTGGATTAAAATTTTGAGAAGGGTGTGTGATCCCATCCTTCAACTGATATCAGTCCCTTACCTCTTGATATGGTCTTTATAGGTTCTTTCTTTCCTTCGTTGGATACTTTAGCTAATGTCATCCCCTTTGTGTCCTGGGAGCCTCTTGCTTCCCTGGTGTCTGGGACTTTCTGTTGGCTACTCCAGTTCCCCATCCCCCATTGCTACGTGCCTCTGTTCTATTTCCTCATTCTCTGTACTTCTCCTGCCCCCTTTTTCCTCTCCCCCTCCTTTTTTCCTCCCAATTCTCACACACCCTCTACCTCCCTTGGTTATTTTGTTTCCTCTTTTAAGTAGGACTGAGGCATTCGCACTTTGGTCTTTCTCCTTCTTGACCTTAATATGCTCTGTAAGTTGTATCATGGGTATTCCAAACTTTATTCTTAATATACACATATCAGTGAATACATACCATGAGAAATAGTGAGAAACACTGCATGGTATTGGTACAAAGACAGGCATGTAGATCAATGGAACAGAAATGAGGACCCAGAAATGAACCCATACAGCTATGGTTACTGGTTACTTGATCATTGATAAAGAAGTTAAAACCATCCATTAGAAAAAAGACAGCATATTAAATAAATGATGCTGGCTTAAGCGGAGATCAGCATGAAGAAGAATGCAAACAGACCCATTCTTAGCTCCTTGTACAAAGCTGAAGTCCAAGTGGATCATGGACCTCCACATAAAACCAGAGACACTAAACTAGTAGAAGAGAAAGTGGGGAAGAGCCTTGAACACATGGGCACAGGGGAAATTTTTCTTAACAGAACACCAATGGCTTATGCCCTAAGATCAAGAAGGACAACTAGGACCTCATAAAATTGAAAAGCTTCTGTAAGGCAAAGGACACTGTCAATAGGACAAAAAGGCAACGGACAGATTAGAAAAAGATCTTTACCAACCCTACAGCAGATAGAGGACTAATATCCAATATATACAAAGAACTCAAGAAGTTAGACTCCAGAGAAACAAATAACCCTATTAAAAAATGAGGTATGGAGCTAAACAGAGAATTCTCAACTGAGGAATCTCACATAGCTGAGAAGCACTTAAAGAAATGTTCAACATCCTTAGTCATCGGGGAAGTGCAAATCAAAATGACCCTGAGATTCTACTTCACACCAGTCATATTGGCTAAGATAAAAACCAAAACCAAAACCAAACCAAACCAACCAACCAACCAACCAAACAAACAAACAAAACAACAACAACAAAAACTCTGGTGACAGCAGATGCTGGCAAGCATGTGGTGAAAGAGGAATACTCCTCCACTGCTGGTGAGATTGCAAGTTGTCACAACCACTCTGGAAATCAGTCTGGTGGTTGCTGAGAAGAATGATATAGTACTACCAGAGGACCCAGATATACCACTCTTGGTCATATACCCAAAAGATGCTCCAACATATAACAAGGACACATGTTCCACAATGTTCATAGCAGCACTATGTATAATAGCCAGAAGCTGGAAAGAACCTAGATGTCCTTCAGCAGAGGAATGGATACAGAAAATGTGGTCAATTTACACAATGTAATACTACTCAGCTATTAAAAACAATGACTTCATGAAATTCTTAGGCAAATGGATAGAACTAGAAAATATCATCCTGCGTGAGGTAATGCAGGGAAAAGCTGTTTCTCTTTTTCCTTGCTGTCTTAAATATCCTTCAACTCAGTGTTTGCTTGGTCTCTTGACTTATCTTGACTCCATTTAGCTCTTGTTTACAGAAAGCTCTTGGATTAAAGGTATGTGCTAGGCCTGAGCCACACTACAACTACATGTGTACATTAAACATAAAGCATTGGGGTTAAAGATGTCTGCTAGGGCTGAACCACACCACAAGAAACAAATTTTTCCAGTTCACAGTCTTGGGGTTTACAGTGTGATCAATTATCCGGTAACAGAACACCCCAAGCAATCTTCCAAACAAAGATATCAACCTTCAGTCCTACCCAGCTAAGAAGCACATGGCCCACAAGTAACATCATGGCATGATAAGTATAAGGGTGCATTAGAGATGCACATAACTGGACAGTAGCTGAAAGATCTCTAATTGGATGAAAACATGCTCAAAAGGAAAATCATATCTGGTACTGGAAACCTAGCCAACTACCCAGATCTAGTGGATTCATGCACTGTGGAGAAGAACCTACAACCACCACTTTACTAAAGGAGCTATAAATACTTATCCTTTACACACAGATAAGTGTTGCCATGATCCTTAATCAAGGAAACTTCTCCTTGTAATAATCAACTTTGTTTATTTGTTTCTTCTCTGAATCACTGCCTGTCTTAGAGGTCTAACTCCCTGAGACATGTAGAGGTACCATTTTTCCTTGTGACAATCTGGTAAAACTGGGCTTATTGCCAACCTAGGAACCAATAAACATTTTCTACTACTGCTCTACAGCCTTCAATTCAAAGCTATGCCCAGGCTAGTACTGACATATAAATAGGTTCCAATTCTACCTTAACTCCAAGAGGAGGATTACTTTTTTAAATTATTTTATTCATTTATTTTTCAAATGTCCCTTTTCCAGGCCTCCCCTCCACGAGCTCTCAACCCATTTCCCCTCCCCTTTACCTCTAAGAAGAGGGTGTTCCCCCAGCCAACCATCCACTCCCACCTCACCCTTCTAGTATCCCCCACTTCTCTGGGCCATCAAACCTCCACAGAACCAATCACCTCCCCTCCCACTGAGGCCAGACAAGCCAGTATTCTGCTACATATGTAGCAGGGTCCACAGACCAACCCATGTATGCTCTTTGGTTGGTGACTTACACTCTGGGAGTTCTGAAGTATTCTGTTAGTTGATACAGTTGATCTTCCTATGAGGTTGCAATTCCCTTCAGTTCCTTCCGTTCTTCACATAATTCTTATATAGGGGTCCTGGAGCTCATTTCAGTAGTTGGCTGTCAGTTTCTGCATCTGTCTCAGTCAGGTGCTAGTAGAGCCTCTCAGAGGTCAGCCTTGCCAGGCTCCTGTCTGCAAGTACAACATGGAATCAGCAATTGTGTTGGGGGTTGGTGCTTGCACATGGGATGGATCTGAAGTTGAGGAGGTTCTGGATGGCCTTTCTTTCAGTCCCTGCTCCATTTTTCTACCTACATTTTCTTTAGACAGGAACAATGACCAACTATATCACTCCTGGGCAAATACCAAAAGATGCTCCACCATATCACAAGGACACTTGCTCTACTATGTTCATAGCAGCCTTATTTGTAACAGTCAGACGTTGGAAACAACCTAGATACAGAAAATGTGGTTCACTTACACAATGGAACACTACTCAGCTATTAAAAACAAGGACCACATGAAGCTTAAACAAGATGGAAGGCCCAAGTATTGATGCCTTAATCCCACTTAGAAGGGAGAACAAAAGAAATAATCAAGGGAGGCACAAGGAGAGGAAAAAAAGTGAAGCAGGATCAGGTATGGAGGAAGGGGTGGTGGTGCAGGGCGAGACAGGGGAGAAGCCCAGAGGTCCAGGAGAATGCATAGGAAAGTGCAACAGTGTGGGCTGGGGAACAGGGGCTCCTCTAGAAAGTCCTAGACAGCAGGCTATTCAGTTCTGTTCTCTACCTTGAATATGGTATCAGACTGCTGAAATCTATACAGAGGATTCCTAACACACGTTCTCATCTCTAGGCTTGGCTCTAGCCACAGTCTGAGATGACACTAGTATCAAGTAAAGACACACTTGTCTACCCTGTCTGACATCTAATTCCAGTTATTTCATCTTGACGCCGTAAGTAGCAGTCCTCCAATTCAGATCAGTGATTTGAAGAGTGTAGAAGCAGGAAGGTTGGTCATACCTCAATGCTGTAACTAGCCTGTCCAGGTTAGAGGCTCAGGAGTGAGAAAATAGCAAACTTGATAGCTGCTGATCTGGGAAATATCCACCAAGAAGATACTGCTCAAAGAAGGACTAGGGAATCCATTCAATGCTAAAATAGTACCAGTGACTTTAGGATCAGATGTCTGCCTAGAACTTCAGAAGAGTAACTATAAACAGACAGATTAAGTAGATTGGGATGAAACTAGTTCCCTCATGCATCAAATCCCAGATCATGTAGTATACCAACAACCAGCAGAGAACATTCTGGAATTTGCTGGACAGTCAAAAAAGCATTCCAGAAGCTGATCAAATACTAACTAGCAAAGAGCTCTCTGTTAGTATATTTAAGAAAGCTGTTGTAAAGAACTTGGCTAACAAAGAATAACTAACAAAGAAACTTTAAAAAGGTAGAAGAACCAAAAGCAAAAAGAGACAGCAAACTTTGAGCGGAACATGGTTTAGATTCCATTGAAGTCACAATAAGAAGCACCCAAAGCAGAGTAAATTGTAGAGAAGAGTGTAGCAAGTTTGAAGACTGGAAATTCATCTAGGGGGAAAATAGAAAGAGAAAAGAAAAGAAAAAGGAAGGACGACACTTCCAGGATCTCAAGATAATGTAGACAAATGCTCAGGTAGTTAGGTTTAAAAGCTAACCATGCTGAGCCAAGTGCGAGAAAATCTATCCACAGAAATATTAACAGAAATTCCCAACCATAGGGAAAGAGGCAAACAGCCAGGCAAAGGGAAACCAAATGTCACCCATTATAATGAACTTGAGGAACTCAAGTCTATGCTGGACACACGTGCTCCATCAAAGGGGAGATGAAGAGAAAATTCTAAAGATCCCGAGGCAAAAGAAACACTTGAAGGTGGCATTCACCCAATAAGAGGCTGATCATCTGAGTTGTGTTAGATACTGAGACTGCGAACAGAGCCTTTGTATCACTTGTGGCATTGTGTTTTAAGTGGGAGGGAAGGAGAAAATACATAATCAATCAAGAAGCCATCTCTCAAATAGAGTAGTGAAAACATTGTCACAAACTCCCCGTCTTCTAGGACATTGAAATATATTGTTTTGTTTTGTTTTTTTTCTGTTTTTCAAAACCTTTAAATGTCTGTTTCAGGGCGTTCTGTGATTTGATTTTCTGTAAAGTTAGAGAACTTTACAGAAAGTAAAGTTCACTGTGTGGGAAGAGATACATATTCACTGCTTCTTGGTGAAGTTGCTAAAATACTGTTTCATATGTGAAACCCTGTCCTCATTCTTTATTCTGTTCTGTTGATTGGCTGTTCTGCATGGTTAGAGAGAACAACAGTCAGGAGGACAACCTGCGCCTCTGAAACACTCCTGTAAGAAAGTGATTTAGGAATTTCAGCCATGTAAGGATCCCAGCCCCTGGAAACACTGACACTGGTCTGGTAGATGAATAATTTAAGGAACTCTGTGTGTGAAAGATATTGAATACACTTCAAATGGGCGATGATAGACAACGGGTCACTTGTGAGCTTTTAAAGACTGCTGTAATGAATGACAATTCATCTTTGCACATAACCAGACATTTATTGTCTCAGCACAAAGGGAGCTGAACCTGGGCATGCGCAGACACTCCACAGCCCTGGCAATGTTGGCTCTGAACTACCCTCCAAGTGATTTTTTTTGGCTCTTTGGCAAAATGATACACATTCACTGTCAAGTGCTCACACCAGAGCCTGCCTCACTCCTCTCCGTTAACCTTCTTTCCTCTGTCCTCCTTTTTCTCCCTTCTTTTCCTCCCTTTCCTTTCCTTCTCTCTCCTCTAACTCCCTGATTTCTTTCACTTTCTTCCTTTTGTTTTGTTTTTGTTATTTTCCATCCTTCCCTGTGCCTGCTCATGCCCACACCCTCGCCCACCTCCTTGCCTTTGCCCTCACTCTTCCTCTGAACATACCACAACTAAGCAATTCTCAAATGTTCAACTTCTAGATTTTATTTCTTTTAAAAACACACTTAATTTTTAATTGGTGTTCATCTGTGTCTATATGAGTGAAAGCAGTCTGCATGTGTATCCTCACAGACCACAGAGCACTGGATACCCATTGAATTTGGGTTACATACAGTTGTATGTCACTTACTGTAGGGGCTTGAAACAAAACTTGGGTCCTTTGCAAGAGCAATAAGTGCTCTAAATTCTAGTTCCTATTTTCTTAATCATTTGACTAATGATAAATATTTTATATCATTTCATATTTAATATGGATTGTAGAATTCATGTTACACTGAGGGACCTTCTAAGCTATATATGCAAGTTCGTTACCTCCATATTCTAGTATGCAACATATAAGTAAAATTCTACCAAATATTTCTGCTATTTTGTAACAAGAAATTTCATGGGAAATCTTAGAATATGTCCTGCATTTCTGAGAGCACCTTCATCATTCACGTTAGTAAAAAAAAAAAAACAAAAAACAAAAACAAAACCTGAAGAAATCATGTATCTTCCAGTGCAATAAATATTTTACAGTCTGATTTACATTTTGTCTCTTGTTGCTCCACCTTGGGTATGTGTTGAGAATGGCATATCAATTCCCAGAACAAAAATGTGTCTAAGAGTATTATGGAATTCATGAAAGTACATAACAAACTAAATATCTTAAAACAACAAAGATTTGTTTCCAAGTTCATGTGAACTCAAGGCACACATAGGCTATGTCCTTGGTGAAGTCATGATGCAAAGATCTGTGCCATGAATTTCGGCTTCTAGTGTTAACCAGCAGTTACAGGGACCACATAACCTGTAGAGGCAATGAAAAGTTAGTCTAAGTTTTGGGTCAAGTATCAAATTCTCCCTCTCCCTCTCCCTCTCCCTCTCCCTCTCCCTCTCCCTCTCCCTCTCCCTCTCCCTCTCTGTATCCTCTCTCTCTCTCGTGAATTTGTGTAGGGGGAAGGTGAAGTTTTACTTCTCTAAGCATACCACTTTTATTAGGTAAAGCTCTACCATAATTTAATCTGATTTAATTCAGGGGTCTTTTCAAAGACTGATTTCCAATTAAATCAACATCACATGTAGCAGGATATGGACACCAATGTATCCTCTGGGAAACTCAATTCACCCCATCTGTGGTCAAACATGGAAGACATGATGCTACTGGTTTTAGTAACAGTATCATTCTAAGTGTCATTTATAGCTGTCTCTTGTGAGACGATGCCGGGGCCTAGCAAACACAGGAGTGGATGTTCACAGTCAGCTATTGGATGTATCACAGGGCTCCCAATGGAGAAGCTAGGGAAAGTACCCAAGGAGCTAAAGGGATCTGCAACCCTATTGTTGGAACAACATGATGTACTAACCAGAACCCTGGAGCTCTTGTCTCTAGCTGCATATGTATCGAAAGATGGCCTAGTCGGCCATCAATGGAAAGAGAGGCCCATTGGACTTGCAAACTTTATATGCCCCAATATAGGGGAATGCCAGGGCCAAAAGAATGGGAATGGGTGGGTAGGGAAGTGGGGGGCGCTATGGGGGACTTTTGGGATAGTATTGGAAATGTAATTGAGGAAAATATGTAATAAAAATATTAAAAAAAATAAAATAAAATAAAAGCATGAATTTTAAATGTAATGCTACATAGGAATACACAGCATTGTGTAATTAAAAAAAATGAATTGTTTGGTGTAGGAAAATATATTACAATATAGTATCTAATAATAGCCCGATATAATCTTATGCTAAACCGACTGGTCAATCTATCACTGACCTTCATTTTGTGACTCTAATTTTAGTAGATTTTAGAAAATAAGTAGAATAGTTGTGTATGGATATAGTGATACATCCTAAAATGATAGTTTAGGCTGGAAAAGACACAATTTAAGAGCCTTTGATAGCTATTTGTGATAGCTGCCTGTGACATCCGATGAGCTAGCATTTAGTGGTGAGATTAGGCTTATCCTGAATAACTTCAGAAGATTGAATTAAATTGAATGTAGGCAAAGAATACTTCATCTCAATATGAGAAAAAATTTAATCAGTTTAGGTGCCTGCAAATTAAATGTGCTTATTTAAACGATAGCAACCCTCCATGCACACGGAGAAGTTCCAGCTGGGGCCAAATGATTGAAAACCAGAGTTGTTATAAAAGAAATTATCTGGAAAGTTAAAAAAAAAAAAAAAAGAAGTCAAATTATATTATCTTCAAGTTCTCCTCAACTACATATCCTTTATTTTTTTTTTTCATTCTAAAAATTCAGATGGCTCTTGAGCGGATTTTAGCTACAGAGATAGTCCAGGAGGTGTAAAGACAGACTTGTTCTGAGTTGATAACAGTTTATCTCATAAATACAAAGAGGACTTGATGTAAGGAAACTATATTAATATAAGTTCTCACAATTATTTATAAATTGCCATTAATTTAACATGAAGATGCGATGTGTTTAATAATTAAAAATAATCACATATATATATATATATATATATATAATAGTTTTCTAAAGTTAAAAATTTTTCATTTCAAATGCTTCCTTGACAGTGAAGACAACTTATTTATAAATTAATTATTCATATACAATTTCATGCATGTATGTAATATAGTTCAATCATGTTAACCTCTATTCTCCTCTCCTATCTTGCTCTCACTCTGGAATCTTTTACTTCCCAGCATGTACCACTCCTACTTTCCTACCTCTGTTTTCATGCTTTTCTGTGAAACACTGAATTTAATTAGGGTTATTTACATATGCATGACTGTGGGTCATTTTCTGAGTTGTGCTCAACTTAGAAGTGATTACACACCTGTTTAAAAACCACTGCCCCCCACCTTTACCAGCCAATAACTCTTTATCTAGGAGTGGGGCCTCATGTGTCCCTCTCCCTCCATGCTGGGATGTTGACAGGCAGATAGACCCTGTGAAGGTAGCCGCTGCTGCAGTGCATCCATGAAGACCGTGGTCAGGTGATATCCAGAAGACAGAAATTTGCAGCACTCCATTCTTCTCTACCAAAGACCTTATATTCTTTCTGTGCGCTACACCCCAATGTTCCTTGAGCTTTGAGGAGGGATTAATAGATATTTGTTTAGGATGAACAACCAAAAGTTATCTATTCTCAGCACCTGAGCCTGAACAGGTATTAGTCTGCATTAACTATCTACTACAAACGAATGTTTTCTATCCAAAAGTGAGAAAAGCACTATGGGTAATCTATGGGTAGAACACAAATATTTAGCAGTCAGTCTGAAAGCAGTATGAAAAATAACAGCAGTGTGTTATCTTGTGAGATTCCCCAGCCATGAACTTTAGACTAGGATGGTTGTACCAGACCTGAATTCTTTCCTGTGGAGTAGACCAAATTGGGTTTAAAAAAGTAGTCGATCACTTCCTAATATTTATGCCTCTGTTGCCCCAGCAGTTATAACAAGCAGAGTCCACTTGCAGGCTAGGCTGTTGATGAGTTCCCCCTGCAGAAGGCATGTGTACTCAGGAACTGAGAATGCTAGCTAACACGGAAACACTCTCCAGGTCACTTTCAGAATCGTGTCCTTTCCTTCAACTACACTCTACATGATCATTAGAGATAGGGTTTTAGACACTATTCTCTTTTTTTGAGCCTGTGGGGAGTACCCAGATAGAGGAATGTCTAATACCTGGCTCTGGGGTTTTCATATTCTTTAAGAACTTGGCTCTAGAAATAGCACTATCTTCACAACTCTGTTCAACCTTCCTTAAAAATACATTTACAATTAGCTTACAAAGTAATGGGTCTAGTTGAGCTTTCCCATCTACCTTTAGTTCTGGTTAATCATTTATTTGTCTCCTTTCAACCAATCCTTGACTACCATGCTCAAAATAGGGTCATTTCAAACTATGTACTAATCCAGGTCCATATATGGTATGGGGCAGAACTATAATTTATTCTCACCACTTTTCATTTACTAACATCTTGATCAAGAATAAATGCTAAAACTGTAAGCATAAAATCAAATCAATATAGGTAGACACGATCCAAATGTTGCCTCCTACTTTGTCCCATAGACATATATTGTCAATTGCCCTTAACTGTCTTTTATTGAAGAGGTTCAGAAAAAATCTTCTTTTTTCCTTTATTGGTTCATTTTCTGCTGCTAGAACACAATGTAAAAGGCTGAGCAATTCTTGAACACAGATTTATTTGTAGCCTAGTTTTGGAACCTAAGAAGAGCAAGACATGATGATGAACTCATTATTGTATGAAGAATATAAAGCTGCAGTAAGAACCTCTCATATTACTATAATGGTATCATCCACTCTTAACGTCTGACACTCAGGTCATTGGGCATTAGTTAACATCAGCATCCTTTCTTAGACATATGCATGTGGTATTCAGTTTACAGCACAAGTTTTTTTAACAGACATTTAATCTCTCACTGAATGTCATTACCAAAGTATTTTGAAGATTTTTTTTGGTAGTAATTCCTAACAATGTGATAGAGATCATAAGAAATAAGCTAAGTATTTAATGCTGAAAATAAAAAAAACATTTTGTATGAATGTCATAGTTGAAATAAGTGTCTGCTGTTGGTGCTGGCATTCACAACTGTATTTAAATACAAGGAGTTATGGAGTGAAAGGGGAAAAATGAGAGAAATAAATAAAATAACGGAAACACTACACATTAAATACACACCAAACTAATATTAGCAGTTTGGCTCCTGCTAACTAAATGAGATTGAGAGAAGAATTTTCTTATAGTTTTATTAAATTTAAATCTTTAAATCAATATTAGTGACAAATGCCAAATACAATAATTAATGTTAATTAATGTGAACACGCATTTTCTAGTTGTTCTGATTTTTTAATGAAGGAAAATCTATCTTGAGGAAACTAATCCTGTCTCTCATACTAAAAATTATCCTCTGTCCATGCTTTGTCTGCTCTTAGGATTTCTATGGTGCAGAAGTCGGAAAAAGTATACAGCCCTCCCAGTTCTGTCAAGTGGTCTGATGGAGAGTGTTGTGGAGGTTATCTGGTAGGATAGTACATTTGTACCTCGATGAAGGTTAGCCATTCCTTATTTATTTATTTATTTATTTATTTATTTATATTTATTGAGAAGGAGGAAGAATCTTTGCTTGAATCAACTGGTAATCGGCAAAAATGCCTCCCAGGAATGCCAAAGAGGACAGAGCCAGCACCTGTGGGAGCGCTCAGCTGTGAGAGAACAGAGCCAATACCTGTGATAGGCTTTGCTGTCCTCTTCAATCCAAGGACACGTGAGAAGTCACATCTGCTGGGCCCAATGCTGCATTTGTTTGTTTGTTTTGTTTTCTGTTTGTCCTTCTACCTAAGAACTGATAGCTTGTGTTGATCAAATTCTCCTTTCACTGTGCATGCTGACAATTTCTTTTCTCCTAGACTCTTGTGTGTGTACTATTGCTATGTTCCCATTTGCTATGTTCCCATTTGTTCTAATGCCGCCATCATGTAAACAGTCCAACATGGATGTTGATGCTCCAGTTGCTGTTCTCCACATGCAGGCTTCTGCACTGATCCTCCATAACTCCCATCCTAATGCTAATATTCTAAGAGAGATTGTGCTTTGTGTTTGTCATCACTAACTAAAGTTTTAATTGTGTTAGTATGGTGTTTAAATCAAATCCGTTACAAAATTCTGTCTTTAATCCTTTAAGAATCTGATATCTTTGTAAAATTTTCTATGTACTCATTACCTAATTTCTAACCAGTTATCCTTTTAAAACTTTAGTCCATGTCTAATTACCTCATTGTTTCTATAGATCATCTATGCACACATTTTATCAAGGTGCCTGAAACCTGTTTGTACTTCTTAGCACATTTCTCAATATAAATTTCATTCATCACCTAGTTCTCCTATACTTTGAATATTAAATTAATTTTAAATTTTCAGAAATCTTATACAGGGTCTCAGCCATTCTAGGCTCACAACCAAAAGGGTAAGAAATGCTTTTAGATTCCTTCAACCTGTATCTGTCTTTATATGAAGACACATTCAAGATTACTATTTGCTGCTATAAATATAATTATGTTACTTATTGATTCAATGTTCTACTCAGCTCAGGATCCTAGAACTTAGTCAAATGTCTCTAAACTTTGAGTAGTTGTTATGCAGAGAACTTATTTATATGGCATGTCTCTGCAAGAATGGTCAGCTTGGGTACCTGAAAATGTATTCTGAATTATTGGTAGCAGTCTGTTAATATCCGTACTTACCACTCAATGAAAATCAACTTCCAAAACTTATGGCTTTCATTATTTTTCAAAATTCTATATTTTTTAATTGCCACTCTTCTTGGAAGTCAAGAAATAACCACCCCTGCCTAAATCTGTTAATGTCAGTCAACTGAGGCTCTTCAAATTAAATACCAGAAAGATCTGTAGAGGACAGGCAGTTTGTCAGTTATGGTATTACATTAAAATATCTAATAAAAATATCATTACTATAGAGAGGAAGAAGTGGTCTGTACCTTCGCTGTATCAGCAGGAGATGGAAGTGCTATACACGTGATACTCTTAAAGGATACTGGTGCTCAATCATTTGCCAGGTGATTATCCATGTGATTAGTCAAGATTGTTTCTGAGGATGCGCACCATTGTAGAACCTTGGATGTTCTTGAACTCATAAATCATCTTCTCTGTTTCCCTAAGGTTAGACTCACAGGTAAGACTTAGTTTCCACACTTAGACAAGCTTCCTATAGTGGACATTGAATTTTTCATGCTGTCCCTTCTCTGTGTCCCTAGATAAAACTACAAAAGGATGTCAATAGATTTATAATCATAATATAGACAACATCAAGCAATATGTTTGATTGTTTCCCTGCCTTGACTAAAATATTGACCTATAAAATTGTTGCAATTTTTAAATCATTATTTATTTACTTATTTATGTGCATATGTTTATTTGTCTATGAGAGTTTAAACACATGTGTGTCTGGGTACTTGTATCTATGTGCAGACAGAAGATAAAGGGAACCCTCAGATGTCTTCCTGTATCACTCTCATCTAGTATTTTATACAGGATCTCTCTTTGAACATACCATTGCCCTTTTCTAGGTGATTCTGGAAGCCAGATAACTTCAGTGATCCTCCTGTCGCTGCCTTGTTAGATCTAGTGTTATTTGGGATGAGTAATTGTTACTTGAGTATTGGTATTTGAAAGCCAATATGCAATTGCATTCCAAGCATTCTTAATTGCCGAGCCTTCTCTGCATTCATTGGCCTTTGTGAAGTAATATTACTTTCTAAATATTTCAAGAGTAGGTAGTAGCAAATATTTACTATCACCAAAACTGTCATAACGATTATAATATTTGACCTATTTGAAAAACTATACTTTCTAAATATCTGGACTGTGGTATTTAAATATATACTATAAGAATGAAGGAACACATCATTTTGAAATAGAACAAATTAAAATTTCAAATATTAAATTAGACAAAGTCACAAATAGAATCAAAATTTTAAAAGCAAGATTTAATATCTGGAATCATAAACTCCAAAATCATTTTTCCCTAATGTAACCAAATACCTATTCACTTTCTTAAGCATGTCTGCCAAATGTTTCAAAATGTAACTTAAATAGCACAACTGGTCTATAGGATGTAAGGGGATTAGATTAGTTCATTTAAAATGGTGCCAGCGATCCATGAAATGTCTACAGTTTTAATAGAAAATTATTTATGGATCAATGCAATTTGTTTTTCCACAGAATTCACTGGGCTTGATTCTACCTGAGTTAAGTATGAATGGCTATGTTAGTAAGCTTTCTCTTTTATATTTGAGATAAGCAACTTAAAAAGTAAATCATTGTTTATTATGGCTGTAGGTTTTAGACATTAGTCCTTAATACTTGGCCGTACAGTAGGTATCATGATGGCCTCCAATAATGGGATCTTTAGACGATCTTGGCAATGTTTGCCTTTGAGGACTTCCATAACACCCATGAAACATGGAGATATTTTTCTATTTTCACATTGCATGTGTCCTTAGTATTGATCAATGTGGACACAGTGACCCTGCCCCACAAAGGACATCTGCAACCTTCTACTGTAATATAAGCAACCAGCCATAACTAATAGATGCCTTCCAGAGATAGCTGCTGCTGAGTCACCCACATTTAAGGATAAAGCTTATTGAACTGATAAAAACACAGGTTACCATTCTTCTTGTTCTCATGTTGCCCAAGCTCTGGATCCACGACTGTTTCAAGTAGGTCCACAGCTCAGACCTCACTCTGCAGTCATTCTCCAAACACTGAAGCACTTTGCATCAAATAGCAATGACAACATATATTTAATAAGAGCCAGTTTACCATCAGATAAAATCCCCAGGACTACCCATGGGAGATAAAAATAAAGCAGACTTGAAATGCCTTTGTTCTCTGCCATTTCCCCAGACATTCTTGCCAGATTTGGTCACTCAGGCAACTTACACACTGTAATTACTCTTAAGTCAAAGGAACTGTTCAGAGATTTTGGGCATAAGTTCTCTGGTATAAAGAGCCTTCACTAAGCTAAGCCACCATCCTTGCATACCCACTCACAGAAAGTTTTCATGAATGTATTTTTCTAACAGAACAGTCCATAAATTCTCAAATAAGCGCATGTTCTCTGGAGACCTTCCATCTTCAATGTAGAGAAAGGAGAAAATCATCAAAGACAACTGAAATCTATGATTTCCCTGACAATTCAAAATAATTATTTAAAAAATGTTACCACAGCAAAGCAAATGAACAATTCCACAACTAACATAATGTAGGTGAAAAGTTTAAAACATTTTATGTAGGATTTAGAACATTCATAAATACTCATTATTAACATTCATTTATAATCAAAAGCATATTAGAAGTCATAGCTCAAGCAACTAGGTAATGAAGGAAAAAATTAAAAGCATAAATAAGCAAAACAATTTGAAGACAGAAACATGAACACACACACACACACACACACACACATGCACTCATCCATGCACACAAGTCCAAGTTAAATGTAATTACAAGGAAAAGTTTAAGGAGAATACCAATATAAAAAACCCTATTTTTTTGGTACCATATTCATATGGTACTATAAATATTGCAATCATAGCTAATAGGTCAATGCTGGAAATTTTTATGAGGTATTGAGAATAATTCCCCTTCAATAATTAGTACAAAGTCACCATCAACTGTACAAATATCCATTTTTATTTTGATAGTTTCCCTCAAAGGTTGGAAAGAACATTGTTCTAAAAACAGATCTCCAAAATCAATAGAGTTACATTCCTCAACTCTGATTTCCTTATCTTTTAAAAATCAAACAGTGCTGTGATGTTGCTAAGAAACAGAGAGAAAATAAAATGTATATCTGAGTTCTTATTTAGGGAACAAGTATGGGGTGGAAGGGATCTAGCTTAGACACAACCATGGGGGGATAGTTGAGTGAATATTTACAGAGAATGAAACCATGTTCACAGATCCTGATATAGTAAAACATAACAATATATATATATAGAAGATACTAACAAGGCATTAGTCTACATATGTTAGGCAGTATTGTCTTAAAGGTCAAATCAGTTTTATTGTAATAATTCTTCCTCCTGTCATTTTTTCTCAAGGAAGTTCATCTCCTGGATGCCTGATGTCTCATGAGTTTGTGTGTAGAACCACCATGGGAAAACATTAAGGGAGCGAGTGGTAAATTGCCAGAGAGAGTAAAGAAGAGACCCTGCCACCCCCACACCCCAATTTATAGCACAACAACACCCAGGAATAAGGAAAGGTAGAAAGTAGCTCTCAGCAGGCACCTATGCTTCAGGACTCTTTACGTAGACCATCCAGACGAATTTCACATAATAACAAACATGAGCTTAAAGTTACCTAAAATTACAAGGAACCTGTGCAAAGTTTCCTCCGGTGATGGCAAGCCTTAAAATTGCACCCCAGGGGATCCTATGTAATAGTGCAGTAGGGAATGTAACCCAATTTCATATTTTTTACATTCAGTTTGTGTTTAGGAGTAGCTAAACATCCACTGTGTTTACAGTAAAGGACCAGGGGTAGCTTGAATGACATGTCTGGAAATATTTCTTCGGTCCTAAAAAGGAGAGCAAACACAGGTGGATTTATTTGTAGGCAACAGTTATTTTAGCAAAAGTTAAGAGAGATCACTGAATCATGTACAGTCCTTGGTGTTTGCCATGAAAAACATTTAAAAGATAAAGCAAAACAAACACCACACACACACACACACACACCTCACAGCAGTGGTAACCAGAAAGTAGAAGAAAATTGTGTTCTAGAGACCAAGAGAAGTGGAAAACTATAATATATGTGTTAGACAATACACTGTTTTAGTTTCAAAGTTTTCCCATAAAATACCTTTTGATTGTTAGCATTACACCATTCCTTGACCAACTCTAGGTCACTGGAAACAACACTGATGGAAGTGAATTTTAAGTTTCTGAAAATGAAAGATAAGTATTTTATACTCAAATAGCAGAAAAGAAATAGATGATGCAAATAAAAATAGATCAGCAAGCCTTGGTTGGGAGAATAGAGACAAACGAAGGTGACATGCAGTCACAGGATGCTGTTTGCAGAGTGTTTGGGTAGACAGCACGTGGTACATGGGAGCAGCAGGAGTTGGGGTGTTTCTGGAGCAACTGAGGAGAGATGTATGGCTGATGTTAGGAATGGATGTCTTTTCAGTTGCAAAATAAAGGCCTTACAATGTCAGGTTGTTAAGATAGTCGATGAAGTAGAATCTCCATGGGTACATAAAGGTTGGCATATATAATCCAAGAAATTTAAGGATATTTGAAAACTTCATGCTGAAACTTCGGATGTTTCTTATTGTTTGCTTCATTGTCCTTCTAATTTATCACCATCTGCTTTCTGTTTTGGGGTTACCTTACCTTTAGAAATACTTAGTTTTTAGTTTCATGTCTCCAATCATTTCCATTTGCCTAATGTGAGATTCCACCCATACCTTCTCATAATATCTTATGGTTATTTGGATTTCTGAAAAATGTCATGATATGCCTGAGGTGCTTGTGGTCCTCGAAGCAATAACTGGTATATTATACACACTTAAGAAACAAAGATCACCGCAGCAAAAAGCTTTTCTTTGGCAGAATGCTGAGTCTTTATTCAGAGCACAGATCATCAGTCATTTCACTGTATTTATGTAAAATTGATGACTTTGGAGTTTATTCTTGCTAATAGGTGTCTTCAGGCAGCTTCATTTCTATCTCTCTTTTTTTTATTGGATATTTTCTTTATTTACAATTCAAATGCTATCCCGAAAGTTCCCTATACCCTCTCCCCGCCCTGCTCCCTACCCACCCACTCCCACTTCTTGGCCCTGGTATTCCCCTGTACTGGGGCATATAAAGTGTGCAAGACCAAGGGGCCTCTCTTCCCAATGATGGCTGACTAGGCCATCTTCTGCTACATATGCAGCTAGAACCACAAGCTCTGGGGATATGGGTTAGTTCCTATTGTTGTTCCACCTATAGGGTTGCAGACCCCTTCAGCTCCTTGGGTGCTTTCTCTAGCTTCTCCATTAGGGAAAGACCACCATGTGGATACTTCATTCCTCCTTAGAATAGGGAACAAAATACCCATGAAAGGAGGTACAGAGACAAAGTTTGGAGCTAAGACAAAAGGATGGACTATCCAGAGACTACCTCACCCAGGGATCCATCCCATAATCAACCACCAAACCCAGACACTATTGCAAATGCCAGCAAGATTTTGCTGAAGGAACCCTGGTATAGCTGTCTCATATGAGGCTATGCCAGTGCCTGGCAAACACAGAAGTGGATGCTCACAGTCATTCCTTTCTCAAATTGAATTACTGCTTGTGAAACTTGGTCTTTGCCCAAACAAGTACAATTCCTCTGTTACCTGAATGTCTGGATACTGCACATGGTTTTAAACCCCCATCAATATGACAATGCTGATTTCTCAACACAGCACAATGAAAACTAAATGGTGTGAAACTTGGGTCCTCAGGACAGTCAGAAGACATTAATTTTATGCTTGGTACTTGATGAACGTTTACCATTTATGGTTCCTTTTTCTCTCTAAAGTCTTTGAGACCACTGCATTTGAGAAGATTGAACTCTGTCCTATGGGAAATATGCTAGGTTCATTTGGAAGTCTGGTCTTAATACGTTCCTCAGTTCACTCATTTTTGACCTTGACTTTTGGCCACTTTGCTTTAAAGACATCTCATGCCAGACACTGATGATATTTTGTAACACTGCATTTAACTCTTATGACTTATGTGTGAATGTAGCTTATCCAAAGAATTCATCTTCTCGGGAAAACACATATAGCCCTCTCATAGGAGAATATGAGAATGAATCTCAGCACTACGTGTATGGATCATCTAAACAATAAAACCACCAATATATTTTTTAAAAGAAAAAGGCAAAAATATGTCACACTGTGCTATGCCATGTGGATACTTTCTGATAGTGAGCTAATACAAAAAGATTATGCTCCTATAAATCAAGCCCACAGTGTAAACACTAAGTTACTCAGCTTTTATCCTGCTCTATGGGACAGGATGTAAAATTAGTGTAAAATTTCACTCTTGACATTGAGATTACAGAAAACATGTATGGACATTTACAAGCATGGATTTCATAAACAATAAGGAAAACCAGTTTACAAGTTCTTTTTAAGCATGATCAGAAAAGAGTAAAGCTAAAGAGATGACATTATTCACACATGTGTACTTACACACCCACCCACCCCCTCCTCACACACATGACGGGTGAGGGATAACTGCCATTGTTTTTGCTTGATTTGCCAATGCTATATTATGTTAAAATGATTCAAACTCTGCTCTAAAGTCTGAGACAAAAAGTTTGACATGAAGTTGCTCCTAATGAAACAAGAATAGGCAGATAGAGAAGAAAAATGATTGAGTTTATAAAGGCAAGGAAAGATGAATCGTTTATTTATAGTAAAATTACCTAAGGAAGCAGTGTCTAATACTCTTAAAACAGAACAAAAGACTTAAAACTTTGCCAAACAACATGAATTACTAGCTGTCCATGAGAACAAAACATTTGTTTGCTTGTTTTCATTGGATAAGAGCCAAGTACCACAGTCATTATCTAAGAATATGATCATGTAAATAACACTCATATTTTCTTTATGTTTATTCTTATTGTAATAAATATATGTGTTGTGAAATATACTGCAGCAAAGGGGTCCCCGGTGGAGCCATGCCTAGGTGTGCCCTTGAGTGATTATGTGATGCCTGGTATAAAGGGGGTTTATTTGGAGGAAGGGAGGGGATGAGGACCTGGAAAGGGGTAGAGGCCGAGACAAGCAGAAATGTAGACAGGAAGACAGACAGAAGCAGAGCCATGAGGGCAGAGAAGAGGAAGAGGCACAGAAAAGGACAGAAAATGGGGAGAGAGAGAGAGAGAGACCATCTTGGACCACGTGAGGAGAGAGACAGAGAGACAGACACACACATACACACACACAGAGCGAGACAGAGAGGGAGGAAGGTCCTTTCATGCAGCTGCTGCCGTGCCTGCACCTGTCTGGTGGCAGGTGATGTTATAAGTAAATAATTGCTAAGTCCCCAACGGTAGCCTTGTGGAAACATCTGTAAGCTAACACCTTATTTTACTAATCACAGATCACAATCATGACTTCCATTTCAAACACAATGTCAATTGTTAGCAGAGCCCCTGGTTTTTAAATCATAGAAGAGGTGAACCAATATTTTGACTTCTGTCTTCCTTTTATTCTTCCTGTCCTCCACAGTCTTCTCACTGCCTGTATTATTTCAAGTTTTCCTTCATCCTTCTTATACTCCTTTCTTCTTGATATAGGAGAACTTATTTTGGGGGGGTGGGTTTCGAGACAGGGTTTCTCTGTGTAGCCCTGGCTGTCCTGGAACTCTGTAGACCAGGCTGGCTTTGAACTCAGAAATTCAGTTGCCTCTGCCTCTCGAGTGCTGAGATTAAAGGTGTGGGCCACCATGGCTGCTATTTTCTTTACTTATGAAAATCTCATTGGTATATTTTCAATTTAAAACTGAGTTTATTTCTTTCCTCTACATTTTTTTTTTTACAGAAACAATAACTTGGCATTCTGAAATCTATACAAATAGTAACTTATCAGGGCAAACCCTATCAATTCTGATTTTAAAATGTTATTATCATTTACTTCAACTATGAAAATGGTTTTAATGCCTTACTTAATTTGCTGTGAATGATGTCTTATGCATAATTATCTGAACCACATGCAGATAATCTTTTAGAAAGCAAAGCATTGTTGGGGATGGTTTTGTGCACTGTGTATTCAGATGTTAATATCTATGCCTAGACATCTAGTGGCAGTCCAGATGATGGCACAGTCAAGCATCTATGGTTTCCATGTTGTGTAAAAAAAAAAAAAAAATCCATCTTCTCTGATTAGTTAAAAGAGCTGATCAGCCAATTATCTGGGCAGAAGAGATAGGGGGGGATTTCCTCTCCTAGACACAAGGTTCCAAAAGAGACAGAAGAGCAGAGAAAGACCACTAGGAGGAAAAAGTATGGGGAAACCACATGGGGATGCCTGGAGGAGTCACTGTGAGATCACAATGAGAAAGCAGATATAACAACACACATGAACCAGAGCCAACCATAGGAAGTAATGGGACATTTGTCTGGGTAGACATAGCCTAGTCGGGTTGGAATAGGTCAGAGTCTACCCAGGTATTAGTGCTTGAAGTTAGCTAATAAAGATATCAAGTCTCTATATTTATTCAGGAGCTAAAATGGGCTAGAGCTGGCATAGAAACACCCTGCAAGTATTTGGAAGCAAAAAGTGGTTAGAAACACTCCCAAAATTACCTTTTCAAAACATTTGTTGAATATATATCTGTCCCAAAGACTTCACTTCTACATGGTACCTCTTTCAGGATAAAGTTCCATGAAACCTGCTGTGGTCAGTCCCTTATACCCTTAGGTCTTCTGATAACTATGGAAATCTCTTGCACTTTTTTTTGAGCAGTCTGCTTTTCACTTAGATTATTTTGTTTGTTTGTTCTTTGTTGTTGTTTGACTCTCATAGTCTGCAATTTTTACCTTATCTTGCATTTCACGACATTTTCTTTGGTTTTAAGGAATTGCCTCAATTATACTGCCTCATTAGATTAAATTGGTTGTTGTTATAATACTTAACATTCCTGTTCAAATAATATACTTATTAGTTTTAATATGTGTAGTTAACTTTTTATTTAAATGAGTGTTTATTTTCTTTACAAATCAGGATGATTTTTTGTAAGATATTAACTTGTTCCCTTTTTTTTTTGCTTTTGTATAATTACTATTGATTGTTACTTCTATACATAAAGGCAAATGTATAGGTTTATCCTGCTCATTCCATTTACTCATGCACACAGTGTACATTTTAGGGATAAGTACTTGGGAAGGGATAACTCTTTAGGGTCTCTTCCCTGAGGAAAAACAAATGTTAGACTGGGTAGGGCTAAATGAACCCTCCTGTTGAGATGTATGCAATTTACAAATGTTTATAGCATCAAGTGAATAGCTAGAGTAATTTTTTAAAATTAATCATCCCGTCTGTTTATAGCTCACATTCTCAAATGATGTCCCCCTTCCTGGTTACCCCTCCAAAACCCCCACCACCCAGCATCCACACTCTTCACCCTCCCCTTTGCCACTATGCGTGTGCTCCCCAACCCACCCACCCTCTCCTGCCCCACCAATCCTACATCAACCTACACTGGGGCATCAAAGCTCTACAAGACCAAGGGCCTCCCCACTCATTGATGCCAGATAAGGCAGTCCTCTGCTGCACAGGTATCAGGAGCCATGGATCCCTCACTGTACACTCCTTGGTTGGTCGTCTAGTCCCTGAGAGCACTGGGTGGTCTGACCAGTGAACATTGTTGTTCCTATGGGGTTACAATCCCCCTCCACTCCTCTAGTCCTTCAGACAGCTCCTCCACTGGGGTCCCTGAGCTCAGTTTGATGGTTGGCTCCAACCATCCAAATCTGTGTTGGTCAGTTGCTGGCAGAACCTCCCAAGTTACAGCCATATCAGGTTTATGTCAGCAAGTGCCTCTTGGCACCAGCTACAGGTGCCAAGGTCAGGGTTTGGTATCTGCAGACAGGATGGATCCCCTGGTGGGGCGATCCCAAGATGGTCTTTCCTTCAGTCTCTGCTCCATTTTTTTGTCCCTGTCTTTCCTTTGGACAGGAACATTTCTGGGTTAAAAACTTTGAGATGGATGGGTGGCCCCATCCCTCCACTGGGGACCATGCCTATCTACTGGAGATCGTCTCTACAGATTCTATCTCCCCTGTGAAACATGATTGTTAATTGTTTAATCCTTTCTGAATAAATGTGTTGTCTTACCTAGCCATGATGTTGGAGTATGGTGCAAAATATACCTGGTTTCCTCTCAAATCTCTACCCCCCTGTCTGTGTTAACTAATGGGAGGGTACTAAAAAGCATCACTACTTGTCTTTGACCTTACTAACTGTTCTGTTAGAGGCTGTTGAACAATTGTAATTCAAATAGAGTGTTATTGACAGCAAAAGATGATTGTCTCATTAACTCACCTAGCTGGATTTTCTGATGGGAAGTGAGCCAGCTACTCAATGCTTCCAAAGCAGAACAACCCCCATCCTTGGAAGAGCTATGAAAGCAGAGTGGGTAAACAGTGCAAGTGCTGGTTTGGTTCCCGTGGTTACTGTCATCAGTTACTGCAATGCTGGTCTACACCAGGATGTCTTCCCATCAGCGAGGCCCTGGGGAAACAGTTATGGTTTCTCATCTATGGGGTCCCTAAGGCTTCACTGCCTATCAAATCTACTTAGACGAGCTAGGATGTGCTTTCTTCCCATCTAAAACAAAGCCAATCCACAACTGAATTTGCCTCCTTAATGGTTTCTTTTGCTTCACCGATGTAAACACGATACATTTACTGTAATCCACTTTGAAATGTATACAACTGTGAAATTCCAATCTGGAATTTCAACAAAGACTTTATACTTCTTTTACATATATTTATAACATGCAATACATATTAATAAAAATTAAAAGTTTAAATAGATTTTCAGTTAATGGTTATAAAAGTATTGATCTAGAAAATGAACTTGAAATAACATACAACTTTATAAAAAATTGAAAAACAAATGCTCGTGAAGATTTCTAGAATCTGGTCTGTAATTTTTATTAGCCTCAACATTTCATTCCATCAATAGATTTTTTAATACAATTGTTCTCCTTTTACAAATTTTTTTCTGTGTAATAAAATTATGTTATTTAACTGAGAATATATTTTAAATATATCTCCAGAGTCTAAATAGCAAATATTCAATGGGTATTTACTATACAGTGGTCCCTGTAGTACAAATTAGGGAGTTAATGGACAGATTAAAAAAAAAAAAAAAAACCTTTAGCCAATAAATTTTAATTGTATAGGAAATGAAAGGAAATATAGGAAGGTAAAGCAGTATGGTAGATGCATTTTGGCTACTTTTAAACTAGGTTGTTCAAACTACTCTGAAGCATAGGGAACTAAGTTATTTGACAATGTGCCCTGTTAAACAAAAGGGGGAAAGGACCGAAGTCTGAAGACTGAGGAGCTGAGACACAAACAATAGTTTCTTGTACACAAAGTCAAGGGAGCTTTGAAAGATGAGTTGTGTACCGACAATGAAGGGCTCTGGAATATTGCATTGTAGGACCTCCATAATAAGGGTGGCATGTTCAAATTAGAGAAAAGTGATCCATGCAAAAGATTAGAAATGTTCCTAAAGAGGGCGCACTATAAAGAAGAGATTCTTCAGGGAGGGAGGAGTTGTAAGAGAGCAACAAACTGTGATGTCTCCACCATTGTGAGAGTTAGAAGCAAATTTTAAATAGTCCCAGAGTAGTCATTGCCTGCCATAGCTAAGGCACTCCTTAGCTCCCAGAGTCTGCTCTTATAGCCATGCATAAGACTAAACCTAGAAAGAGATACTCAAGGTCTGATTCCTTATGGGGAAGTTACTGACAATGTGTAGCTGCTGGGAGAAGGGTGTTCTTTGAAAGTGTTCTCACTGCTAGACTTTACACTCCACATCCATGCACATGAAAATAGTACTAACTGAGCTGTGTGTGTGTGTGTGTGTGTGTGTGTGTGTGTGTGTATGTATGAAGTGGTGAAACAGACAAAATAATTTGGGAGGGTGACATGCTGGAGGACAGGAAAATTTGGAGGGGTAGATGTGTTCACATTTGACTGAATATGTATACGAAGTTTACAAATAACAACCATTTGAAACTTCATATAATGAATCTGTATTTCTGCTAGCTATGGTGCTTCATAATTATATGAGCACTTAGCCAAAAGTATGTAGGTTTTATGATTTTGAAGATAGCCTGGATTGCATAGTAAGACATTGCCCCACCACCACCAAAACTGTCCAATAGAAGTGTTTACATTTATTTCCTCATGTGATTTTGCTACATGAGGTAAAGATGTAGATGTTGGTTGGTGTGATGGTTTGTATATCCTTGGACCAGGGAGTGGCACCATCTGAAGGTGTGGCCTTGTTGGAATAGGTGTGACCTGGTTGGAATGGGTGTGTCACTGTGGGTGTGGGTATAAGATCCTCACCCTAGTTGCCTGGAAGTCAGTCTTCCACTAGCAGCCTTTGGATGAAGACATAGAACTCTCAGCTCCTCCTACGCCATGCCTGCCTGGATACTGCCATTCTCCCACCTTGAAGATAATGGACTGAACCTCTGAACCTGTAAGCCAGCCCAATTAAATGTTGTTTTTTATAAGACTTGCCTTGGTCATGGTGTCTGTTCACAGCAGTAAAACCCTAACTAATACAGTTGGTAAAGAGAGATCCCGGGTGAGATGCAGATGCAGAGGCCAATGATCTCACGGTTCTGCCATCATGCCAGTTCCTGTCATTGACAAAGAAACCAAAGAGCTCCATTGCCCTGCCAGATTGAACCTGGGGAAAGTCAATGTCAGGGAGGATTCCTTGCTGAGAAAGACAGCCTCATCTATACAGAAGTCATTGAAGAAGGAAAGACCAATTTGAAATATCTGAATACCAAACATTCATTTAATGATGATCTTTAATTTGATGGTATCAGTATTATTGCATGCAAATTATTATTACATGGATAATTTTCTTAAGTTATGTATTATTGGTTTTTTATGTAATAACTCTAATATTTGCTAGATATTTTCTCTACTGCAATATATTCATTAAACAATTGTCTCATTATGATAATACTTTCCTCGAGTATAAATCATCTATGTAATACTAACAATATATGTTATACAGGTAAGCTTAGAGAGATTTTCTGCTTGTAGGATAGTATAGTCATGCTATTTCAAACACAAACTCTGTATAGTAGAGAGAGCTAACTCCCTTTGGATTCTCATGTCTTGGAACACATTACCCTTTACTTGATTATCTCTGTATTGGCTTCCCATAAAAAATCTGTATTGATTTAAAAATTCTGTTACTCACTTATAATGCATTTAATGAACACAGGACAGCATTTGTGCCAAGACTGTTGTCTCTCAATGTCCCCTGATGCTCACTGGCGTCACCGTGTGCAGGCTACTTATCCTTCCAAAGCATCAACCCAAATCCCTGGGAGCTGAGGCTTTCAGAGAATATGTTCTCTGCCTATGGAATGTAGTTGCAAGGGTGATTCATTAGACCTCAGCAACCTGCATGCCAAAGAAAGAAAGAAAAGAAAGAAGGAAGAAAGAAACAGAGAAAGAAAGAGGTAGATTTGCATTTAGTTACAGTTGAAAATATTATTTTGAGATATCACATCTTCATTTTACTAAGTGGATGCATATCTTTAATAAAATGTAAAAGTTTTTAAAATCAGTGAGACAACTGTTTTAGTCAGGGTTTCTATTCCTGCACAAACATCATGACCAAGAAGCAAGTTGGGGAGGAAAGGGTTTATTCGGCTTACACTTCCATGCTGCTGTTCATCACCAAAGGAAGTCAGGACTGGAACTCAAGCAGGTCAGGGAGCAGGAGCTGATGCAGAGGCCATGGAGGGATGTTCTTTACTAGCTTGCCTCCCCTGGCTTGCTCAGCCTACTCTCTTATAGAACCCAAGACTACCAGCCCAGGGATGGTCCCACCCACAGGGGCCCTTCCCCCTTGATCACTAATTGAGAAAATGCCTTACAGTTGGATCTCATGGAGGCATTTCCTCAACTGAAGCTCCTTTCTCTGTGATAACTCAGCTGTGTCAAGTTGACACAAAAATAGCCAGTACAATTGACCCCTTGTCAACTTGACACACAAACACATCACTAGTAAGCCTCAACCCTTACATTCTTATTCACCCCCAAGATCTAAATAACTTTAAAAGTCCCACAGTCTTTACATATTCTTAAAATTTGAATCTCTTTAAAATATCCATCTCTTTAAAATCCAAAGTCTTTTTACAATTAAAAGTCTCTTAACTGTGGGCTCCACTAAAACAGTTTCTTCCTTCAAGAGGGAAAATATCAGGGCACAGTCACAATCAAAGCAAAAATCAATCTCCAACTGTCCAACCTCTGGGATCCAACTCACGATCTTCTGGGCTCCTCCAAGGGCTTGGGTCACTTCTCCAGCCATGCCCTTTGTAGCACACACGTCGTCCTCTGGGCTCCAGATGCCTGTACTCCACTGCTGCTGCTGCTCTTGGTGGTCATCTCATGGTACTGGCATCTCCAAAACACTGCATGACCCCTTCAGTCCTGGGCCTTCAATTACAACTGAGGCTGCACCTTCACCAATGGCCTTCCATGGCCTCTCACAGTGCTTAGCCTCAGCTGCTCTGCATGACCCCTTCATGCCTTCAAAACCAGTACCACCTGGGTGACCCTTACACATTACCAAGTCCCGCTGCAGAAGGAGTACAACCTTGCCTATCTCTGGAACACAGCCTCTTTGTGCTTTTAGAAAACACTTCCCAGAAGATGTCACCTCAACGATGCTGGTCTCTTCTTAATCACCGCTAATTTCTTAGCTCCAGCTAACCAGCATCAATAGTCCCAGTAATGCAAAGTTTTTGCTTTAGTAGTTCTGGTATCTTGTTAATCACAGCTGATTCTTCAGCCCCAGCTAACCAGAACTACAAAATCTTCACAATCAAAACAGCAACGGCCCTGAAAAGAGTCTTTAATTTTCCCTCTGAAATTTCACAAACCAGACCTCCATCTTCTGCACTGTTCTCAACATTATCTTCCAAGCTCCTACACAACATCTGACAGAGCTCTTAACAACGAATGGATCTTCAAGCCCAAAGTTCCAAAGTCCTTCCACAGTCCTCCCCAAAACATGGTCAGGTTGTCACAGGAATACCCCACTCTGCTGGTACCAATTTGTTTTAGTCAGGGTTTCTATTCCTGCACAAACATCATGACCAAGAAGCAAGTTGGGGAGGAAAGGGTTTATTCGGCTTACACTTCCATGCTGCTGTTCATCACCAAAGGAAGTCAGGACTGGAACTCAAGCAGGTCAGGGAGCAGGAGCTGATGCAGAGGCCATGGAGGGATGTTCTTTACTAGCTTGCCTCCCCTGGCTTGCTCAGCCTACTCTCTTATAGAACCCAAGACTACCAGCCCAGGGATGGTCCCACCCACAGGGGCCCTTCCCCCTTGATCACTAATTGAGAAAATGCCTTACAGTTGGATCTCATGGAGGCATTTCCTCAACTGAAGCTCCTTTCTCTGTGATAACTCAGCTGTGTCAAGTTGACACAAAAATAGCCAGTACAACAACTGATCATTTTCTGTATCTAGAAAGAATTATAGAGTTTCTTCCTCCAATGACTCTCTACTGCAGAAATGAAATGGTTGGTCTGATTGTTCTTTATTCCCATGGCCAATATATGAACACTAGTCTGTAAATAACAGAAACTGCTTATTCTATTCTAAAATAAACACATCAGATCCCCAAATAAAGCACTGTGGATGCATGTGTTAAATTTTTAAGTAGAACACTAGAATCATGAAGTGAAATTTAAATCACACGTGAGAACATTGTTTCACCATGATTTACAATGTAACATGGAGCTGGGCAGTGGTGGTGCACAGCACTCAGGAGGCAGAGGCAGGCAGATTTATGAGTTCAAGGCTAGTCTGGTCTACAGAATGACTTCCAGGACAGCCAGGTCTCTCCTTGATGGTGGGGAATGCTGAGTCTGTCCTTAGCATGGGGGCTGGAGCAGTAAGTCCCTTCCTAAGGAAAGGGAGTGGATAAAGGGCACTGCTTTACTCTTCAGGAGTGGACGAATTGGCAGACATTTACGTCAGTGGGTCAGCCTCACAGGATATGTTCTCTCTGCTGACCTTTCATCATCTAGCAGCTAGAATACGAAGCCATCTTCTTGATGATGACCTTCCTCAAAAACCCACCACTCATCTGTCAGTGCAGTGAGTCCCAATAGAAAACAGGAATACTCTACAACATTTCCGATTTAACTTACCTGTCATGATTATTTAAAAACAATGAAAGACAGAGGAATCACAATAGAACCAGGGGAAATGAGGAAGGCTTCAGGACCAAATGCAATATGGTTTCCTACATGAAATTATGTGACAGATAATCAACATTCATGGGAAAACTGACAGAGTTAGCAATTAGTAATAAACCATGGTAGTTTTTATGGTAACCATGGTTATAAAAAACATTAATGTCAGGGGAAAGCTTAATGACAGATGACTATATGGATATTTCCTGTGCTCCATATACAAATATTCTATATACATAAAGTTATGTTAAAATATATTTATTGTAAAAATTAAAATAAGCACTAAAATTTTTCTGAAAGCAGCAATGTGTTTAGAAAGGGGTTGCTTTTCATTTACTTATGGTTTTTCACTACACTTTGCTATAGAAGATACATTCGAAATATGGATGTCATCCTAAAATTCTGGTAGCTTGGATAAAAATGAGGCTCTATAAAATCTGTTTAAAAAATACAGCATTTATTAAAAATCACCAAATGCACATAGCATAGCATATGCCAGGCAGAAATCACAGGTCAACATGTGTTTGCTGTATTTATAGTTTAATCTTAATGCTTTCAGCCTAAGGAACCAAAATGATCAAGGTATTAGTCATTTTTTAACCAAATAAAGCATTCCTTCATGAAAATGAATGGCAGTCTGAATCTGTGTCGATAATTTCAACCAAAATAATCGAAGTCTGATCAAAAGATAAATGTGAAGACTCATTTTATTGCTTCAGAATTCCTATGTCTTCTCCTTGATCAAATGGCATTTTAATAGTAACCATGATGAGTATGGGAATCAAATAAATCAACACATGTCATATAGTTGTATTATGTAATTGTATTCATCTGAAAGAGACCAAGACTCCCTCCCTATTGTCTCAGGGAAACATACAGGGTTAAGCACGGAATAAGAAAAATATATTCACTGCAAGAATTGAGAGTTCTGCCTTTCATACTTGTTGATAATTTAAAATCCTAATTAACAAGTCTAACTCAGTACACCAAGCGTCTCACCTTCACACTTACCAATGTAAACTTTCTTTTTTATGGCTACACCCCCCTCTAAGTTTCCTTCTATGTCAATCTACACCTCTGCTCCATTAAAAGACAAACTTGTGTCCCTGCTCCAACAGTCAGGGTCACATCTGAGAATGAGGGAAATTTTGACTCACTTTAAATATGTTTGAAAATTTTGTCAGCATAAGGATTTCTTGTAAAACCATTGGTAAGTGTTTAACAATGATAGAGACAAGAACTGTGCATCGTTGTTCTTTTACAACATGACATGTTTTTGACATGAAATACTATTAGGATTAAGGAAGCACAGAAATGGAGAAAATGAAAGTGTGAATATAGCAAACATAAACCAGAAAAAACACAACCCAGCCAATGTTAGCTGGAATATTCCTGTTCCAAGCAGATCCATTCTGCCCATCCGGGTAGAAGATGAACAACCAATGCAATGGATCCCTAAGAGACTGCTCTTTGGCCAGTCTGGGGTCAGGGGTCACACAGCCATAGCTACTTCCATTCCTTTCTAGAGTCTCTCAGCAAGAGGCAGCCAGTTGTGGCTTTTTTCTTTTCACAGCAAGTGGGTCTCAGCATGTGGAACTTTGAACAATCCCGCACTGCAGGGAATGTTTTGCAGAAATTGCATGACAAGATTGCCAAAAGGATTACCTCTTGATTTTCTTTGTCCTTGGGTTTATTTCATCTAATAATGGGGCAAGAAAGGCACTTTCTACATTGAAGACTGAATTTATTCATGAATCATATGCAGTAAATTGTCTTAAACTCTTTGCTCCTCATAATTTTCTAAGAAAACAATACTTTCAGTTGAATATAAGGTATATGTTATTTATTTTTAAATATTTGTTTTCATGTTATAAGTTGTGAAAATGAAATAATTTTATTTCTTTCCAGAGCTTAAAGCCAGAATCCTAAAAAGAGTATATCCCTCTCTGTTTAATTGAAGATATCAAAAACTAGGAATTTATGATATATGGTCAGATCAAATTAGCAATATAGCATTCAGTTACAAAAGTTGTAAATAATAATTGTAATAAATTCCATGAAATACCAGTTTATGCCACTTTAATATCTGAAAAAAAACATTTATGTTTTGATGAATATAATAGCATCAGCAAGCATTACTGACCAGGCTTAAGAAATGCCACAGGCTAAGTGTGAGATCACAAGCTTTCTAACACCCTGCATATACATTAAGCAGGAAGACGACGTCTGATTTTCAGTCTCCTTCTCTACACACCAAGAAGGGTGCTGATTACACTGATGAACTCACATAGCATCTGAGAGCTAAACGACAGAAGGCCTGTGCTTACTTTCTACATTTTCTGTTTTTATCTGTAGGTTATCTAGTGAGCCCCTTTTTACTGAGAAATTAATAGTGATTTTATTGAGGCATTATCTTTATTATTTTCTTCTTCTTTTTCTTTCTTTCAACTCTTTATTTAAGTTTAAAATTATGCTTTAGTTTGCAGATATGATACTATTAGTTTGTAAAAATTGTTTTGTTTTTTATTTGTTTTCCTTTATATAAAGCATTTTTTTAATTATCTTTTTCTTTTTTTTTTTTTTACAGTCCAGAATTTATCCTCTTCCCTGTCCACCCTCTGGCTGTTCCATATCCCATACATCCACCACCCTGCACCCTCCACTAGGAAGTCCCCATCCCTACCCTTACCCTACCATACCTCCCCACTCCCTGGGGCTTCTAGTCTCTTGAGATTAGGTGTGTCTTCTCTGACTGAACCCAGACCTGGCAGTCCTCTGCTGAATGTGTGTTGGGGGCCTCATAACAGCTGGTGTATGCTGCCTGGTTGGTGGTCCTGAGATCTTGAGGGTCCAGGTTAGTTGAGACTACTGGGCCTCCTACAGAGTCTCCCTCCTCCTCAGCCTCTTCCAGCTTTACCACAGTGGTCACCAGTCCCCTTTTTGTGAGCACTCCATAGTCTCACCAATAGTGTCAGGCACTCGGGCCTCCCCTTGAGCTGGATCCCACTTTGGGCCTGTTGCTAGATGTCTGTTTCCTCATGCTCTTCTCCATTTTTGTTCCTGCAGTTCTTTCAGACAGGAACAATTATGGGTCAGAGTTGTGACTGTAGATTTGCAACCCCATCCCTCACTTAATGCTTTCTCTTTCTGCAGGAGGTAGGTGTTAAAAGTTCCCTCTCCCCACTGTAGGGCATTTCATCTAGGGTCCCTCCCTTTGAGTCCTGAGAGTCTCTCACCCCCCCCCCAAGGTCCTGGTAGATTCTGGAGGGCCCATCACCTCCTAAATCCTGAGGTTGATCTTTCCATTCTTTCGGTCATCTCACAACAAAGCCAAAAGGAGAGAATCATAAACATATAATGTCTCCTACAAAAGCAAACATAACAGGAAGTAACAATCATCTGTCTTTAATATCGCTCAATATTAATGGACTCAACTCACCGATAAACTGAGAGACTGGAAAGCAAACAGGATCCAGCATTTTGTGCATATAAGAAACACACCTTGATACCCAAGACAGACACTACCTCAGTGTAAAGGGCTGGAAAAATGTTTTCCAAGCAAATGGTCTGAGGAAACAAGCTAGAGTTGCCATCCTAATATCCAATAAAATAAACTTTCAACCAAAAGTTATCAAGTGAGATGAAGAAGGACCCTTCATATTCCTCAAAGGATAAATTCACCAAGAGAAAGTCTCAATTCTGAACATCTATGCCACCAATTTCAAGAGCTGCCAAATTCATAAAAGAAACTTTACTAAAGATCAAAACACACATTGAACCCCACATAATAATATTGAGAGACTTCAACACCCCAATCTCACTGATGGGCAGATCATTGAAACAGAAACTAAATAGAGGCACAGTGAAACTAATAAAGGTTATGAACCAAATGGATTTAACTGATATGTACAGAACATTTCACCCTAAAAAAAAAAAAAATTGACCTTATAATTGGTCACAAAACAAGCCTCAACCAATACATGCATCCTATCAGATCACCATGGCCTAAGACTGCTCTTCAAAAAAAAAAACAACAAAAAACCCACATATACTTGGAAAATGAACAAATCTCTTCTCAAAGATAACTTAGGGAAGAAATAAAGAACAAAATTAAAGACTTTCTGGAATTCAATGAAAATGATGACACAATATATTCAAACTAACGGGACACAATGAAAGCAGTGCTAAGAGCAAAATTCATAGCACTAAATGCCCTGGTAAAGAAATTGGAGAGGTCTTACACTAGCAACTTAACAACACACCTGAGAGCTCTAGAAAAAAAAGAAGCAACCACACCCAAGAGAAATAGATTGCAGGAAATAGTCAAACTCAGGGCAGAAATTAACCAAATAAAAACAAAGAGAATCATACAAAGAAGCAACAAAACCAAAAGGTAGTTGAGATAATCAACAAGATAGATAAACCATAGCCAAACTAAATAAAGAGCCAAGAGGCAGTATCCAAATTAACAAAATCAGAAATGAAAAGAAGACTTAACAGAAACAGAGGAAATTCAAAAAATCATCAGATCCTACCTCAAAAGCCTATACTCAACAAACAATGGAAAATCTAGATGAAATGGATAGTTTTCTAGACAGATGCCACATACCAAAGTTAAATCAAGAGCAGGTAAACTTTCTAAACAGCCCTATATCCCCTTAGGAAATGGTCATTAAAAATCCCCCAACCAAAAAAAGCCCAGGGCTAGACTGCTTAGTGCAGAGTTCTCGCAGACCTTCCAAGAAGACATAATACTAATACCAATACTTCTCAAACTATTCCATAAAATAGAAACAGAAGGAACTCTACCTAATTCATTCTATGAAGCCGGAATTACTCTAATACATAAGCCACACGAGGACACAACAAAAAAAGGAACTTCAGACCAATCTCGCTTATGAATATCAATGTAAAAATACTCAATAAAATTCTTACAAACAGAATCCAAGAGAACATCAAAACCATCATTCACTATGATCAAGTAGGATTCATCCCAGAGATGCAAGGTTGGTTCAATATACAAAAACACATTAAGGTAATCCACTGTATAAAAAGAAAAGAATCACATGATCATCTCATTAGAAGCCGAAAAAGCGTTTGACAAAATACATCACCCCTCCATGTTAAAAGTATTGGAGAGATCAGGAATTCAAGGCCCATACTTGAACATAATAAAAGCAATTTATTGCAGACCAACAGCCAATATCAAATTAAATGGAGAGATACCTGTAGCAATCCCGCTAAAATCAGGGACAAGACAAGAATGCCCACTTTCCTAATATCTATTTAATATTATTTTCTTCTGAGGATGTCATAAGAAAAACTGAGCAGGGAATTGGTTACATTGATCTAGTAAAAAATGAAGAAATGCAAACTAGATAAGGGGAAAGCAATACTATGAAGAAAGCAGGGGCAGATCTGCCTGGACTTCTTGGTGAGACTGAACAAATATTTGGAGGGAAATATTAGGTTATAGAAACAAGTCAGCAAGGGACATCTCATAAGAGTTTTAGTGTAGAAATTTGCCTCTTGGGCATTTAATACTAATAGCAACTTCCAAATTTACCTGCTCGGACATAATAAATATTTATCAATTTGAATTTTTAATTTAAATTTCAGTTTTTTAAAGGTAAATGAAATTACAAATATGGTTCCTCAGTTTTAGTGAAAGAATTATTATGGAGTAGAAGTATCATAACTTTTTATATTGGTTAAATTGACAAATGCAGTAATAAAATATCTAGTGGTATTAGGAGGGAGGAAGGGAAGGACCAATAATGACACTGTGTGTGAGTGTGTGTGTGTGTGTGTGTGTGTGTGTGAGAGAGAGAGAGAGAGAGAGAGAGAGAGAGAGAGAGAGAGAGAGAGTCTTAATAGAGTTTTATTGACTGATCTTGTCAAACCCAATGATATTCCTATTTGACACATCATGATTCTATAGCAGAGCTGAATTAGTATGAGAGGACCTGGTTTGAAAGACCAGGAAAGGACAGAGCTACTATCCTAGAGACTGTATTCATAACTCCTCGGGAAGCCATGAGCTGCCATGCTACAATGAAAAGTCAGAAAGAGGTGTGTGAGCCTGAGTTTGGCATACCCTTTCTTGTTCTCTCAGGTACCTGAAGTCTCTTGAAGGTTTTCAAACCAATGAAGCTTTATCTTAGTCTTCCATTATTTTCTCTTCCAAGACTGATTTTTCTCCATCTTTTTCATTTTGAGTTGCTCTATGCTCTTCTATTTTTCTTAATCTTCTCTTGTCTTTGACAAGTTATTTCTCCTCACACATTTCAATCATTCTCTCCCCTCTCTCTCTCTCTCACTCTCTCTCTCTCTCTCTCTCTCTCTCTCTCTATATCTTATTTGAGAAAAGTTTATCGATATGTAAATGTTTATATTTAATGTTTATAAAACAAAAACATGTGTTTCAATACATGTACAGATCCAGATATATGCATACATACATAAACACATAGAATAAATACACACATGCATACTTCTTTGCAACATCAATGATTAATTCATGTATAGAAAGAAACAGGTAACTGAATATTATTTAAAAATTTCAAGATATGTTGTAAAATAACTGAGGTCAGAAAAAATTAGTCAGTGAGGGTTTTATTTTTCTTTAGTTCATGCTTTCATAATAAATAATGAAGTGAAGAAGAAACAATTTTGAAAATGATTCAAAAAACAAAAGAAAAAAATGAAGTCACCTAAGTCATCAGAATGGTGAATGAAAACTTGATTTTGAAACCTCATGTATTCAGTGAAGAGAATACATTTTCCAGAATATATTTCAGGTAAATTAGATGAATTAATTAATCCTGAAGACTGGTAAGTACTTTGTCTAAGGTACCTGAGAACCTTGTTTTTTCTCCTATTCTCTTTTAGATTAGATCCAATGTGATTCATCTGATACACATTCTGTGATTTATTTATAAGCAAGTTCTACTAAAATGTGGTGTACACATAGCAAAGATCTAGGCTGTATCCATACCAACAGATTATGTTCATTTAAAAAGTTGTAGATTATCCACATCTCATCCTGGTTGGTGTAAATGAACATTGTGGGATTATTTCTCATTTGCTAGTTACTGAAACTTTATATTTTCTTTTTATTAATATATTATATATAAGTTCATCATAGATTTTGGAACATATATGCATATTTTAGAGTTTTCATCACCAGAAAAATCTCTTAAAATATCCAAATTATGCAGACTAAGAGTTCTTAGATCATATTAATTATTGTCTGTGATAACAAGTTAACATTTTAAAACAAATTCAAAATTGAAAATAATTCAAGGTTTATTAATTGATGAATGAACAGCACTCCTGTACTATTTACTCATCATTGATGAGAGTTGGTATGAGATGTACTGTTGTGATAATGGTCACAGATGTTATGAAATTAACCAACACATGAGCTAGAGCTCATTCATGATACCTATAAAGTGCTCAAGAATTAAAGACTGGGTAAGTCTTAGCCTAGGGGAAACTTAAGACTATTATTCTGCTACAGGAACATAGCAATAAAATGATGTAAAATGACATTAAACAGATTGAGCATATCATATTTATATATTTATGAATATACATATATGAATATAACAGCAACGAACAAAAAAGGCTCTGACTTCTGAAATGAACAAAGAGGAGCATCAGATAGGTTTTGGATGGAGGTAAGGTAAGTGGGAAATGAGATAATTATATATAAACTCAAAACAGAATTGAAAATGATTTCTCACAGCATACATCTATACCCATAGAGCAGAGCACTGAAGAATCTTCATCAGATACGCTGTTTCATTCAGTAGAGGGTAATTAGCAATGATCCACAACTGGGCAGTGTGCTAGGGTGAGTGATTTTGGCAAACATGGTCCTAAATGCAATGCCTTTATTCAAGCCCTTCTCTCAAGGGTCAGAGATCTATGTGGAAGAGGAGAAGGAAAGATTATAGGAGCAAGATGTGTTAGATTACTCCAGGGACACTTCCAGATTACTTCCAGACACAACAGGAGTGATACACATATGAACTGACTGAAACGGAGACAGTGAGCACAAGACCTGCACAGGATGAAGCCAGAGGTAATACAGAAGAAAGGAGTGAACTGGCACACAAAGCCCCGCTCCAAACCAAGGAGCCATGTACAACTGGGAAAGAGAAAATCAGTGTTTACCAGTTAAGTGTCACTGGTATATCCTTGACATTCCAAATCAGGTCCCATGCCCAGGAATGCATGACATGTAAAGCAAGCTCCATATTCTGTTTGTTTTATGTAATTTGTGTTTCACTTCAGTCATTTTGTGTTACTGGTTTGCTTTTTGCCCTTTGGTTTGTCTGTTTTGATATTCATTTTGCTTGTTTGGTTGGTTGGTTGATGGTTGTTCATGGATTTCTTTTACGTCTTAGATTTCTTTTTTTATTGAGGGCAAAAAGAATTTCATCTGCAAGTGTGGAGACATAGCAAAGGTCTGTGAGGAAGTAATATGATCAAAATGTAGTTTATAAAGTGCTAAAATAATTTTAAAACATTTAAATAGACAAAAAATAAAAATTAAAAAACGAGGGAGATTAATCAGCACGTGTCCTTCCATATAAATATTTTGGGCATACTTAGAACCTTTATTCTGAAAAAAAAATTATTTTATTTAACAAAAACTTTCTACCTGCAGTACCAGTACAAGTTGAGTCACACTGGATCTAAAGTAACAAAGAATAGATTGTAACTTGAGGAATTAAAACAAACAACAGCAACAACAGCCACACTCTCTGAGAGCTGTGTGTAGCCTGACTTAAGCATGTACAGAAGCATCAGAACAAACTACTGTTTGGCAAGATCATTCAACATTCTTTTACAGTGAAAACTTGACTATTTTTGATTATTTATTGAATATCTTTGTACAAAGTGTTTACAACAGAGCATAGGAGAGAATAATCATATTTACATTAACATTGTCTAGAATTACAAGTGAGCATCTTACCATAACAAGAAAACCTTAAAATACATAATGAAAACATTTTTACAGCATCATAATTTTAAAATCGACAAATTGGCTCATAGCAAGTCAGGAGCCCGTACACAAATATTATTCATTGATAGACAATTAAAATTAGCCTTGCTTTAACTCTTGGAATTCTAAAATAGTGTGATGCTAATAATGTCATCACTTTCATTAAAGTAGATATAAGAAAACATGGAATATGCTCAGATGTTCAGGTATTCTTTTATAAATATGAAAGAATAAGCTTGTAAAATATTTTCACAGTAATTGATATACATAGAATATTTAAGAAGCATGGGTGGAGTGCAAGTGCCAATGAGAGAGGTTTTATTTACTTTTAGAAAGAGCACTATTATCTGCAACCTGTGTTTGTGTATAAAAGTAAGTCCAGAGGGTTTGCCAATCGAGAGGCTCTCAGGAAGAACAGATGCTGTGAGGTAGTTCTAATGTGATTCCTTTTTGTGAAGCACGTTGCAAATTTGGAATTTGCATTCACATTTTAGTATTTAGAGCACCAGGCTAAAGTGCCATCCTAAACATGCCATTAAGAAACAGCTTGTATAGTCAATGAAGTAGCCAAATGCTGTGACCACAGTCTCTTTGGTTTGATAAATTGAGTGCTCTACTGTGAGCATCATCTCTCTCATACCTTGTCTCCTTATCCATGCTTAAAATTAGAAGTCCAATACATATACAACTTGCCAAACATGCAGCAGTATGGATTACTTCTCAAGTTTTGTCAGGGTAAGTTTGATTTGCCTTTTATCTGAAAGTCATGGAAAGAATCTTTAGCATCAACTCTGAAAGGCCTGGTTGAAGACTCCATGTTCCTGACACGGTAAAGCGGGTGAATAATAGGTTTTGGAAGTGTGGTTAATATAAGCCAATCCAAAATTCAATAAGCTAAACTTCATATTTTAATTATCATAAAATTGAGAAAGAAATAGGAAATCAGAATCTTTCATCTTTTGACAGTATGTAGAATAAATATGGCCAATAGCAGTTATTTATATATTAATATAGAAAATACTGCATCATGCTGTGTATGATTTCAAATATTACATTTTGTCAAACACAAATGCTTTATCTACTGTCAGTCAGGTTCATTTTAAACTCTGTCTAGCAAAGGAGCAGAACCCTTCCTTATGCTTTTCTAGAGCCAAATAAAAAATTATATTAAGGAAAACACACATACATCACAGACTTCATATTTTATCATATCATATACATTTATGAGCACACACATACATATATTATCATATTACACAGGTAAATAGGCATTTCTATTCAAATTTCAGTGGAAAACTTTTTTGTACTTGGATGGAAAAAAAGCTGCCATGGTACAAATTCCTTTTGAACTTGACATTGTGATTTTTTTACATTTTTATTTTATTTTATTATTATTATTATTATTTTGTTTTTCAAGACAGTGTTTCTCAGTGTAGCCCTGGCTGTCCTGGAACTCACTCTGTAGACCAGACTGGTCTTGAACTCAGAAATCTGCCTGCCTCTGCCTCCCGAGTGCCACCACGACCAGCGACATTGCGATTTTTAAATATACACTAATTTAAAGAAAATAGTGCATTGTATATGATCTTTGAACAAAAGTGATAACATTGCTAACACATTCCCCAACATAAGGACAGATGTAATGGGATTTGTGAAAGAAAGATTTCATTCTTGATGTTAATTAATACATTTAGTGTCTGATTTTTACAATAAAAAATTCAAATACAGTGAAATATTTTAATAATACTTGTATTCTGTCTCAAAATTTGTAGTGATTGAACAGAATCTTAATGAATATATTTTCAAGTAGATTTATGAATTGAAATTATGTCAGTGTCCTTTGGTATAGATAGCAGCATGATGTGTTTCTTACTGCTTTGGAAACAGTATTTGTTTTTTTGGTTTTTTTGTATTTGATGTATTTTAATCTAGGTTATCTCATTCAGATGATTTTTTTTTCTTTTAGTTTAAAGAAAGATAATAAAAACATAAAATATACACACTGTAATATTTTAAAGAGAAAAAATTTAAATGTGAACAGCTGTCAGCTTTTTTTTAATTAGGTATTTTCCTCATTTACATTTCCAATGCTATCCCAAAAGTCTCCCATACCCTCCCCCCCACTTCCCTACCCACCCACTCCCACTTTTTGGCCCTGTCATTCCCCTGTACTGGGGCATATAAAGTTTGCAAGTCCAATGGGCCTCTCTTTCCAGTGATAGCCAACTAGGCCATCTTTTGATACATATGCAGCTAGAGTCAAGAGCTCCGGGGTACTGGTTAGTTCATAATGTTGTTCCACCTATAGGGTTGCAGATCCCTTTAGCTCCTTGGGTATTTTCTCTAGCTCCTCCATTGGGAGCCCTGTGATCCATCCAATAGCTGACTGTGAGCATCCACTTCTGTGTGGAAACAGTTTTTGAAGAACTGCATAGAAATCCAATTTAACACAAGCACAAAAGCAAAGAAGCAGTTTTAAAACACTTGTTTTTTTTTTTTGTTTTTTTTTTCTAGAAAAATTTTTATTTGGAAATGGTTGTTAATTATCATGAAAAAGTAAACAACATTGGTTGGAATGGTTTGGGGGATTCTTAACTAAAACTAATTCAGCATCAAAATTATTATGACTCTGTTTTCCATATCTTTAACAGAATTCCTATGTAATGAATTATTGAATACATATAATATAATAATTTTGAAATAACCTGGTAGAACCTGTATTAGTTCTCTTGAGTCTAAGAATGTCTCTTGTAATATAGGCATTCTTAGACTACAATCAAAGTGTAAGCTGGTCCTTATGAGATGCTTTAAAAATAGAAGGAATGCCGGGCGTGGTGGCGCACGCCTTTAATCCCAGCACTCGGGAGGCAGAGGCAGGTGGATTTCTGAGTTCGAGGCTAGCCTGGTCTACAAAGTGAGTTCCAGGACAGCCAGGGCTATACAGAGAAACCCTGTCTCAAAAAAAAAAAAAAAAAAAAAAGGAATTTTCAACACAGAATACAAAAGCAGTTTTTAACCTGTGGATCTTGACACCTTTGAAGGTCATATATCAGATGCCCGACATATAAGGTATTTATATTAGGATTCCTAATAGAAGCAAAAATATAGTTATGAAGTAACAATAAGATAATTTTATGGTTGAAGGTCAACACGGCATGAGGAACCACATTAAAGTGTCATAGAATTCAGAAATTTCAGAACCACTGGTCCAGGGAGAGAAGATTGTGGAAAGTTGGCTTTCTAAATCAGCATATTCTGACATATCAGTCACCAAGTAGACATTCCTTGAGAACCAACCACTGACTCACATCTCTCGAAACTCTACCAGGTACCTGCTCTAACGTGTTGTGCTTTATTTGATATCTTTGCTCACCCAAATCAAAATCATCTATTTAAAATTCTACTGTATATTTTCAATCTAAAACAAAATATCCTGACACTTTTTCTAAGCTTTGTATTGTGTGCCAGTACCTTCTTGATGTCTCTTCTGTGGATAGAAATGAATGATAAATGAACTATATGCCTTGTCATGTATTGATCATTATCTTTCAAGCAATAGCTCACTACAATAAAAATTTGAAATCCTGAAGTGATGCAAAATTTATAAATTATTGAAATAAACATTTTGTTTAGTTGTAGCCCTATGATTGTCTGTGAGGTACTATATATGTTATTTTTAGCAGCCCCAATGTCTGATGTCAGTATTGTGATATGGCAGTTCTCTCATATAATTTTATATTCTTATTTTAAGATTACATCTACCTGAACCACATTATAACATGAAACAGAACAATTGTTGAAGTTCTTGCAACAGACATGTAGATATGCTAGTTTTCAATGTACTTAGACAATGGTTTTGATAAACTCTAGTTGGCTATGACTGTTCTTCTTATCTAGTTTTTCCCAAACTCTGATTAAAAAGAAATTAATCACTTTAAGGACAGACTCAGGTATGAAGCTTTCAACACAGCACACCAAATCTGATGCTGTGATCTTATTTAAGTTTTGAAACTTAGCCAAGTCCATTATTCATATTTATAATTTAAAGAGCCACCGTGCTCTGAAAACATTCAAACCCCTCCTGGTTGTATTAATATTTGATATTTGATTAGGTTAAGATGCAAATGTGAACCCTCCATATGCTGCTGAATTACATAGGAACAGCGGGTTCCATGTGGCCAGGCCACCTTGGATCTCCCAGTGATAAATATTCACAAACTCTATTAATAGCTCATCATCACCACTTGTGTTTTGCCCTGGCAACCTTAGGGCCAGTGATCAAATGTGTCACGATTTCCTCAAAGGCAGAAATTTATGCTCTCAGTAATTATTGTTTTCTGAAAGTGGAAAATTTTATTTTAAAAAGTAAAATAAAATTTCGGCAATATTGTGGGTTCTTTTTTCAATTAAAAAAGTAGATACACAAGTTAAGCAAACTGCAAAAGAAAATACAAATATTTGTTAGAACTGGGGAAAAAAAAAACAAAAGAAACACACTATTCTACACAGTTGCCATAAAAAAAGCTTAGAGAGCTTCCAATGTTAAAAGCACATTCATATATATCATATTAAAGTGAGTGGAAAAATATTTCAAAAGGATACCAAGTAGACAAAGGATAATGATTCTAGAAGGGATGCTTATTTATTTTAGATATTAAGAGCTCAAAAATGAAATCATTTTACAGGGACTAAACATTGTCTACAATCTCCTTGCTGAGCAAACTATTCATGAGATTGAAAAAAGATGCGTTAAGTTCTGTCTGTAGAACAAAAGGAACAGGAATAGTCATGGTGACCCTTTATTAGACTAATCACTTTGAGTGTTCCATGTTGGAGGCCCAGCCATCCACAGAATGAACAATTTTTGAGAATAATATAAATGAGGAAATAAAACAAATTGAGCAGTCTTACTTTCCCCTTCAATATCCATTTTCTACCCTTCAATGGTCCCCAGTTTTACTTGAGAAGTTGTTGGCTCTTTTCCAGCAGGTTCAGGTGAGAGGAGAGAGCCCTGTCCAACTGGGTCTGTCCAGGGCTTAGTGGGATGGCGAGTGACGATGGCCCAAAAGAAACACACCAGGCCGGGAGTCTTATCTAAGCAGGAACTCACTTTATTAAACTAGGTACTTGCTTATATAGAGAAGGCAAGGAGGTGGGGATAGGGGTATGGGGTGAGATGACGTAGGAGGAGGGGTGACGGATGTTCTCATGGGGCCTATAAGAAAGTGATACATTAAAAAAAAAAAAAAAAAAAAAAAGCAGCCAGGCAGTGGTGGCGCACGACTTTAATCCCAGCACTTGGGAGGCAGAGGCAGGCAGATTTCTGAGTTCGAGGCCAGCCTGGTCTACAAAGTGAGTTCCAGGATGGCCAGAACTACACAGAGAAACCCTGTCTCAAAAAACCAGAAGAGAAGAAAAGAGAAGAGGAGAGGAGAGGAGAGGAGAGGAGAGGAGAGGAGAGGAGAGGAGAGGAGAGGAGAGGAGAGGAGAGGAGAGGAGAGGAGAGGAGAGGAGAGGAGAGGAGAGGAGAGGAGAGGAGAGGAGAGGAGAGGAGAGGAGAGGAGAGGAGAGGAGAGGAGAGGAGAGGAGAGGAGAGGAGAGGAGAGGAGAGGAGAGGAGAGGAGAGGAGAGGAGAGGAGAGGAGAGGAGAGGAGAGGAGAGGAGAGGAGAGGAGAGGAGAGGAAGAGAAAATGATACATTAGTGATAGCTAGGCTTGGCAGAGGCAGTCTCATTCAGGTTGGTAGACCATGCTGATTCATTCTCAAGCAAATGACAGCTCGCAAAAATCGAGCCAGGCTTGGGATTGTCCTCAGGGCCCAAACCAAGGACAAATAGGGCCAAGGTGAAAGTCGGGGATGTGGACAGGTACTGGAGTCTGCCTTGCCCGTCTCATCAGAAATGAGTTGACACTTAAACAACGGTCCAAACAGGTTCACCTCACAGCTCAGCTTGGTCAGCAAGAGCAAAGTCAGGTTTCGCTGAGTTAAAAGTGAAACATAGAAATCATCTTTTGCTATCATGATTATCAGTATCCATAAGACTGACAAGCTGAGGAGTGACTGTGTGCAAATGTAAGAAAAAAGAGTCCCAAATATTAGAATCAATGTGAACATGACCTAACTACAGGGAAGTGAGCCATGTTTCACTATGCATATGTTAAGACACCTTTGTTCAAATAAAAAGAGATAGGTTTTTGTACTTCTCAAATAAGCTGTCATTGTAGATAAGACTGAAGAAGCAATAATAGACTAACCTATTCTTTCAGACATCAGTTTCTCGTTTATGAAAACATGTTCAGTACACACACACACACACACACACACACACACACACAAAGTCAAAGCACATAAGTTGTAGAAAAATGTTGGTTCTTACTTCTAAGACTCCTGAACTTTTTGTGATCCTATTTTCATTACTTTCATTTTGATTTTATTCTTTTAGCTTGCCTTTTCCTTTGTGAGCTGTGGGTAAGGGCTTAGCTCTTGAAGAGGGAATAGCAGTATTCACTGTAGGATTAGGGAGTGTTCTAGTGTAGGAATATCCCTGTCCTCCAGGAGACAGAGGTAGACAAAGAGCTTGGATGTTTCAGAATCTTGTCCATAATACCATTAACCATTCCTTCAGTCACTCCTCACGTGTGTGCTGAGACAAAGGCTGTAGCCAAAGTCTTGGTGACTTACCCCAGTATTACCTTGGCCATCTGAGACTGCAGGTTCCTCCTTCTGCATGAAGCCCCAACTCACTGTGTATTCCTGGTAAGCTACAATGTCATCATTTCCTATCATCCCTAGAACCTGTGACTGCAGTCTACGCGTAACTGAAACAGCTTATTAAAGACTTTCTTAGTTTCAGACAATCCCATGAGGTCTACAGAAGTTTCTATGGTCTCACTCCATCTTTACACGGAGTAGGACTCTAGTATGCAAATATGCTGCAGAGTCCCAAAGCAGCAAGAAGAAACAACTAGAAGAATAAAAGCAGACACAGTTATGAGTTTAGTGAGATTTTGACTAAAACATTGATTATGTATGTCAGAGTTTCTTAAAATCTTTACAGGAAAAATGCGAATGAACAGGATTATTTTTAGAACCCTGACCAAGTGTGTGTGTGTGTGTGTGTGCGTGTGTGTGTGTGGACACACATGTATGTGTGTGCCTATAGAGGCCAGAACAAAAAGTTGGATTCCCTTGAGCTGGAAGGCCAGGTAGCTGTGAGCTTTTTGGTGCCGATTCTGGCTACTCAACCCTATAACCCTGAAAGAGTACTGTTCACTTGTAATCACTGAACAGCCTCCCCAGTGACACATTCTTTTATATTATGTGCTATTTAAGTAAGGATACAAAGCCTTAGTATAAAGTAACATGCGTATGTATTGATTCATAAGCAGAGGATTGATATTTCTCCAACAATAACAGATAACAGTTAATCTTCATAGGAAATGGCTTCCTTGATGCTAAAAGTATTGTGTGACTGTAAGCACGCAGACACAGGGAGACTCAGAGTAAAGAACTTACCAGCTGAACCAGTCTCAATCCACTACTACTCCAACTGAAATATATTCTGGCATTGCTCCAAAAGCAGGTCATGTGATGCAAGCCCTCTGCTCCATTGTTCCTTTAGCCTTGCTCTACTGCACTTGACTCCCCACTTTTCAATCTTGCCTTAGAGTTTCAATTCCCTAATGTCCTTGTGAATTTTAACTGACAATTCCAAGAAAATGTTTTGAATGTGCCAAACAAACTTTATTTGCATGACTCTTGTAAGTGTTATTGTGACTTTGCTTGGGGCACAAATTCTCCTACATTTCTACAGGGAGCCCGAGGTATCTCGGAGTTCTCTGCCAGAAACACTGACAAGCAAGCCAGGACAAGGATTATCTATGAAATAATCTTTCCACAAGGACTTACCTCTTAGCCTCTCTCTACTTCCAGTTCATGTCCTATTAAGAAATCTTCAGTTAACTTGAATCTGACACTTCAGAGAGAGTAAAAAATATATGTTTGGTTGTGCATTTATTATTTTCAGGGAAATCATGATAAGATTCTAAGTAAAATTGACTTACCAGTCCACTAAAGAAGGCCTCTATTCCTCTTTCGTCACCCACCTACAAATTAAGGAAACAAGTTGTACTGATTCTGTAGTCTTCCATACTTACTCATTTCATTGTGAATACTTACTTTTCTTAAGTTGAGTTGCTCTCATGTGAACCTTCTTCTTTCCAGACAACTGACCTCTGTGTTCTCTCCCTATATTTTTTTTACATATGCCCATGATTTCCTATTTCAAAACAGCAGAGAATTTAGACTGACAGCTCACATTAGCCATTTAGAATTCTGCTAACCATCTTTTCTATAGTCTGCTGGAAAACCAATAAATTGCTTAGTCATAAAATTCAGGTTTGAGAATCAGGAAGCATTTTCAAATTCACCAAAATTTACTTTGGAAAAACACTGAAAAGCACATTCAACTCGGTAAATATTTACACTCAATCCACAGTTAAATTCGGATTGAATTGATTCTTCCTGTAGATATGGGAACTGAGGCATTCATTGTCTACAGATTTAGAATCCCTTTAGCTGTCCCCAAGATACTTTCCTTCCACTTTTCCATCAACTGTACTCTATTAATACTTATCTTCTCATTGTCTCCTGGATCATTTGTTTCCAAATGCAAATATTTCCAAACTGATCACTTCCTGTTGCGGGAAATATTAAAAGCAGACCCACCAACCTCTCGTGCTCCTGCTTTCTCAACCCACCAACTCCTGGTGGAGGGCCCCAGAGCTTCCAAGTTCCTCTGGCTACCGCTACCACACAATGCCCCATGCACCCCACTGGTCTGCCCTCTCAACATCTGATTACCTGGTAGAATCATCAAAACTCTTAAAGCTTATCATTATGGTTAACCAATCAGATGTATGTATCAATAAAGTCACAACATACCAATGCAATAATTTCAGGGCCAAATTGAAAATGATAAAAGCTTTATCCCAGTTATTTTTAACTCATGATATCAAAACTGTGGCTGGTTCACATCCGCCTCCATGTTCCTTCCTTCTCCTTCTCATAGACACTGTCTCCACGCTGGGCGTGGTGGCACACGCCTTTAATCCTAGCACTCGGGAGGCAGAGGCAGGTGGATTTCTCAGTTCGAGGCCAGCCTGGTCTACAAAGTGAGTTCCAGGACAGCCAGGGCTGTACAGAGAAACCCTGTCTCGAAAAAACCAACCAAACAAACAACAACAAGGACACTGTCTCCACAACTATTTGCTCCGCCTCCCTTTTCCCTGTCCAATCACAGGCCTCCTTTGTACTAATGTAATTGGACAGGGAAAATCCTTCAACAAATTTCTAATTGGGAAGTATACCCAACCTCCTATCTGTGGTATTATGACACTGCTAATACATTTTGATACTTTATCTTCCAGCTAAATTAAAAGATATCAACTAATAAATGTTTGCTTCAAATTCTTTACTCATCACCTGCTTAGGATCTAGCTTCCATCTTCCAACCCTCTGCGTTCTTAACTCATGAAAAAAAAAGCAAAATAAAATAAAAAATACATATCAATCCTTCCTCCTCAAACATCTTTTAAATAAATCTCTTATATAAACTCTCCAAAATGTCAGACAGCAAGAGAATCTACAAACGTGGCTGTCCTGCCAGCACAAATGACAATTTTCAGTGCAACTGCTTTTGTCAATATCATTTTTAAAAATTGCTCCAATTATATAATGCCTGTAGACCTGATAGGTTTAGATGAGTGTGCTGGTAGCACACATTCTTGTAGATAAGGTAGGACATGAAAATAAGTGCATATTCTCTGTCTAAAACATTTTATTGTGTCTTCTTTCCAGGAAATTTCCAGTTAGGAAACAGGAAAACAAACAGGTGGCGGTTGCAGAGGTAAGATCGCATAGACGATGGGCAGGAGCCAGTGGAACAGTGTGATGGAGTCAAGATTGGGTTGTATTAAGCAGAGCCATCTTCTCAACTAAAGGAGACAGAAATAGATGTACCCAGAGAGAGTAAGTTCAGAGTCTGTTAGCCTCCATCACCACAGGAGGCACCTCACCTTCTTCTGCTTCGGAATGAGCTCAGTTTTAATGTTTGTACAGCTTTCATCTTTGGCAAATAAACGTATAAATTTAGAAACCTTATGCATAAATACCCTCATTTCCAATAATACATAATAAATTTTATTCTAGTGTAAAAATTAAGATATAAAATAATAAGCTGTATAAGTAAGCTAAAATGCTAACGTATATTTATAGTCATCTCAAAATAGATAATAAAAACATTATTTCTTATCCGTACATCTTATACTGACTTTCATGTTAAATTGATTCAGTTCTAATCCTTGACTTGTACTTGGTCAGAGAAGGAAAATATGAGTTAAGTAATTCACATATTCCTATAAAATACCAATTAGATTTCAAATATGAATGAAATGACAACCGTTGTAAACATTTGTTGATTATCATTTAAAATCAATTTAAGAAAGTGTCAAAAATATCTCACTTTAAATACCTACTAGATTTTCTATTTTTTTCTGACTTTTTAGATCTCATTTTGATAATAACATCATCGAGCAAGGAATGTACACAAAGCAAATACTTTTAGCACCTCTAAGATATCATGAAGAAATTATTAGTTATTATATGTTTATGTAGGCAGCACTAGAAGAATATACTTCAAATATAGAATCAGTGATGACTGTATTCACAGGGAAATTGTGATAAATACCTGAAAGCTTTCTATCCATTATGTTACTGCGGAATTAAAATAAGTATGATTTCACTGAGTAAGGCTACTGACGATGGAATGAAAGCTCACTTCCCTCCTGTGTGGGAACTTGGAACACACAACACCATTTCCGATAATTATTTCATTTCTTTCATAAAAATTGAGTTCTTATATTTATTAATATCATCTGAAATTATAGCACTGGACACATAAAGAAATCTGGCTTCCTATTTTCTAAGTTTAAATATCAGGGAGTGGGTGTTAAGATCAGCTGACTATGATAAATAAAAAGTTAGAGGGTTGTCACGTTACCTTGAAAGTAATCACGAGAATAATGGAGAATACTAAATTGAACAAGTATAAGAAAGAAGAACAGCCGATTCCCATCCACTTCATTCGAATTCTCAAATTGTGGCACTTTGTTACAATTCTAGAATTAGCACTTAAGGAAAAAAATGTTATATTTCTCTGGGTTATATTGGTAGTTACATTTCCACATGTTTAAAACTAAACTCAGGCTGGAGACAGAGGCTCAATGGTTGAGACAATGTGCTGCTATTGCACAAGGTCAGTACGCATTCTGGGCAGCTCACCACCTATGAAATTCTAGATCTAGAGACCATCATCAGGCCGCTGCTAGCCATTGCATTCATGTGCACATATAATCACAGAGAGAGGGGTGGGGGGAGACAGAGAGACAGAGAGAGGCACAGAGGGACAGAGATAGGGACAGAGGGACAGAGAGAGGGACATAGGGACAGGGACAGAGGGACAGAGAGACAGACAGAGAGGGAGTTAAAAGTTGAATCTTTTTAAAAATGGAAGGAAATTAAGTAAACCTGGTGCATTAAGATATTAATATTAATTGTATTTATTCATATAAAAAGAACATAGGATGAGAATTAAAGGGAATAGGAGGAAATTATAAAATAAAAATGTAGGAGACTGTATAAAAACATATAATTTTTAGGAAAATATATAGCTTAATATCTACCAAATTGGTTTCTGTTACCTGGATAATTTATGTCCAATATTCATCAATAAATGTTAAATATTAATGCATACTACTCCTATAAGAAATAGATAGCTGTATCCCTGCTAAAGTTCATTACAAAGTTAATGTGGAAGGAAGACAAATTAGGCAACCCATTAATTGTGTTGCAGAGTCTAATCATTTGTTTGTTTTAGCTCAAATTTTCTTTCTTTGTTGAAGTCATTAGGACTTGACAGTGAATAATCTTCTGTGGAAAATTCCTAATTAAGCTGAATTTTTTAAAAAAGATACTGGAGGATAATAAGCCTAAGGTTCTGCCAACAAGGGTAGATATGATGATGTATACAATCAAGCCACTGGATCCAACATAGAGGTGAGGATTTATTTTTGAAAATAGTTGAACTATGAGCAGAGTTTACAGTTTTGCTGATGGTTCTTCTCTCTGTAGACATTAGCAGTCTAAAGTCAGGGTATTGTAAATCAAGGACTGCTTTCATTAATCATAATGGGAGTTAAATGTATGTCAGGAGAATGAATCCCCTCAGGTGTTTAGAGTGAGTTTCGGTTACTATACATCTGTTGATGTTGCTTGCTAAGGTATTTTCACAGTTCCAAAGAATCATCCCTTTCGGCAAGATTAAATAAGATAGCCCCAGCTGAGCATGGCTTTGCCAAGCCCTGAATCTCCAATGCTCCTGAGGACTCCAGAAGCATGCGAAGAGGCATCTGTAAAATACGTGCAGAAGCCAGACAGAGTGTTCCAGACGCCTGCTCTGCAGGTAACTTAAAGACACCCAGCAGACTGCTTGCTCTGCCAGCCACTTACTCTATCTCCAGCAGATCTTTGCAAGCAAGGCAGAGTTCATCCTCCAGTGTAACACTGGGGAAGTTGTCCGTGTGCCAGGTTTATGTAAATGCTGTGAATTGAGCTGTCTGACTTTTTTTTCTGTATCCAAGGTATATTAAGATCTAGCAAATGGAAGTAACATCATAGGAGTCTCACTGCCATTAAGATGTAGGAAGAAATATCACCGAAGGGAAAAAAGTATATCAAGGAAGCAGCATCTCAGCGGAGACTGGAAGAAGAGAACAAGGTTGCCAATGAAATGACTTGGCATCTTCCTTCTTCCTCTGGTGTCCAGCCTCTCATCAACCAGAGTTAAGATTAAAGAGAGTTACTGATAGAACATAGACATCATTTTGCACCGAAACATCTTTACCGTCATGCTATTGGAATTCTGTAGTTGGATACATGAACCTTGCTAGAATAAAAAATATGCAAAGGATATATACGCTAGAGAAAAGGAGAGTGTGAAAGAGTATATCCCTGGCTATGGCACCATCACTATTATTATAAACTTGTCTGCTACGAACTGGAAAATGGACATGGAAGCAATCTATGGAGCAACTACTCAGACACTTCTTCCAAATGGAAACATAGGACATACATAATATTAATAAGGATGAAGAAACAAGGAGTGTAAATGAACTGTTTTACTAGGGATGGTGTATGTAAATGAGATATAAAGTATCCTAAATTTTTACTATACCTTCCTAAATGTTATCTTGATTTTGCTGTAATTTGTAATATTTAGTATTGACATAAATGGCAGGAAAAGCAAAAATATGTATAGGATTAATAAATATGGAATTCAGTTTAAACTTCAGGGTCATTAGCAAAAACAACAACAAAATATAAAATATGGGAAAAATAAGAGAGCAGATCAGTGGCTGTAAGCCAGGGAGATATTATAAAGTTCTAGAATGCATCAGAAACCTGGAAGAGAAATCTGAATGCATTCCAGAATAGAGTGGAAAAGGAAGATGGAAATATCACAAGGATGCTTGTTTACATATCAGTGTAGGGAAAGAATTCAAGAGACATTTTCGTGATGACAGTGACCTAATTGGTTATTGACACACAAAGAATCAAAAAGTATGTTACCACTCCAAAATGTACTGGAATAAATTTGGAAAGTGTTAGATACAGAAGCATTAATAGGGGCAAACACTTCTAGACCTTGAGGACCCAACACAAGACATTCTAACTCTTGAAATCATGTGCTGTGGGAAAAAAACAAAAAACAAAAAACAAAAAACAAAAATCAAAAACAAAACAAAGCAAAGCAAAGCATCTGGCCCAGGAATACTGAAGTGTTCATTCCATAATTTGCTCCTAGCAGGCATGGAAGGAGTCTAGATCTTGCTGCTGTGGTTGACGTTCATATCCAGCAGTTTTCAAGGGCTTTGAGCATTATATTTAAAGTTGTAATCTCTTCTCGGTCTCTAAAAACATCTCCTTTATGAGCTCTGGGCTTTTCCAATATAACACCTACTACTGCTGACATATGCTAGATTTGGAATATTTCTGTATTGTTTATTTCAATCAACTAGAATGTATGCCTTATGCAGTTATTGTTTTATTTTGAAGAATTTTGTTATTTGCATGTTGTTTTATTAATGGGTGCAAGAGTCAAGTACTAGCAGTACTTAACAATTTTTTTCATTAATGAGGGAACCATTTTTTAAAAAATAGAGCTTGATAAGAAGTCTGTACAGTAATGGATGGTAGAGTCAGGAGTATCCCTGGCATAAGTGACCAACAGTAAGCACTAAAGATTCCCTGCAATAAAGATTTATTTTAAATTTAAACAGTCCCAAAATTAACAATGGATGTGCCAAGATTGGCACATTAAGGATAGGAAGAAGAGAGAAAAAACAAGTGCAGTTTATTCATTGTGAAAATATACATAATTGTATTTGGAATATGTTTATAAACTAAATAAGTATATACTTTTCTGACTCTTGAAATTTAAGGTATAGTTATAACTTCTTGTTTTTTTTTTTTTAAAACTGGATATTTTATTTATTTACATTTCAAATGTTATCCCCTTTCCTGGTTTCCTGTCTGCAACCCTGCTATACCATCCACCCTTACTCTACTTCTATGAGAATGCCCACCCCCTCCCCATCTACCCACTCCCACCCAAACCACCCTAGCATTGCTCTACACTGGGGCATCAAGCCTTCACAGGACCAAGGGCCTTCCCTACCATTGATGCCAGATAAGGTCCCTTCAGTCCTTCATCTAACTCCTCCAGTGTTGCCTGTGCTTACTCTAATGGTTGGCTGTGAGCATCTGCATCTGGATTGGTCATGATCTGGCAAACACTCTCAGGATGCAGCTGTATCAGGCTCCTGTCAGCAAGCATTTCTTGACATCAGCAATAGTGTCTGGCTTTGGTGTTTGCATGTGGGATGGATCCCCAGGTGGGGCAGTCTCTGAATGACCTTTCCTTCAGGCTCTACTCTAGTCTTTGTCCTTGTATTTCTTTCAGTTAGGAGCAATTCTGGGCTAAAATTTTGGAGATGGGTGAGTAGACCCATCTCTCAACCAGGGACCCATGCATAACCTCCTTATATGGTCTTAATAGGTTCTCTCTCCCCTTTGTGGGGTATTTCAGCTAATGTTATCTCTGTGGGGTATTGGGAAGCTCTTGTTTCCTGGCATCTGGGAACGTTCTGATTGCCACCTGCCAGTTCCCCATCACCCATTGCTACACAATTTCAAAGCAAACTATTTTAACTGTCCAAAGGAAAATTTAAGGCAAAAGTCAGACCATAAACAGCGTGGTGTGAGGGAGGAAGCTGAAAGAATAGTCCATTAGGAAGGAGGCAGAGATCAGATTAGGGTTTTCCTTGCAGTTTGCAGGAAAGCATTTTGAATGCAACTGATAACCTGGGAGGTTTTTTTGTTTTTGTTTTTTGTTTTTGTTTTGTAATATTATTTATTTAATATATATGAGTACACTGTTGCTTTCACACAAGAAGAGGGCATCCTACCTCCTTATAGATGGTTGTGAGCCATCATGTGGTTACTGGGAATTGAACTCAGGACCTTTGGAAGAGCAGTCAGTGCTCTTAACCACTTAGCTATCTCTCCAGCCCTCCTGTGAATTTTTAATAGAAAATTGTCCATTGTATAGAGCACTGGACTAATCAAGGAAGGATATCAGAAACAAAGAGGCCCATGTACATATATTTTGGGTGACCACATTGTTGCTCTTTCATGGATGCAGATACCATATCATAGTTAAAAGATGCTCTATCTCAGCAAACTAAGATGTAAGCTAGTTCTTATGTGCATTCAACCCATGCCTGTATGGTTGAATGTGGGGCTGGGTTTAGGGGAAGAGGGGGCAGGGAGAGAGCCCTCATCTTGCCAGAGTTCCTGTGCTCTGGGCTGGCAGATGCTTTCCACATGAACCCAGGTGGGCATCTGGGTGTGTGAAGCCACTGACCCCACACAGCGGGGGGTGGACAAGGGGCAGCCCCCGTACCAGGTTCTCAGTCTCTGGCATTCCATGCTGGATAAGGCAGAGGAGCTGAGAACAGAATAGAGACCCCCTGAGCAGCACTCTCACCCAAGATAAAGGAAGAGGGCAGAGGGAAAGAGGTTCCCACACAGGCGAGAGTCTTTAGTCCGGTCGTGGCTGGAGCACAGGAAGGTCTTCTGATAGGCGACTAGGCATGGCTTGTTAGCCCTATCTCATCATCCAAGTACAGCAGTCCTCGATGAAGAGACAGTCGATGGTTTTAGAGCTTTATTGTAGAAAGGCAGGGGGAAAGAGAAAAGGTAGAAAGAGAAAGAGACTGGCCATGGCCAGGTGGAGAGAAGGGAGAAAAGGAGAGAGAAAGAGAGAAGAAAGGCTAGAGAGTAAGAAAGTTTAAAGAGAGAGAGGTAAAAGCTTAGAGGGAGAGAGAGAGAGCTTAGAGAGTAAGGAAAATAAAAGCTTAAGAAAGTAAGAGAAAGAGAGTAAGAGAGAGAGAGCAAGGTGGGGCCAAGCAGCCCCTGTTATAGTGGGCTTATTATTTTGTTGTTGCTAGGTTACTGGGAGGAGTCTAGCCTGAATGTCAGAAGCTTGGGATATTGTGTACATGAAACTAACAATGAGCCTCTCCTGTGGGGGGTTTGGGGACAGTAACTTCAACAGGAGCCGCCAGGGTTCCAGGAGATATGAGGGAATGACTTCTGTCCCATGTAGGTGGGAATTATCACCCATCAGGTTCTACTGGGGTTCAGACCTCAACCTAACTGGAGATCAGACTGTCTGTTTATAGCCCCTTGCCCCACAGGTGAATGTTCTGAGAAAGAACTATAGGCAACAGCATGCTGCTGAGTAAGAAAGAATGAGTCCTCTCTAGGAGCACACACCAAGATTGTTAGATCATATAATCCCAAATCTCTATATTACATAAACATATGAGCAACATTAAATGAACTACAGAAACAGTAGGATGGATATATGTTGGAATCTCTTTAATTATATATTTATATATGTATACATATATATATGTGTGTATATCTCTATATATTACAATTATATATAATACATTTAACATATAATTATTTCTATATATTAGTTAGTTTATTAAACATGAATATTCATATTAAATACTGTTTCTATTAAATATGCATAATATATTGACATTAACTCTAATATTTAATATATTTCTAATATTTTATTTATATAATCATGTATATTTAAATATATGCATGCATAGATGAGTATTTATAATATATTTTGCAATATATATTGCAATAATAAAATATATTTATATGTACTAATACATATTTATATTTATATTTATATCTTTATATAGTATAAATATGTATATATATTAAGAGTTTAAAACATATATAGCCATCTTGCTATTTCAGTACTTCATTTAGCATATATATACACACACGTATATATTTAGTAATTTGAGAGGAAGTAGCAAAGAAAAGATGTAAAAATGGTACTTATGTGTGAGTTTTTTTAAATATGCAATGTAAAAAATAGGTTCATGTAATAGCATAGAACTTGAGATTTTGGGAAGTGTTATGGTGAAAATAAAAAAGGATTGGGTGGGGAAACATAATCAAATCTTCACTGGCCTCTGATATTTGAACAAATTCATTACTAAAAGCTTTGATTTATGTATTTCCAAAATGGGCATAAATCACTGTATATTTTAGAAATTATAAAATAATGATACTTCATAATTTCCTTAATCAGATATAAAGACACATATTTGTTATTAGAATCAAGGACTAGAAGGTTATTTGTAAACCAAAGAGAAGAGACCAATTCCATCTCAGTGTATCTGATTCAGAAAGTTTTAAAGTTGGATATGTTCACAAAACACATGCAGATGAGTTGGAAATATGTTCATAATACTCAAGAGCCTGAGACACAAAGTAAGTAGGTGCTTGATGCCAGCTGTTTCCATAGAATCCTCCTCCTAACAGTATGTGGGACTCCAAAGTCGGTTTGCTGTACTCTGCCCAATTTCACCACCTATTTCATTCCCAGGGAGGAGATTCACAGTTGAGGATGAGAAACATTTCCATGATGTTTTTCAAAGTAAATCCCAAGATTTTTTTTTTAAAGAAAAATAATACAGAGGATATGTGACATAGTTTAGTAGTTGAGAGCTCTCACGGCTGTTACAGAGAACTTAGAAATTGTTCCCAATAGCCAGCTGGACGTTTGCAACCACCTGAGACTCCAGCGTCAGCGGATCCATCCTTGTGGCCTCTTCAAGAATTGCAGGCACATTGTAGACATGCACACAAGTAATCACACGCGCGCGCGCGCGCGCGCACACACACACACACACACACACACACACACACACACACACAATGTGTGCATTGATTGGATATGATATTGAAAAATCACTATTCTGGAAGTGTTTGTGGCTCTAAAGAATGCGGATGGTTCACACGCTACCTATTCACTATTGGTTTATGTATGGGGTTTATAAAGTTTAGTATTTTACTTGTATATTATTGCACAATAAGGAAACACAAAATTTCTCTCTGATAAGATAACCGTAAAAGTCAGTTTTATTGATCTCTAGGATGTTAAATGGTCCTGCTTTTAACCTAGAAAATTTATTTTAGCAAATTGTTTGCATGTAGTTTTATAATCACTTTGGCCCAAGTGAGTGCTTTGAAGACACAAGTGTATTGCTCACATAGATTTCCTAGGACAGGACAATCAAACTGAATATCTAATAAAATCAGGAATCTATCTTACTAGCTGTAAAAAACTCTGGCCTACTGCACTCCACTTCCTCTGAGAATCATGGTAAAGGACAAATGTAACTTCACATTTCCTGGACCCTTTTCACATCTCTCCGTTAACATCTTGCTCTCCCTCTCCATCTCACAAATTTTGTTTTTAATTCCTACCATAATTCGAGTTTATTTGTGCTAAAATACCATTCCTCATGGAGAACACCAATGGGTTAGAAACTTATTTTACTGTCTAATTATATTGGAACAATGAAAATCTCTCTAAGTTTTGAAGTAAGAGATAACTCTTTGTTAGCTCATTTCTTTATTTTGTTCTCTGTCTACAGTTAATTTTATTCAATTGCACTGTCTCATACTATAAGTAGTATATGTACTCTTAGGTTCTGCTTAGTTATGAGTTTGGTTGGAATTAAGACCCAGACCTTTAAGCCCTGTGTCAGTATCTGCAGCAGAGTGAAGACGGTGCGGGCATGTGAGGTATAAGGAAATTAATCCTTGGAAGCATCTGAAAATATGGATCCAGGGTCTCCCTTATAAATATACTCTATTTTATGAAAATAAGACAAGCATTGTTTTATAAAAGGGAATATAAGATTTTCAGCGATGGAAAGGGAAGAAAAATTTACTATTTCATATGCTGCTCTAACCAAAATAATAATAATAAAAAGACACCCTTTTAAACCTGCTACCAAGAATGGTGTACTATTGAGTGACATTTACAGAATTGAACTAACATGTTGACAAAATCCAGCCAGCTTTTCATGGCTACTGAAGGAGCATGACTGTGATTTTTGCTGATTCTGCTTGTTTTAAAGAATACATATCTGATGGTTCAACATTTCTGATTCATTACTACAAAATTATTAAGTTAAGAAATATATATTATTTATGTTTATTATGTTGGTGTAGAGAAAATATAAGACCAAGAATCTCCAGCGTTAATAGTCACAATGGGAAGTCATATACAACTGGTCAAATACACACAATTGTAGTTTAGAAAAGAATTTTATACTATCATCAAGATTTATGTTCTCAAGCCAGGCAGTGGTGGTGCATGCATTTTATCCCAGCACTTGGGAGGTAAAGGCAGGTGGATTTCTGAGTTTGAGCCCTGCCTGGTCTACCTAGAGTTTGAGTTCCAAGGCTATACAGAGAACCCTGACTTGAAGGAAAACAAAAGAAAGAGAGAGAGAATTATGTTCTATGTATTTTCCAGATTCAAGATAATTTATAATCATAGAAAAACAATAAATTGGTTTAATTATAATCTCTGAAAACCTGGGTATTTTGTATATGTGTTTCTGAGTGTGTGTGTGTGTGTGTGTGTGTGTGTGTGTGTGTGTGTGTGTGTCTGTATACACCAATAATTAGAAAACAGTTGACTGAATAAAGCTGGCCTGTGTGCCATTCTATTCAGTGAAGAATCAAGGCAAGAAGGCATGGCAATTCTGAGGAGTGTGAAGGAAGGGTACTAACTAGAAATGTGAATTCTCAGACCATCTAGGGGAATCAGTAAGACAACCTGAGAATGAGAACAAAGCAATATTCAACTTCATTCCAGGATTCCATATGGAGGACTCTGCATCCCCAGGAAGAAAAGATGGGAAACGGTCTTTACCTTCAATTATAGCCTTGGTCCAACTGTCATAACTGTAGATTTCCAAAGTCTTCACAGGCTTAATTCCAGTCTGGGGAGCTTGCTTGCCTTAGTAACTGGGAAGCTCTCTTGCCTTAATAACTATTCCAAAGGAAGAGCAACCTGATGTCCCAGATCCCAAGTTGCTATAACAGCCACTCCTGGTTGCCACCCTGGTTTAGTGGTCTGTAGCCAGTAGCTGACTCTCTCAGAGTACTGGCCAACGTGTATCTTAAGAGATCAAGACAGTCCTCTATTCAAGAAGCTCTCCATGGTAAATATCAAATTGTCAATCACACTTAGGTAGCATGTCACATGGACAAAATTAAAGTGAGGGATGCAGGTCAAAGAGAATGGTCAGACAAGGTCATCCTGATACTTGCATTGAGATGAATATCTGGTATGTCATTAAACCATTTAGTTTCTTAGAGAAGAATATTCTAAGGTGTAATGCTATTTTCCTATTTCATCACATGTTCTTACTTATATGTACTTTAAAAAGAATTTTTATTTATATAGTTAAAATTAAATCTCTCCTTTCATCCTCTTCTCCAGTCCAGAATGTGTATGTGCATGTTCATGTGAATGTGTGTGCGTGCTTGCTTGCACATGTATGTGTGCCTGTACATGGTTTTGTGCATGTCTATGATTATGAGCATGAATGCCCTTGCATTTGGGATGATTGCAAATATGTATATATGTATGTATGTATGTATGTATGTATGTATGTATGTATGTGTATGTGGTGCCAAAGGACAACATCCAACTGGTATTGTCCAACTGTTGATTCATTTTTTTGAAGCAGGGCTTCTCACTGACCTGTAGTATCATTAATTCGCTCAGGCAGGTTAACTAGTGAGCACCAGGATGCTATCTATGCCCACGTCCCCAGCACTGGCATCACAAGCAAGCCGGCACATTCAGGTTTATCTTTAAGTTTCGTTGAGGGAATTTATTTTATATCCTCTTGCATATAAGCTGAACACTTTACCAAATGAGTCCCCTTTCTCGCAACAATTCTCAAACTCAAATGGAATACTCTGCACTCCTCCGCTATAGAACATTTCTTCTCCCCAGAACAGATGGATCCTGATTTACAAGCATCAGGCTGCTATCTCATTTTCCAAGAGACAAGACCTTAATACTCAGCTACGGATATGAAGTGGTTGCCAGCTTGTTTTCAATTTAGAAAACCCGAGAAGGAACTATAGATTATTTTAAGGGATGTTTTCAAATATCTCTGCCTTCGATGCTTCAATTACACTTCTATAGCAGAGGAGCATTAGTGATTTTCAAACTCTCCTCTTGACTCCAGCTACAAAGAGGGACCATGCCCTTGCTCACCTCGCTCTCTAGGAAAGTCTAACTGCTACTTCCATAAGAATATAAAGCTGCTGTTGTTCTCATTATCATGAAATTTCAAGCTAACAGCTTGAGACGAAAGGTAAATGCTCTAAATGTAGAGTCATTCATTTCTCAAAAGTTTGTTTTGCTTTTGTCTAAACTGGGGTTCTCACTCATTATTGACTTTAATGTAATGTAATAAGCTCAAAGTGCCTGCAAACCAAGTATGAAAGCTAAAATAAAACAGAACAAAACAAACAACAGCAACAAAAACAAGGCTAAAAGATGGGTGGACTTTTTGCCTCTTCATATGCTGGGACTAGGGTCCCATCCACAAAAAATAAATAAAAAATAAAATAAATAAAAAAATAAAAAATAAAAATATACAAAAACCCAGTGTGTGGCAGTGTGTGGTACACTCCTATAGTGCCAAATTTTGAAAGATCAGAAGAAGCCCACATTCCTATTAAGTTACACATAGAGCATGTTTGAGAGAATCCTCTGTGCATGAAACCCTTTAATTCTTTCTCAGAACAAAATGACTGCCAAAGCCTTACTCCTCCCTATGACCCCTTTCCCATGACACCATCACATGGTAGTATCTAGAGATTTTTAGTTTGTTTTTCTCTCATAGCTGTTAATATTTATGGCTTTTTTCATAAAATTTGACCAATTCAATAACTTCTTTCTCTACACAGCTAAAATATTTGTGTTCCCAGACTTTGCCTGCCCCAAAGAGAATGAAGATAAGCCCCGCAAAAGTTTATGTATTTGAATAGTTTCCAGTTGGTTCAACTGTTTAAGAAAGATTAGGAAGTTTGGCCTTGTTGGAGGGGGTGTATTACTGGGGGCAGAGCAATGTGTTATGAGCCCATATCATTCCCAGTTTGGTCCTTTGGTTCTCTCTGCTTCATGCTTATGAAGCACATATGAACCTCAGCTGCTGCTCCAGTGTAATGCCTGCTGGTCTTCTGTCATACTGTCTGTCATGAGGCTCATGGACTAACCACTGAACCTGTAAGCATCAATAAACTCTTTTTTTCAATAACTTATCTTGTTGCTGATATCTTTTCAGAGCAATGCAAAAAAAATAACTAGGGCAAGATTAATGGTTGTTTTTACTAGAGCAGGTGTTCAAAAGGATACGTGCATAGCCGTCTTCGTCTTAGGATAGACCATGCCTACAATTCTGTTCTGCTTCTGGTTTCATTTTGCCCTAGGGTGCGTACTGCCATGCTCCTGTATATGTTTCATCGGGGGATACAGAATGGGATTCCCATGGCTTTACAAATGTAAGAGGAAGAAATGTGAATCAAAGAAACAAACCTATGCACTGATTACTGAATGAAGAATGTCTACAGAGAAGTACAAGAAAATGAGGAAAATAGGTTTGAAACATTGTGTAAAACTACAGAGAAAATAACAGATAAAAGGAATCTCACTCTCCTATACTAATACAGACCCTACAAACTAGGAGCCTTAAAAAAAAAAAATCACAGCACAGCATGAGTGAAATTGGCATGGCCAGACTTGTAATGTTTGTAGAAATTTGTCATCCATAATGACCCATGCGTCACAGTGTCTCTTTGGGTTCCTAGATGTGTGTAGTTGCTCTAAACTCAGCTCAGTGTGGCTGTCTGTATATACCTCTGTTTTAGTCTTTCAGTGTTGGTTCATTAAACTTCTCTTCCTTAGATGGAAAGTGTGGCCCTCTGAAGTGGTTGTAAGCATACTTTCTACATCAGCAGCCAGACTGAAGCATTTTGGAGAAAGGACTTTATATGAGTCCCATTTAATGGCATTTCAGCATGAAAGCACATAAAATATAAGAAAATAAATGGGGGTGACTTTGTTCCGATAAAATTTGTTTACAGATTTGGCTGTCACCCACAATTTCTCAACCTCTGCTCTTCACTTCATTCTTATTATAAATAGCATTGTCTTAGCTTTAGTTGCTGAAGTGGACATTTAAAAAAATGGTGGAGCTTCTTATACAAGTTGTAGGGAAGAATGAATAAAGCAAATATTTCTGGAACTGGTGAGTTAACTCTGAAGTCTAATGATCAATATGCTATGAGTTTATGGTACAGTTGTCAGCAATATTATTATATTTCTTCTCAACTTTTTAGCAAAAGTCACTAAATCCGTAACAACTGTCACTTCAGACACATGGCCTACTAGTTGCTGTAACAATATATCTGACCAGAGCAACTGGAAAAAGGAAAGATATATCTTGGCTCACAATGCAAAGAAACAATCTGCCACTGAATGGAAGACAGCTTGACTGGAGGGTGGTGGTGAGTCCTGTGGATTCTACAGTCTGAAAGAAAGAGTGATCTTGTTGTTGCTCATTTAACTTCATTTCTTGACCATTTTTATTCTCCTGTGGTGCCTAGCTCACAGAGAGATGCACTCAAATTCAGGTTGGGTCTTCCCTTTCATTTCAAACTTTCTGGAAACATACTCAGAAATGGACTTGCATGTAGGTAATTATGAACGTGGCCAAGTTGACAGTGACAATTTACTATCACCTGCATTTGCATTTAAAGCACCATGCATTTATCAGCTAGAATCTTAGAAACTACTGTGATTCATGCATATCACTTCTGGATTTATTACAATGAACAGTCAGCCAGGATATGATGGAGATACAACCCCCACACACACTACTCTTCACGTTATTGCCTTTGCGGCACTATATTAGGTCAGCATTCATTGATGGAAAAATTGATGATGCCAATGGGGTACATACATGTAAAGGAGTTTTATTTATAAACGAAGAAAACAAAGTTATGTCAATTACAGGACAATAAATTAAACTAAAGATTTTATTGTGTTAAAGTGAAATGGCCAGACCACAGAACCAAGTGTCCCATGATTACTCTCATATTCGCAGTACAGAAGGAAATAAAGGAACATTAAAGAAATGTTAAGGAGCTGAAAATGTAAAAAGGGTAGATAGTGGAGAGAAACAGCAGTGAGCAATAATGGAAATAAATGTACCCTGTGAAAAATTCATATCTGGAAATGTCATAAAGAAATAAATTAATATGTACAACAAAGACAATTATAAAGGACATTATTGGATAATGTGTGTGTGTGTGTGTGCGTGTGTGTGCATGTGTTTGTGTGTGTGTGTGTGTGTATGTATGTGTGTGTATAATTACCCCCTCTCTATTTCTTTAGATAAGTACATTTTCAATTTGAAACAAAGAAAACCTAATATTCTTATGACTGTAATTCATTTTTATAATGAGTTTCTATGCTTACATTCTAATGTAGTATATCCTTATATTACCAGTTAGTCATCCTAGATCTGTGATGTTAGGTTAGGATTCCTAGATAACCAAAATCTTAGGGGCCTGCCTGTATGGGCCTCTTCCATAGTAATTTTATCCTCATTAAAAGATTCATGGTTACAGAAATGCACAAGACATTATTAGATTTTATGTATTTATTTATATATCCCATTAATCTATTAGTTACTACATTACAACCAAAGGTTATTAGAAAACCATTTTTAAAATAGGTAAGTCATTGTTCTTAGTGATGTTTTGAGCACGTTAGGATCAAATTCTTGGTCTCTAAAATGCTAGTCAGTTTCCCAGTGAGTCCAATCTTAATCATTATGGTTTGGAAACATTTAATGCTCCACATACAAAGAAATATACAACTATTTATCATAGAATAGAACAGACGATATATAAAACTGTTTTCCAAATACCACAAGAAAGATACAGATCAGATATATTATAGAAAAATACTAAGTTTCATATATACTTGTACCTAACAATGGCAATGCTATATATACTTGTAGGTGTGAGTATTTTGATAGTCAGTTTTATAGTCTTCAGGAAACAGTCTGAATCTTACATCATTTATAACCAAAGCATACTAGGAAGACATCTTGCTGATCTTTCAGTGTGTGTGTGTGTGTGTGTGTGTGTGTGTGTGTATGAGAGAGAGAGAGAGGAGAGAGAGAGAGAGAGAGAGAGAGAGAGAGAGAGAGAGAGAGAGAGAGAGAGAGAGAATTTGTGTCCAACACACATAATTAACATTTTATCAAAAAGTTTTGTACTTTATCTCTTAATTCTTAAATTAAATGTTGTTATTCATGCGTACCCATGGAAGACAGGAGCAACTCAACATTAGGTGAAGAACTAAATATATTTCCGTATTTGTCCCTGCCTAGTTGGCTAGCTAATATTCAAATCAAAATCAGAATGCTCATGAAAACCAAATGTAATCTAAAGAACAGCGTCTTAATTCTATGAAATTGTCTCTGATTTTTTAATTGTAAAATGATGTTATTTTATTAGAATAATAAATAATTCATAAGGCAGATATATGATGAAAATAAATCTGTACCTCTGTAGTTCCAAAAAGCCACACATAAAGTTTGAGCTTAATTTTCTTATCCAAAATTCGTCTCTCCTCTCTGAATGATCAGATCATTTATGGTCTTCAATTTGCATATATATTTGACATCATTTATGAATGCTTTATAGCCTGCTGCAAGTGCTATAAGTTTGTTTTATGTATTATCTACAACCCTCCTGCACATTGATTACAATTGACCCCAAATCCATTCTCATACTAATGTCTTGGTGTTTCCTCCCCGTGTCTGAGCATAATGCTTTTTGCAACCATGAGGCTTGACAAGAGTGGCTTGGCACATTCATGAGATATTTCACTTTTTTTTTTTTATTTAGAATAATAGTTGGTTAGCCAAAGGGGGAAAACATTAATAGCCTTTCCTTTTAACTTGCCATTAAAAACACAGTTAAGTACAAAACTGGAATTCAAATTTTTTCTTTTTAATTATTGTTTTATATTTTTTAGGAAATTATTAATGGTTGAATAATCAAAATATCTCTAAAAATAAAGCAAAACACATTTAGCATCATAAAAGATGGTTTTCAATCTGTAGATGCCAAGCTACAAATTCACATGGATTTTACATGTGTTCTTGATTTGATTTTAATTTAGTATTACGTTTCCTTAAAACCATTTTAATTTTTAAAATTAAATAAAATATCATCATTTTTCTCCTCCCCTTTTCTCCCTCCATTTTCTCTTATGTCGCCTCCATTTGCTGTCTTTAAAATTTATGACCTCTTTTTGCTATTATTATTTTATTATACTATAGTTGGTATAATATATATTTATAATAATAATTATATATAAAATATACATATATAAAAATACACATGCAATCTGTTTAACCCATTTAGCATCATTATCTGTATATGATTTCAGGGATGACCACATGGTATTAGGTAACCGTTAAGGGAATTGTTTCCTGCTCTCAGCAGCCCTCCACTGTTTATACTTCTTTGTCTAGGTGTGGGGCTGAAAGAGGCTTTTTCACTTCTAAGTTAATACGTCTGTTGTCACCGTCACTGTTCATTTCTTGCTTTGGCACCAGTATTGTCACAGTATCATGGATGTAGCTTTTCAGTCATTTCTGGAGTATACAATCTCATGGCAGATTTCATGGTCCTTTCACTGTTACAGGTTTTCTCTTCCATCATCTCTGATATTCCCTGAGTCTTAGGTACTGGAGTTGTCTTTGAAGTGCATCTACTGATGTATGTGAACATTTTAATAAAATAAAAATATTATTATTCTTTATCTTCCCAACTCCAGTTTTAGGTAAACATGACTTTCTCATCTGCTAAAATCAAAGAATCAATAAATGTTACTTATGAAAATACAGGATAAGACAGGGACCTGACTTGTGATTAATTTCTATATAATATAATAATAGAAATAACATATATTGAGTTGTGGATCTTTCTTAGAAACCTTAAAAAAACCTTAAGAAAAGGTGTTTTGGATTTTATTAAGAACTATAGAATTCTCTATCGGGAATTATAGAGAATTTTGGAGAACCTTAATATCAAGTTTCTTTATTACATGTAAACATTAAGAATGAGTTTGGAATTAATGTTCAACATTCCCAAAGTACCTATATTTGCATGGTGACTCATTGCATAAATTTAAATGTTGAATTTTGCACTCATTATCAAATTGATATTCAAATATTGTGGATACTCGAGTGTTCTGTAGATAGAATGTTTTTTGTTTTGATTTTATTTATTTTTTTTTTTTTGCAAGACCTAACTAGCCCTAGAAAGGTTGAAACTCACTTGAAGAACAGGCTGCCTATGAATTTCAAGAGTTATGGTGCCTATAGGTATGCCACCACACCGTCTTTCCATTTGTATGCTTAATTTTTGTTTGTTTGTTTTTTCAGACAGAGCCTGTAGTATCCCAGAGAGGCTACAAACTCACAACCTTATGATTCCTCTGCTTCCACTTTCCAAATCCTGGGATGACAAGTGTGGACCAGCTTATCAAGCTTCATCGCAAGCTGGGCTGGAGCTCAGAGCTTCTTCAATGCTAAGAAAGTACTTTACCAACTGAGCTACATCACCACTTATGAGTGTGTTTGGATATTTGTCAGCATCATCGGTTGAGGGTGTGTTTTGTTTTGTTTTTGTTTTTATCTTCTGAGAAAGTCAACAATTTTATTGACTCACAGAATGTAGAAAAATTTCAGAAAAAAAAATAGGGAAAATCAGTCATGCCCACCTTCTACCTTAGGTCAAGGAACTACTCATGTTGTAAATAAGAATACAATTGTTCAATTAATAAAAATAAAAATTTTCTCTAGCATATTGATAACAGCCTTGTAATATCTAAAGGCAAAATCATTTTGGGGACTATTTAAAGAGGAAATCTATCAGCTTACTTTAAAACCTTCTTATTATTGCTACAGGGGTTGAATGCATTCAGTCAATGGCTATGACTAAACAGCATGTTCAATAACAAAGATAAATTCTCTGTGAGAATGCTTAATTGGTGTGCAGTTTATAAGATGTAAGCAAGCTAGGACACAGGACTATATGTTACACTTAATTGAAAATATGTATTTAAAATTATACTTTGGAGGCTGGCTTGATGGTTAAGAGTACTTTCTTTTCAACAGATAACCTGAGTTTGCTTCTTAAGAATCCAAATAGCAAGTAGTTCACAACTACCTGCAACTCCAGCACCAAAGGATGTGCCATCTTCCTCTACACTCCATGAACATCTGTGTGCATGTGGCCATGCTAACAGGAACACACACACACACACACACTCACAATTTGAATTTTATTATAATATACAATGGCAGATAGAATTAGGTCATAAAAGAGCAGAGATAAGATGGAGCTGGTGCTTAAGAGAGACATAAAGGTAGCAGAATGAAGAAGAATGAAAGCAAGGAAAAAATGTCACATTGAGAATGAGGAAGAAATTAACGGAAGAATGAGTGGACAAAGGAAGTGAGGAGGTGAAGAACTAACGAAGACCAGAAGGAAGGAATGTCATTCTCGTATTTTGACTTTCTTTCTTTTTTTTTTTTTTTTTAAAGATTTATTTATTTATTATATATAAGTACACTGTAGCTGTCTTCAGACACTCCAGAAGAGGGAGCCAGATCTCGTTACGGATGGTTGTGAGCCACCATGTGGTTGCTGGGATTTGAACTCTGGACCTTCAGAAGAGCAGTCGGGTGCTCTTACCCACTGAGCCATCTCACCAGCCCGTATTTTGACTTTCAATTTGAATCAACCTCTCAGACGTTTAATGAAGTTTTTCTCAAGAACTGGAACAATGAATTTCTTGTAGCTACAGTGCAACACTTTAATTCTATTCCTAGAGTCTAGGTAGTCTTCTGCTTTTGTTTTTTCATCTTCCCTACGTTCCGTTTTCATACCAAACCACCCTCAGCCATTGAGTCCCAGATGGAGTCAGTCTACCTACAGGACATTTTCTTCTTGATCAGGTCAGTCAAAAACGTGTGCAGATGTTCAAAATATGACATATTTTATGAGCTTGACATTTTTACTGCATTTCCCCCTCAGAAGTTAATTCAGTCTTACTGTTGAAGAAAACTGTCATTTCCCTATATAAAAACAGCAGTTTGCTGTGAAAACGGTAACATTCTTCCCTAGGGCAGAATGGTAGCTAGTGAATCTCTTACAAAAAGAAAGCAGAGATGTGACATGCTGCTATCATTTTAATGGGAGCAGCCTGTTAGTCCTTCTTCCTTTTTTTTTTTTTTTTTTTTTCCTTTCTCTTTTTGGAAGAGTGGATTTTATAAGTTCAAGGATAAAGCAATTGCTGGGGTGTGTCTTAACATTCCTGGAACATAGTTGCCTTTGTTTTATATTCTGAATATGGTAGTAGAGTGCAGAGAAACCACATCAGGGATGGTAGTGATGGACCTATTAAAGTCCATCACTTTTAAAGCATTTATTGGAAAAGATCTAATACATGGTAAATAGTTCAGTCTTTGATCTTTTAGTGTTTTCCATGTTCACCTAATACCTAGCACAATAAAAGTGAATCCAACCCACTATAGGATTTGCTGTTCTTTGTGTGGTGGGCTAAGTGATGGCCAACAAGCACAAAGGGTGTGTCTAATCCCTAATCCTTCAAACTTGTGAATACTACTTCATATGGCTAAATATATGATTCATGTTAGATTCCAAGTTTTAATATTGATTATCCAATTGTTCCCAAATACATTCAAATATATGCCTGAAGAAGGAAAACAAAAGAAAAAATAGAAACAAACTCTGAAAATGAATAGGGAGATTCAAATAAGATGGCCACAAGCCAAGAAATCTTGGAACCTTTTAAAGCTAGAAGAGGTGGGACAAGGACTCCAGAGCCTCTGCAGGAAGTCTGACCCTTTCAACATTTTGTTTACAGACTCTTGGCCTGTAAAGAGGTGAGAAAATAAGTGGGTGTTGTTTGAAGCACCTAGTTATGGGGAATTCATTATTTTAAGAAGCTAAAACACCTACTAATAAATTCTTACTGCAAATGTCTCATTATAAATGTTGATATTTTGGTGTGGTCTATCCACAATACAACAGAAGAGTTACTGCAGGTAAAAGACACTAGAATGTTAGCAGCTAGCCTACCTGGATACTTCTTATTGAGATGTGCTTTGCTTATTTCTGCCAATACTTGGTGACTGGAGGCTTGCTCAAATTTTCCTCCTAAAGACTGAAAGTCACTCCTCCAAAATATTAGGAGCTCAAGATACAAATTACACGTACAATGGGTACTTTGAAAGATCTGGCAATACAAAATGGCTTGTTGGTGATAGAAATAACATGGCAGAATTCTGAGAAATTTGAGACACTGTAAGCTATGGAAAAATGTTGCTATGAACTCATCAACCTTAGGACCCTCCATCTCCAGTCCTGAAAGCACAAATTAGTATTGAACAGAAATGACTGTTGGCATTAGAAATACATCATCCCCAAAGCATGTCATCTTTCAAGGCTCAAGAGACATATATATATATATATATATATATATATATATATATATATATATATCCAGGTTGCCTGAGAGCCCAAGCACCCAACAGCCAGAAACAATATTTTAAGACCTAATATTGTGCTTCATACAATTAACTTCTCTGTCTTATCAGTGATGTAACTCCAAATACTATATACCAGGCAAATTAAGAAAACAGTGAAAATGTAAGCATTAAAGTGCTTTTTTTTTCCTCCCCTGAGGAGCATGTTGGGAGATTGACATGAGAAAGGTGCTTTGCTTTCATTCAACCTCTGTTCAGGATATCAGCTGTGTCTGAACCAGTCAGAACTTATGAGCATAATTTGAATTCCTTGTGTCTTTTTAAGCCTTACTCTGAGCTCTTAAATTTCTTTTTCATTCTGTTTTTCTTAACAATTCTATAATAATTTTATTTTGATGACCAGCTACTTGGACAGCCTTTTATGCTAAACACTTCAACAAAATGTCCTATGGTAGCCAAACTTTATATGTGTGAGGCAAATAATTCAAGCATAATTAAAGGCTCCCAACAACAGATTTTTAGTTTAAATATTCCAGAAAAGAAGCACAATTTAAAACTTCAGTCACAAAAAGCTAAAGCATAAAAGTGAAAGTTTTATACAGGAATTTGATTGTTTATAATTGCCTTGTAAGTTTTATTTTATGAAGAAAAAATCTTCAGTGGTAAGGGGTCCGAGGTCATTTTTAGCAAACCTGTTCTCTCTAAAAGAAAAGAGCTGAAGACTCCCCCAAAAATTGCATAATAAAATTTTGGGAAATAGTGTTTTACCATGATTTGTTGTTGAAATCGTCATATGTTGTATATGAAAGTTGATATTGTGATTAAATGAAGATACTTACTTTTGTTTTTAAAGACCTGATTGCTAGAAATCCTTTAAAGCTTTTTGGGCCAATTGTGATTTAAACAGTCTTACCGATTATTTTTTCAAGTAATCTTATTAAGAAAGAAATATTCAAATAAATTCTAGGCATTTACTCTTTCTTCCACACATTTACCTTATATATTTGAAGTTTTTCATCTTTGTTTTACTTTTGTTTGTTTATAATTATTATTACTTTTATTTATTAATTATTTTACTTGTTTACATGTCAAATGTTATTCCCCTACCTGGTCTTCCCTCCATGAAACCCCCAGCTCTTTGCCTCTAAGCAGGTGCTCCCCCCACTCACCCCCCCACCCCCCCACCCCAATCCTGCTTCACCTCTTTAGCATCATCTTTCCCTTGGGAATCAAGCCTCCATGGGACCAAGTATCTCCCCTCCCACTGATGCCAGATGAGGCAGTCCTCGGCTACATATACAGCTGGAGACATGGACGGGCCCATGTATACTCTTTGGTTGGTGGTTTAATCCCTGGGAGCTCTGAGAGTCCAGTTGATTGATACTGTTGTTCTTTTGAAGTTACAATCCCCTTCACATCCTTCAGCTCTTCCCATAACTGTTCCATTGGGGTGTGCCAGGTCAGTCAAATGATTGACTGTGAGTATCTGCCTCTGTCTTAGTCAGGTGCTGGCAGAGCCTCTCAGTGTAGAGCTACACCAGGCTCCTGTCTGCAAGCACCTCTTGACATCAGCAATATTGTCTGGGTTTTGTTTCTGCAGATGAAATGGATTGCACAAAGGGGCGGTCTCTGGCTGTCTTTTCTTTCAGCCTCTACTCCATTTTTTCACTGTCTTTCCTTTAGACAGTAACAATTCTGGATTAATATTTTTTAGATGAGTGAGTATCCCCATCCCTCCTCTGAGAGCCATATCTATGTATTAAGGTGATCTCTTCAGTTTCTATCTCCCTGCCTTTGGATATTTTAGCTAATGGTAATCCCATTGGGTCTTGGGAGCCTCTCATATTCACATCTCTGGTGTCTTGCATTTTCTAGTGCTTCCCCAAGTTTCCCAACCCCCACTGCTACTTATTTCTATTCATTCTCCAGACCCTCTGGACATCTTTCTCTTCCTATATCCCCTTTCTGATCTCCCTTTTCCACCTAAATCCCTCCCTCCCTTTGCTTCCAGTGATTATTTTCACCCTTTGTCTTAGTCAGGGTTTCTATTCCTGCACAAACATCATGACCAAGAAGCAAGTTGGGGAAGAAAGGGTTTATTCGGCTTACACTTCCATACTGCTGTTCATCACCAAAGGAAGTCAGGACTGGAACTCAAGCAGGTCAGGGAGCAGGAGCTGATGCAGAGGCCATGGAGGGATGTTCTTTACTGGCTAGCCTCCCCTGGCTTTCTCAGCCTGCTCTCTTATAGAACCCAAGACTACCAGCCCAGAGATGGTCCCACCCACAAGGGGCCTTTCCCCCTTGATCACTAATTGAGAAAATGCCTTACAGTTGGATCTCATGGAGGCATCTCCTCAACTGAAGCTCCTTTCTCTGTGGTAACTCCAGCTGTGTCAAGTTGACACAAAACTAGCCAGTATACCCTTCTAAGTGGGTTTGAAGCATCCACACTTTGGCCTTCCTTCTTGTTAATCTTGATATGACCTGTGAGTTGTACCATGGGTATTCTGAGCATTGGGGTTAATTATCCACTTATGCACATACCATGCATATGCTCTTGGATATGAGTTACCTCACTCAGGATTTTATTTACTAGTTCCATCCATTTGCCTACAAATTTGGTGAAGCCATTTTTTTTAATAGCTGAGTGGTAAGACAGATATTAAAGAGAGATATTAAAGACAGATGATTGTTAGTTTCTGTTTTGTTTGTTGTTGTAGGTGACATTATGTGTATATAATTCTCTTCTTTTGGTTTTGTTGTAGATGATTCTTGGTTTTTTTCATTGGTGAAGGTATCCTTTTAATGTTGGAGTTTTCCTTCTAGAATCATTGTAGGGCTGAATTAGTGGAAATATACTGTTTAAATTTGGTTTTGTCATGAAATATCTTAGTTTCTCTATCTATGGTGATTGAGAATTTTTTTCTGGGTTTAGTAGCCTGGGCTGGCATTTTTGTTCTCTTAGCATCTACATGACATCTCTCCAAGATCTTCTGGCTTTTAGAGACTCTGGTGAGAAGTCTGGTGTAATTCTGATAAGTCTGCCTTTATAACTTACTTGGCCTTTTCCACTTACAGCTTTTAATATTCTTTCTTTGTTCTGTACATTTAGTGACAAGAGTATTTTCTTTTCTTGTCCAATCTATTTGGTGTTCTGTAGACTTCTTGTACATTTATAACCATCTTTTTCTTTAGGTTAGGGACATTTTTTCCTGTTGAAGAAGTTTCCTGACCCTTGCATTGGGAATCTTCTCTCTCTTCTATTCCCATTATTCTTAGGTTTGGTCTTTTCATTGTGTCCTGAATTTTTGCTAGATGTTTTGGGTTAGGAGTTTTATGCACTTTGGACTTTCTTTGAGCATTGTTTCAATATCTTCTATGGTATCTTCTATGCCTGAGATTCACTCTTCTATCTCTTGTATTCTTTTCTCCTGGGTTGCCTCCCTTTGTGATTTCTTTATTGTTTCTATTCCATTTTTAGTTCCTGGATGGTTTTGTTCAATTTGTCCACCTGTTTGTGTTTTCATGTACTCCTTTAAGAGATTTGTGTGTTTGCTCTCTAAGGGTTTCTACCTGTTTATCTGTGTTCTCCTGTATTTCTTTCAGAGAATTATTTATGTCCTACTTATGATCCCTTATCATCTTCATGAGATGGAATTTTAGGTAGGAGTCTTGCTTTTCAGGTATGTTAGGGTATTCAGGGCTTGCTGTGGTGGGACACCTGGGTTCTGATGGTGCCAAGTTGCATTGGTTTCTGTGGCATATGTTCTTATTCTTGATTCTCGCCATCTGGTTATCTCAGGTGTTACCTGGCCTTGCTGTTCCTGACTGGATCCTGTCTCCTCTGTGAGTCTGTTTGTGAAGGAGTTCCTGGGAGTCAAGCTGTCTCTGGCTGTGGGTGGGGGTCTGGAGAACTAGCTCTACCCTAGGCAGAATTGTGGGCCAAAAGGAAGATGTCAAATTTATTATTTTTGTATTTTAATCTTAGTTAATTGTGTGTGCACATTTATGTACTCATGGACTTGCTTATGCATGTGTGGGCATGTGTACACCTGTCTAAGCATCTGTGTTGAGTCTGAGACTTATTTTAGATATAGTCTTGATAATTTCTACTTACATTTCAAGACAGAATCTCTCTATAAATCTCGAGCTCCCCGATTTAGTTACAGAAGCAGGGCAGTAACTCCTTGAATCCTTTAGTCTCTCCTTGCCCCCTCAACACACACACACACACACACACACACACACACACACACACACACACACCATCTTGATGATGATGTTATAGTCCTGGTGACACACCCTGGGTCAACTCTAGTTTCTAGGGATATAAAACTAAGTTCTCATAGTCATATCACAAGCACTGAGGCATCTTTCTAGCCATTTAAAAATGTAAAATATGTGATGAAAATTGCCATCAATTTATTGTACATTTCTATGGCTTTAACTCTACAAAGTAGTGTTGACAGGGTTATGTTGAACAGTTCTAGAAAGTGTCTGCAAATGCCAGTCTGAGATGAAGTAAGCTTGCACTGTGTATAGAGGAAGAGCATGGTGTATGTTCCTGCAGTGTCTTTTGATGGAGTCACGTGGCTGATTGAAACTGGAACAACGTGAGCTTGATGCTGTAGATCGTTTACTATAGTTCAGCTGCTAAAAGTTATTTTGGTATGACGTATTTGTTAACATTTTAAATTCTTTAAAAAATGCCTTATGGTTTATGTGTAGTCCCCTCTGTTATGTTTAAAGGTTGCTTTTGTCTAGCAAAATGGCTATCTCCAACCTCATTATCTTTTAATATACGACAGAGGCTTAGGATCTCTACAACAAACTGAATAGGCCATTGAGGTAGCAAATATCATATACCAGCTGTTTTGAGAATGGAAGTTCCCATCCTGTTTACACAGAACATGGATTGCACACTTTCTCAAAATCACACATAACCCCTATAACTAGTAATATGGCTTAGAGGAACCTGGAAGTTGATCATTTGTGTGTCAGATTTCAGCTAGCCGCATTAGTGAATATAAACAAAGAAAAAATTCCTAAATTTAGTACCTATCCCATTGAGACATGGAGGGTAATTTTTGATAATGGATATGCTTGGCTAGTGTGTCCAGAAATCTAAGACATGAACAAATGTTTAAACAAAAGTTAAGAAAAAATCTTAGCAGACATGAAAGAGAATTTTCTTTTGATAATATTTTTAGCTCATATTGTGCACTTGAAAGCTCCCAACCAACACAGGCACGCATAATGATTCTCTAGCTTCAGTTATATTGTAAATGAGCTAAACTAATAGCTGAAATTCTTAGTAACAGTATGATTTGTGCAAATGGTTAATGTAAATTTTACATTTCATATCATAGTTTCAATACCAGGGTCTGGATCTCCTAAGTGGCTGTGATTAACCAGTAGTCTAACTTGTGCCTTCTGGAAGGTCCCTCTCCCTCTCAAGGCAATGATTTTTCATCATTTAGTTGGACTGCATCCAGTTTATTTGGCAAAGATTCCATCAGAGCATGCCGTAGCCCATGTCCTTCCTTGATAACGTGCTAATCACATCACGAGTTTCAGAGCTGGCTACTGTGCTAAGCATACTGTTTTAAAGTTTGCAATGGATGTTTCATTTTTTATAAAAGATGCCCCCAACCTATAACATTAAGAAAACTCCTTATAGAGAAATGCAAGTCTTTATAATTTTTAATTAAATAATTTTAATTGAAAAAAATTGTAGAATATATTTCAATCATATCCCTCAATTCACTCAACTCCATCAAGATCCTCCCACCCAAATTATTTGTCCTTCTACATGTCAATCTCAAAGACATAAAACTAATTGAGAAACAAAAGCAAACTAAAAATAGAACCATGCTGAAAAATAAACCAAAATAAAATAGTACATACACTTCTATCACCTCCACATCCACCAAACCTCCAACACTACCTCCACCTTCACCACCACCACCAAACATAAAATCAGGTTTGTGTTGGCCAAATGGAGTTTTTCCTTTAGTATACTTAGTGACATTCCATAGAAGAGCATTGTTTTCCCTTTTTCCAACAAGTATCAGTTGCAAACATCCTCTTGATTAAGTATCTTAGATAATTTATATGTATTCACCTGTGCCTTTGTGTGTGTACCAGTAATTGTCCAAGTTATAACGGAAAGCATATATTTTAAGAATGCTAATATAAGAGACACCATGACTATAGCAAATGTTATAAAGAGAAACATTTAATTGGGGCTTGCTTACAGCTGTAGAGGTTTAGTCCATAGTCAACATGGTAGGAAGCATGGCCACACCCAGGCAAACCTGGTGCTAGAGAAGGATCTGAGAGTTCTACATTACAATCTGCAGATAGCAGAAAGAGAGAAACATGGAGCCTGGCTTGGGTTCTTGAAACCTCAAAGCCCAACCCTTAATGACATACTCACTTCAACTCCAACATAGCTATACCTTCTAATATTTTTAAATAATGTCACTCCCTTATCTAAGTGCCTATGAAATCCTGTCTCAGAAAGCAAGACAGGTGGCTCTGAGAATGAGATCTGAGACTGACACACATGCACATAGAGCTGAATGCATCCAAATACCTATGTGGTTGTATAGGCTTGGCTTCCCCACCTAAGTTGGAGTTATTGGCCTGCAAATCCTGTATGGAGAGGATAAGTGGAGACCTTAGGTGGTAGACAACATAGTGAAAACAGATTCTTGGGGATGTCGTTTCAGTGATACAGCTCACTTAACTGGAGAAAACAAAGACTACTTAAACCCTTGGGTGCTAGGTAGGGGCTTTAGGGTGAATGTAAATCATTGGCAGTGGTTAGGGGTGGGTAGGGCTCTTGGTTGCCTCATTGGCATAAAGAGGAATTCCACATGCTGCTGGAGATCTTCTGAGAGGGGCAAAGGCAAGATGAAGAGCTACCTGCTCTGGACATGCAGGCCTAGGGCAGGGAGAGGAGCCTTCCTACTCCTGGCGATCTCAGGACAATATTTTTGGGTTTTGGACAAACATGGCTAATTTAGTACAATGTCATTAAATTTCAGGCACAATGCTTCATATAACAAAATTTATTTCTATTTAAAACCTTGACAGCAATGTGTTAAGTGTAAATACCACTTTTAAACAGTCTATTTGTCCTTAGTGTGTATTTTTCCTCTTTAAATATCTTGATTATTGTAATTATGCTGTAATAATCATGGACACAGTAATGGTTCCTTGAGTTTCTGATTCTGGTTCTTAGAGATGAGAATTCCTAACTGTGATGCCTTCATCACTGCATGTCAGCTCTATATATTTTATTTTGCATGTGGCCTCTGTCCTGTTTCCCATAATGAATATACTATATAGTCACAATTTTTGTTCATATGGCAAATGGCCTTGGGTTTTGCATACATATGGAACAGGGGAGGGCTTAGAAGTATTGAGTATCAGAGTTGCATGGTTTGCTTTGCATTTAGAAGGATGATTTTAGTTTAGGCAATAGGAAGAAACTTTAGAAAAGCAAGATATGAAAGCAAGAGTCCTCACCTATAATATTACAATCTATAAGGCTTTATATGGTAGCTAATGTGAGAATAACAGGGGGGCATTTGTGTTCAAAGACAAGTTATTTTAGATATCCTTTCACAATAGCAGGGATTATCCACTGACTGTGTACTATAGCCAAGCAATTCATCACAGTTGTTTAATCAAGATGTAGATTTATAACTATAATTTAAAGAACAGGAAGCTGGGTCAGAACTCAGAACCTCGCCTAACCTGATTTCAATGACCATGATTTCAGTCAAACCACACAGTCTCATGAGGTCATCAATATTCATCAGCTCATGTTCCTCCAACATCCCAAATATACTTAGTCCCTTCTTAATTATTAACAACTCATCCAAGAAAATGATGAAAATAAGATTCCCTGAAGAAGTATAACACAAAGTGACTGGGTGAAGGATGCATGGCAGACACTTTGCTAATGCAAAACAGATAAATTGCACATCAAATTTGTTTCATTTCCATTTCTCCAAAATTGGAAAATGACTTCTATAAGAAGATTCATTATAGTAAATATCCATTATAACAAAACAATTTTATGGTCTTTAAAAGGTGATGGCAACTTGCACATAATGCTTAAAACACTCCAATTTAAAGGTTCTCTGTCCCTGGGTCACTAAAAGCTTTCTAAGTGGAACTATGATGATTTCAGCTAAACAGCATATCTCCAGCCTTATACTGCACATGCAAAAAGATGAGGGAACAAGGTTCAGTGAGGTGTGAATATGTGTTATGTTTGAATGTGCACTGTCCCTCAAAGGTTCATGTGTTCATTTGCTCCTTAGCTAGTGGTACTATTTGGGCAAGAATGGAAATATAAGGAGGAAGGATGTCACTGTTGGCAGGTCTTTTGAGCATCTTGATGCTCATCACTTCCTATCCTTCTCTGTGTTTAAATACCCCTTGAGCAGACACATAGACTGCCCTCATGTTCTTCCCAAGACCCTGAAGCCCAGTGAGCATGGACTGAAGGACCTTAAACTGTTGAGTGACTTCTTTCGGTAATATTTATAGATGATACTGGAGAAATTCTAGCCAAGTATAACTGAATGATCCACTAAATTTATTGGTATTACATTCAGGACTATATCTCAATGATTATTTTTGAATACTTGTTGACTAGAAGGTAACTCTGTTACCGAGAAAGAAAAACTTGTATGGTGTGAAACCTAGATAGCTTAGCCAAACAAAATGTCACCTTTGTCCAGCAACAGCTGACTGTTTTCATAGAGATGAAAATGGACTTATTTTCAGGAGTGTCTTGAATCTTATAAGTTCATTTTATTTCCCAAGCCTAGTTAACATTTTAAAGCTTTCTTAGTCTTCTGTACCTCCCTCCTAGTTTTCAGATAGGAAAGTTTAAACTCACAGAGAATAGTTTAACTACAGAAATTATGAATAATGTAAGTAATAACTCCCCTAATTTGCTTTCCGATGACCCTGCTGATAGAAATCCCAAATTGACCAATACAAGAGTTAACAGGTTGAAGATAATAATCACTCAGATTGCTTTGCTCTGAGGACTGTGCCAAGCGACACTCCAGTGTTTAAGGAAAAACCGTTACAGGTTGTTCTATCTTTATAGTTCAGGAGTGTTTGGTGAGATATTCAACCATTCTATGCTTTAGTCCATATAATATTCGTAATATTCATTATATGTAGTTGTGAAGTGAAATACTATTTTCAGCTCACCTGAAGAATGTCTAAATGAATTACTGACTAGAATTATTTCTCTTTGGTCTACCACAAAATGTTGTTCCCTATCAAAAAGAACCGGAAGCACTATTGTAGAGAACAACACACCACCAATATGCTTTTGGGAATAACAAAGTAATTCAGTCTGGTTCTTGATCTACATACTTCTGTATGTGAGGGTACATTGAAGCTGACTAGAGTGGGCAGCAGTTGCATTGAGCCAGAATTCAACAGCCTCTACACTGTGGGCCCAATGGTTTCCCGTCACTCACGCTGTGTAGTAGAGCTTTTCCCTTCACAATGTCAAAACACTAAGATATAGCATGTATTACAATATGCCCATGCATGCCTGTAAGGATTTATATATAAAATTAAAAATTGTGTGTAAAATAACCAAGTGAACTCCTAGCCTCTGTGTTCATTTTCTCTTAGATTAAATGCACAGTGAGAAAACATGTTTATCTTAATCTCAGGAACACATTCTGACTATATATTCACCATGTGTTAATGTGCTATTCCAGTTATTAAGTGAAAACTCAATAACTATATGAAATTCTTGGCACAGGTGGCAAAAAAATAAGCCTAAAATGAAACTATAACTATTCTTCCAAAGCCTGAAAAACTTGCAAATTCATCTTCCATAACTTTAACAGCCAATTATATGCTGCTTAGATGTGAATGAAAATTCAACTTTCATACTTGTCCATGAGTATTTTCCAGTAAACATCTATGTGTTTTGACAAAATTGTAAAAAGTAATATATGTGTTTGCATGTATTCACTATGTTTGCCTAACCAATTACACTCAATTTTTTTTTTTTGTCTGGACAACGATGATAAGGATTATAAAATTTTGGCAGATATTATAACCATAATATACTTGAGAAATTAACACACAGACATAATATAAGGCATAAAAGCAGGTGTGTCATTAAAGACAAAATATGTAATGAAACAATTTTTGAGTGAAGAAAGTTTTTCAAGCAATTCAACCAATATGCTCATTTTTCAGTCAAAAGATAGAACACTGGGCTAGGGAGATTGATTAAATCCCACCAGCCTGAATTAGGCTTCCAGAAACCAAGTAAAGCCAAGCTCATCTGTGTAAGTGTCTGCAGTCCCAGCAGTGATAACAAAGCTGAGGCTGGAGAATATCCAGAAACCTGTGGACAAGTCATCCTCACTTACACAGCAGTAAAGAGACCCTATCTTAAACAGTGTGGGAAGGAGAGACCATAGGTTTTCCTCTGTTCTCTACATATGTACTGTAGGTTATGCATGCCTGTACTCACGAAGATCTTGCACACAAGTGTATGTTTTCCTCTCCTTGTCTCTATAGCTCCTTTTCTTTCTCTGTCTCTGTCTCTCTGTCTCTGTCACTCTATCTCTGTCTCTCTGTCCGTCTCTCTGCCTGTCTGTCTGTCTGTCTGTCTGTCTCTGTCTGTTTCTGTCTCTCTGTGTGTCACACACACACACACTATACAAACCTCATTCAAATGGTTCCACACACCAGCCCTTGCTGCTTAACTACCACATATTTCTTATTTTTCTTTCCTTTCCTTTCCTTTCCTTTCCTTTCCTTTCCTTTCCTTTCCTTTCCTTTCCTTTCCTTTCCTTTCCTTTCCTTTCCTTTCCTTTCCTTTCCTTTCCTTTCCTTTCCTTTCCTTTCCTTTTCTTTTTGCTTCTTTTCTTTTCTTTCCAGATTATTTTTAAATTTATTTTACTTATTGTCTAGTCACCGGCATGTAGTGTTTATATGTGTGGGGGTGAGGGTATGTGCATCTCAGTGCAGTCATATGAATATGTTAAGTGTGTGTGTTCGTGTAGATGTCAGACACTATATGTTCCCTGGAGCTGCAGTAACTACCAGTTGAGGTCACTTGGGGCGCTACTGAGAACCATACCTGAGTCCTCTACTAGAACAGTAAAAGCACCTCGCCCTCTGACTATCTCTCCAGTCCTCAGATAAAGGTTGCTTTGCTTGTTGTTTTGTGTGTTTCATAATTATCTCTTCAAGAAAAGATTATATTTAAACTCATTTTCTCATGTTTTTCTCCTTAAATAATTCATTTTCTCTTTATAGAGTTTTTTTTGTATTTTTTATTAGATATTTTCTTTATTTGCATTTCCAATGCTATCCCAAAAGTCTCCTATACCCTCCCCCCGCCCTGCTCCCCTTCCCACCCACTCCCATTTCTTGGCCCTGGCATTCCCCTGTACTGAGGCATATAAATTTTGCAAGACCAATGGGCCTCTCTTTCCACTGATGGCCGACTAGGCTATCTTCTGATACATATGCAGCTAGAGACACGAGCTCTGGGGGGTGGCGGGTACTAGGTAGTTCATATTGTTGTTCCACCTATAGGGTTACAGATCCCTTTAGCTCCTTGGTTACTTTCTCTAGCTCCTCCATTGGGGGCCCTGTGATCCATCCAATAGCTGACTGTGAGCATCCACTTCTGTGTTTGCTAGGCCCCGGCATAGATTTGAGATTACAGTGTTCCAAACATCATGAATGACTGATGCTTCATAATACCTATATGGTATTAAATATCATAATATGTAATTTCTATAGAACTCTGTGTATATGTGATAGGAAACATGAAAGGAGATGCTAAACTCTCCAGGAATGGTGGTTTGATTAACTTTTGATGATCCCCTTCCAGAACCATATTTCCCATTTTTCTATGCAATCTTCAATGAAAAAATTATTCTCTCTGCCTAACTTATTTCCTCTAGATATCCTAAACAGAATGTACATATTGGAAGTGCACTGGGGAAGTCTATGCTGACCATCTATTTCAGTTGGCCTTGCTTGGATGTTGCTGCAATAACTTTGAAAGAAGTTAGTAAAGAATGTGGTATGCATGTTGCAGACCAGCTGTGGTTCTGAGTCCTCAGATGCCTCAGGCTGGAAGGATGAAGCACAGTCTGGAACAGGTGAGATGTACAGAATCCTGATCCTGCTAGGAGTGAGTGATGGGGTGGAGGGGCAAGAAAATGGTCTTCTATTAGGAAGGCCCTCTCCAAGAATTTTAGTGCTACAGACCTTTTAGATGACATTCAATGAAACCACTCTCTCAGATGATCATTAGGGAAACAGCTGGTGCACATACACTTTATTTGGGGTGATCCAGAGCTATATATGAGCCAGGAGAGTGGGAAGAAGTTTTCAGAATGAATGTAAAATCAATGGCTGGGGTTTAAAGTTCTGTGAATGCCTCATTTGTATGGAGAAGTACTCTAGAAATCCCAGGTACTTGCTTGGCTTTCAGGAACAAGAAAGCTGAAATTATAAGTTTGCAAATGACAATGTGACATTACACAGGTAGAAGATTGGGAGTCAGGATCCCTATATCAGGCAGAGAAGAAGCCCCAACAAGAAAAGGGAGTCTTGCACTTTGTGCTGAGCTCAGAAGAGCTAACCAGAAATGGTAGACTGACTGTGACCTTAAGTAGCGAGCTGACAACAAAAGAAAACTGTTGATTTTATAAATCAAGATCGATATATAAATATATCACCACAATTCTCAAGGAGAGGGATTTGTTTTTCTTGGATGGAGCGAGTATTTTGGGTTGAACAATAGGAAAATCATGGTATAGGAACCTAGTGCAGAGGAGAGAGGGATAAAGCCACAAGGCCTGTGGTGTGTAGTATGACACCTGTCCAACAAATAATTCTTGGTTAATATGTGAAAACCGCAGAAGCTAGAACTTCTCATCAGTATTTTACACGTGAAACAATCCTGCAGTACTCTATAGCTCTATAACGAACATACATCAGTACTGCCAGCACAAAAACTGGCATGAGGAGGTTTAGGATATTCCTCAAGAAGCCACTATCCTAACATGACCTGTTCTTTAACTGAAAGATGAGTGTGTGTGCACAGTCTTAATATGATTTCAGTCCAAATTAACCCATTATTAATGAAACAACAGTTTTCTGCTTTCCATGAAAGTGAGCTTAGATTTTAGAATCAAGCTTCCTAGGTGCCTTTCCTGGTAGGGCTAACAAACATGAACCAAAATATTATACAGAGTCTCCAACAGAATGCATGGTTATGTATCCTTTCACCAGTGGGCCGGGCAATAAAGTTAGGGGACTGCTAAAGTGTGTAAGTCTTTAAACAATCACCCTCCAAGGAAGGTTTGTCTTACGCATCAGGACTCAGAGAGAGAGAATTTGGTTTTACTCCTTCTTTAATCAAAGAGAACTGAGAAGGAAATCATAGCATGTGAGGCTCTGTGACTGCCCTCAGCACCATATCTACCAGGTTCCTGGTGTCCCAGCACAGTCAAGATTAGAGTTAATGATGGGTTGGGATGCTCTCCAGCCAGCAACACTGATGTCTGCTAAAATTTATTGCTCCCTAAGAGCTTATGACAAGGGTCTGGTGAAGCTATCATCAAATCCAATTAAAAATCTTATTTCTTCCACGTTGGGAAAAAATCAGCAGCTACACCCTTTGTTCCACTATTGCTAGACCACAGCGTTCTACAGAAAGTATAGCTGACACGCTCTAGTCTTAGAACATGCTTGCAAGCAAAAATCTTCTACCCTCACGATCAGACAAGGCTTATTTATAGATAAATTTGTCTCCTCTTAACAGATAAGATGACAAGAAGTGAAAATGAAGAAAAATAGCCTATCTATTCCTGTTCATGTAAACAATCAGGACATTTTCTATATTAGAAAGAAAACTGGAATGCAGTGTAAAGTGGGTCAAGAAGGACTGAAGCTGCACAAATCTCAGGTCTGTCATAATTTACAGGACTGTTTCTGATTTCAAAAACTAGCTTTTGACAAAGGGTCAAAGCAGAATGTCATGTGATGATGTAATTAAAGACATTTTCATATCTCAGCACTTGTTTTACTTTTCCCCTTGGAATGAAAACTGTGTAGGCAATTAGTTTAAATTAGGCTATGTGGGGATATTATTTGTATAACAAAAATAAGTTTCTCTTTGTAATTAAATTTAATGATATTTCACTGGAGAGAGACTGAACAAATTTATAAAACTTATGGTCCTTTGGCCAACTCTGTATTCTGAAATAAACTGATAGAACACATCGAATTGTTATTTCCTTGACTGGGGTGATCTGTTGAACATGCTAAGTAGATGCTTCAAGACGCTAAGGAATTAAAGGAAGTCATCATTCTCCCAGGATCCTGTAAGTTGCTCATGTCTGTGATGCTAAAATCATGCTCAAGAACCATTGCTCCAGCTGCCCACACATTCCCATCGTCTAAAGCCTGTTCATGAAATAATCATTCACCAAGAGGCGCCTTTGTGTAGTATACAAACACAGATGCCTTCATAGCCATTCAAACATTTATTATAAATTATGTGGATAGTATATTATTTAAAAGGTTTTAGAAGCTGACGTGTATAACTTTCATCATTAGAAGATATACTGAAAGTCATTGGTATTTTTTTGGCATACAAGATCCTGCTTTGATTCACTTTTTCTATATCAAGCTCTTAGAAGCCTTTGGAGCTCTTTTCTGGTATCAAATCTATTGATTTTACTTGGAATAAGTTACTAGGTAAATCTGCAGAAACAAGAGACTTTGGTGAATACTTTAAGATTCCCATCTTCTCTTATTTTCACTCGGTCACATTTTACAGTTTGATCACTAATCGTTTTGTTTTGCTAGTATCGTCTATGTAATCTATTAATTTAAAGGATTAATATACAACAGGACTGTTTCAAAGCCAAGTGGATTAATGCAATTAATTAACAGCTGGTAAGTATCATAACAATGACAGGGAACAGTTTCTGTTAATGAAAGTAATCAATCAGCATATTCCGTTTTTAAGGAAATTGGGGGTGGAATTCAGAAAGAAATACAAATGTCAAATGATTATCTTTGCATCTTGATAGCTTTCTGTGAACATCTGTACCTCTAGAGTACCACTCCACAGAGAAGAACCCACGTGACCAAGATTCTTGCTTTCTGCTATGCACTTCTGAGACCATTCCTAGGCTTGAAATGCACTGGATACCTTTAAAGGGGCTCTTCAATCTGAACCAAGAACTAAAAATACATTAACTTTTCACATCTCTGCCCAGACTTTGCAATGTCTGGAAGTTTTCATAAAACGTATGTTTTGTTTATATAAATATTTTGTTTACTTTCCTCTTGGATACTTCTGTAGATGCACAACCTTAGCTCTCATCTTAAAGGGGATAAAAGATAGTTTACTCTGGAGGCACAGACATAGATTACTTCCAAATTCCATTTTCTGACACGAGAGTGGTTTCATTACATTGTCATAGTTTTGCAGAACACAGAAAGCCATAAATCAAGGTAAATTTAAACTCTGCTCATGAGTACCTCAGAGAGGCAGGCACATCAATATGATCGAAGTTTTTCTAAAGGCCCAAAACGTTAGCAAGCTTTTTGTTAGTAGAATCTAGTGATCTCATAAGTTAAATGAATCCAAAAATGGTTTCAATATTAGTCATAGGATGTTTATTCAGACACAAAGATGAGCAAGGAATAGTTTTTCCAGAGGCCTAGAACTAGCCCAAAATAAGGCAATTAGTCTTGGACATGCAATCTTTGAATCTCTCAAGAGGCCTGAACTTCTAATCAGTTACGATTAGTCTGTGAAGATACACAGATCTATTCAGAAGTTTTCATTCACACTGCATAGAACTTTTAGACACATTGATCTATGAATGCATGGTTGTTGACAAAGCAAACAAACAAATGAGAATAGTTTTAGTAGAAGGATTAATTTTCTTCATTGCAAATTGACTGTACTATATTTTTTTTCAGTATTTGTAGTTTTGTTGTTGTTGTTGTTGTTGTTTGTTTTGTTTTGTTTTTTAGTTTAGTGCAGATCTATCCAAATAAAGATGATCTCTCTGGCCAGAATACGGGTCCCATTACTTCTATCACTTTTTTCCCCCAAGCATTTTGCTTTTTATTTCACACCACTAATCAATCAACACATTTCATTTAGTGACTGAGAGTGAAAAAACATGTCAAAATATCAAGTAGCAAGTTCTTTTCTCTGACTCACCATCCCTTTCCCCATTTTATGACGCACATCTTAACTAAACATTTCAAGTGGCAATGTTACCCATGTGTCAACTTGACTAATCATTTCCAGTGGGGATGCTGCCAGTGTAGTAACATCTATTGTATAAATACTAATGAGTTGGTCTCTCCAAAGTCATGAGTGTTTCTGTGAGCCTCTGTCTTCAGTTTTCTTGGTGTTTCTTACCTCTGAACAAATAAGATCAAAGTGTTCGTTGGTATGCCAGATTATAAAAAGGCATGTAGAAATGCAAATATCAACTGCATTTGAATAAAATATTGCTATTTTTTCGATTTTTGCAACCTCTGCAATTAAAGTCCCCAAAAGACATTCCATATGCATATGCCTTTGAATTCAGCTTTTTCTGAACACAGTCACTGAATGTGTCCTTTGATGGGAGTGACCATGAAGTTCACACAAAGAAGAGATGGCAGTACCAAAGAAAAAAAGCAAACAAAAAGAAAGAAAAAATAAATAGCACAGTAAACTTTTTTAGTACAGTAAACGTAAGGAAGAATTCATATTCCAAAAAATGTGTAATGTTCCAAAATATGAGTTAAGAGTCAGCTCTTTGTGTAGCAGTTTATACTTGGAACACAATTTCCTGGTCTATATTTTTATGACATAGGCTGCTGTTGAGTCAAAGAGTATTTTGATCAAGTTTCTCTAAAACAAGTAAGCCTACAAAATGTTCAGACCTTCCCAAGATAGCATTCCAATGTTTAGAGTACTATAGAGCACTGTTCCCAATCTACTATGATAATTGGAGTGTGTAAGTATAAATTCATGTATAAGAATTCAATCTTTATTAGAATAATTACAATGAGGACTCATAGTTCCTAGAATTCTTCAGAATATTACAAATAATAGCATTAGTGATTATGATCAGATAATAAACAATTTAGTAAAATATCAGAGTAAGTTCTTATGGACTTTATTACCCATGGAAAAAACTAAAGGAGAAAAGCACGAAAAAAGTTAATATTTTATGATAAGGAGTTTCATTTATTGAAATATTCATTTAATATACATTTTGTTTTATTTAATATTGATACACTTAATAGATGATGTATTTGATCAAAACTGTGAGCTTAAATGCAGAGTCCTAATTAGCAGGCGGTGGACATAAAGAGGTGAATGATGTGTCTGATTTAATAGACTGAACTACATCTGCTTCTAAAATTGATTAGTCTTTTTATTGAGAGATTAATCCATTTCAAAAGGTGATGCATCTTTAATACGAGTTAAATCAAATCTATACTTTCTCCCCCTTAGTCTGCAAAGGTAACGAGAGGAACAAGTTTGCCCTCAAGTGGACTTCAAAGGCAGATCAGAGATTCAAAGAGCAGAAAAACCAAAACAAAGCAGTATCATAATTTCCTGTGTTCAGATCATTATAGTGAAGGATAAACACCATGTCCTGTTTCTTTCGGAACATAGTTTCTCTTCTGGGCATCTTATGTTTTTTGTTGTTGTTTTGTTTTTTCCTTGATGGACCACCTTTATCCTGTCACTGAGGTTCATTCACCAGTCCATTTTTATGCAGCGGTTTCTGTGATTAATTAAAATTTCACATATTGAAAAATGCCTATGGTTTCCTATCCAATAAATAGTCACACCATAAAGAATAGGAAAACCTAAAAAAAAATCATCTGTAATGGCATATTTTGATGATTTGATTTTATTTTGTATTGTGTTTTACTGGAGTGAGTGAGAGAACATAAAAGATAGACAGAGAGACCAAGAAAGACAGACAGAGAAAGAAACAGGCTGAAACCAAGGGAGCCGGAGAGACAGTGAATGGATCTATACTTAGATGCTGGGAGGATCTGGGAAGAATGAGGAAGAGGAAAGCATATGATCAAAATATATTTTAATATGAAATACATCCTCTTAAAAACAAGCACCATGGCTAAATAAGTGGTCCCAGTCTTTTTTTTTTAAATTTTTAATATTTTTATTACATATTTTCCTCAATTACATTTCCAATGCTATCCCAAAAGTCCCCCATAGCACCCCCCACTTCCCTACCCACCCTTTCCCATTCTTTTGGCCCTGGCATTCCCCTATATTGGGGCATATAAAGTTTGCAAGTCTAATGGGCCTCTCTTTCCATTGATGGCCGACTAGGCCATCTTTCGATACATATGCAGCTAGAGACAAGAGCTCCGGGGTTCTGGTTAGTACATCATGTTGTTCCAACAATAGGGTTGCAGATCCCTTTAGCTCCTTGGGTACTTTCTCTAGCTTCTCCATTGGGAGCCCTGTGATACATCCAATAGCTGACTGTGCACATCCACTCCTGTGTTTGCTAGGCCCCGGCATCGTCTCACAAGAGATAGCTATATTTGGGTCCTTTCAGCAAAATCTTGCTAGTGTATGCAATGGTGTCAGCGTTTAGAAGCTGCTTATGGGATGGATCCCTGGACACGGCAGTCTCTAAATGGTCCATCCTTTCATCACAGCTACGAACTTTGTCTCTGTAACTCCTTCCCTGGGTGGTCCCAGTCTTTTAATACTTCTCACAGAAAGGAATAAACATGCTGTAAGTAGTTTAATAAGTGGTAACATCTGCCTGACATCTGGTCCACAAAATGGGGCTAACACATACATGGGAATCTTGGGAACAACTGTCTCTACTGACCTCTCCCCCTATACAACCTTAGTCTATCTCAAGTCAACACCACATTGCTCAGAGTGGCCTCTCCAGGCATACTGCTTTCTAAGAGGGAAGATGAACTGAAGCCAGGATCTTGGCTTCCTGGGCATCTGGAGATATCCACAGGACAGTCATCACAAACTCATCACAGGACTGCAAAGGGGACAGGGTGCATCTGCATTATCTGAAGCCAGGGAGAAGAAACCAAGGGAGCAGACCTTCAGTGGCCTGCGGGCAGGTCTTGGGGAAGCTTTTCAAACTGTGAATATTGGTGCAAACTTACCTGTTTTAACATACTCATGGTGTTGAACCGTGCATTCCCAAGAAAAAAGGGAACTTCAACCTTGACTACTCAGACAGCTCATCTCTAGGACTCACATCACAATGTCCAACTCTAAAGAGTCAAATAGTGAACCTATGTTCTCAGTGAATTTTATTAATCTGACATGAGTTAGCCTAGCTGCAAAACTCAGCCAGTTGTCTACTTTATATCAGTCACTAAGTGTAGAAGGAAACTATGCCTATTCAGAATCATGAGTAGCTATCATAAACAAACAAACAAACAAAAACAACAAACACTAACAAAACAGGCTGAAGTGAATACTAAAACTCTGGCACATCACTACCATGTACAAATGCTTGTAAAGGCAGCTGCTTTTCAAACCTAGAGTCACCAATACAATGTCAGAGTTACAAAGATGTAGGAAACAATGATATTCCCAGAAGAAATAAAGAAAGGTTAGTCAACTATTTTCAAAATGTACATAGTATATACAGGCTACACAGAGAAACCATGTCTCAAAAAACAAAAACAAAAAAAAACATAAAACAAAACAAAACAAAAAACATAGTATAATGACAAAAACTTAAGACTATTCTATTTGAAGCTCAGTGAATAGAAATAACGTATAGGTAGCCAGATCTGGGAGCTCATACATGTAATCCCATACAGGAGACTGATTCAACATCATGGGTGATAGGACAGTCTGAGCTTCCTATTAAGAACTTATCTGAAACCAAATCTAGAGTTAAAAACTAAGACAGACAGAGTTAGATGATGACAGCACCGAAAACAGAAACACCAGATGAGCAGAAGGCAATGGCCAAACTTGGGTCAGCTTAAGCCTCAGAGAGCTGGTCAACTTGGCTAACGAGTCAATACATGTAAATAAGTGGCACAAAGTTGTTCAGAACATCAAAAAGGAAAAAAGAAGAAGAATTTAAAGGAACATGTTGAGGGCCAAAAAATGATGGAAAAACTCAAGAGATTTTTATGTATAGAGAGACTTAGAAAGGGAAAGAAAAACAATAGACCCAAGGATGCACATATCAGAATAATGAACAAAACCTTTTAATATATGTGGAAGGTTTTCTAAACCCTTATATAGGAATCTCAGAGATGCTGTTAAATAAACCCCAGCAGTGAGGTCGCCAAGGTCAAAATAGGAAATAATCAAAGAAATAATTCTGAGATCAGCAAAAGGACAGAAGTGCATTGTGTACAGAGGCATCCCCACTCTACTATAGCACATTGTTCAGCATGGATATTAAATGCCAGAAGAAACTGGACAAGGGAGCCCCAAAGAGAAAAGGACATCACTTAGAGAGAGAAGACTGCCAGCCAGAGCTGCTTTCCACAAGGAAGATATCTCTCCCTTCCACATTTGCATGCCCACTGATACTGCCATTATCCCAACCTTAATCACTTGCAGGAGAGACCTTTTCTAAAGACTCGAGAAATATTTTATTAACTTTACAGTCTTCTTACCCTCTATTTTGTTATTTCTCCTGAGCCCTACATGCAACAACTGCAGATGAACGCTTTGCTGTTAAGCGTCTCAAGATCTTATCATGTTGATCTATGTATCATGTCTAATTGTGATTTTTTGTGATGCTCTCATGTGCTTAAAGAGACTGTGATGATGGGTGACAGCTATACTTATATGTGGGTAAAAGGAAATATTTAGACTCTAGGGAAGAACTATGCTGGTCATGTTTCAGTGGAAGGAGAAAATTCTGTGATGCCCCATTTCTATACAAAGCACTACAGGCAGCTAAATAAGGAGAACCAGTATTTTCCAAGGATGATCTTATTGGTTGTCCAATGTAAAGGGGTCATCCATGAAATCATATATGTACACAGGCATTAAGACAGGGTTTAGTATGTTGTATTCATATATTTGTTTACACACACACACATACATGTATACATATATACACACACATATACATATATATATACATACATATGTAACTTATAATAAAGAGGCTAAATATGTGAAAGTGGTAGAACACACATGAGAGGTTGAAGGGAAGGTGCCTGGCTGAGGTTGCAGAAAGGAAGGAATAAAGTTATATTATTCATTTCAACTATTTATTTATACAAGGTGAAAATAAAATTTCCTAGACAAACCAAAACTAAGGGAGTCCATCAATAGAAATTACTTGGAAAAGAATTACTTAAGGTGGATCAAACGTCTAGAAATCAATGGCATAAACATAAAGACAAATTCAGGATTCACTAAGATGGAAAAGATAGAACACAAAGAAATTTATTCTGGGATCATGGTGGTTTATATTAATATTAATCACGAAGAAAATGAATTCTTAGGACTGATGGCTTAATGGTTTGTTGTTTACTCAGAATATCATGTTTTAGTTTCAGAACCCACATCACGAGGCCCACAACCACCCACCACTCCAATTTTGAAGGATTCAAAATAATATGTACCATTTGATATCTATTACAGGATAAAATTGGAAAATTATTAAATATAGGAATGTCATACAATTCATGAATGCATGTAAATTTAATTATAATCTTAAAGAACTCATGCATTCATGAGCAAAATGTAAGGGGAAAATAAATATGTCTTGAGACAATTGAGGAGAGAAGGACAGCATGAAATTCCTCTGGGACAGACAAAGCATCCTAAGAAGAAAGCATACAATAGCAAATGCCTAAATCCAGGAAGAAGTTATCTCTCAAACCAGCAATTCTACCTTGTCCCTCAAGCCAATTGAGAAAACAACAAAGGCTTAACAAAGGAACTGGATAAGAGCAGATATGATTGAAATAAACTCTACAAATGTAAAAATAATTAAATGATAAATGAAGGTATGTGATAGTTTCTGAAAGATAATATAAAACTTTTAGCTAAATGAAGAAAACAGGCAGACTCACAGAACAAGATCAGAAACTAAAGTAAAACACTCTCCATGGCATCAATAGGAATGTCAAGAGAAATTATTGTCAATACTTGCACGCCTCTACAATGTGTAAGAAATGGGCATGTTAAAGTCACCAAGTGTGAAACATGAGAAACTAAACATCATATTAAATCAAAAGTAAAAGTCACCAATCAAAAAAAAATCACCCAGTCATGAGTGCTTCACATGTGAGTTCCAAAGCACATTGAGCAAACTGCCTCAACTACCAACTACACAAGATGGAACCCTACTAACAATTAAACAAGATGGAACCTACCCATACTGATTTTAGAGACTAGCATTGACCCAGGACCAAAGGTAGACATGGCACCAGAAGACAAGCCAACCACGGATGAAGATTCTTCTTGGACATAGTTTTTAAAACTCCCTCATAAAATACTGGAAAGAAGAATTCAATAGAATATAAAAATGACTGCACATTTTGATCAGGTGAGATATATTACTTGCTGGAGTCCAGGTCATTGGATTTATAGAGTTACTTCAATGTGAACTACTGCAATGTCAGTGTGACAGAGTGTACAAATATTTTTCTCCTTATATACAGAAAAGTAATCAACAAATTTATCATCTCATGACACAACCATCCAGGCATTTATACATGGAATAAACAAATCCCAGTACAATACTGGATAGGCTTAATTACTCCGTGGCTATTGTAATTCCTAGTATATAAAACTGAAATTTTTCCTAGGTCAGATGTTATCTGCTATTTCTTGTCAATCAGTATTGGATTTGGTGTCAGATCAGGAAAAATTAATCTATATGTAAACAAATAGAAATTTTCTGCCAGCTAATATCATGCAAATCATATAAAAGTCTCCCAACTTTTTATCGAGGACATAAAGATATAGAATATAAAGTAATAGTCAATAACCTGTAGGATTCCTGAATGTCAGCAATGAACTATCTACAAGAGAACAAGTCCATTGTGAATACTTTAGTAAGCAACTGGAAAGTTTTTAGTAAGTCAAACTCAGAAAGACAAGCATCTTATTTTCGTATTTGTCAGTCCCAGGTCTTATAGAGATATACTGAAAATCACACATGCACCATCATCCCAGTGACACAATGATGGCAGCAAGATTGTTGAGAGAATAAGCAATTCCACCACTGGAGAAGAGAGGTGCAAATGGTGAGAGTGGCATTATATCATGGTCAAAGTACATAATATAGCACCAGGAAAAAAGAATACACATCAATGAAGTTATACTTGCAAAAGGAAAAGAAAACTTAGGAATAAATTTCAACAGGGTGATAAAATGCATGTGTACTGACAACTGTGAAAAATTACAGAAAGTGAAGGAACAAGTAACTCTGAAAACAGTCTTCTGGAACATCTTAGAGATGATGTTATTGAAATTCTGTGTCCCAGGAAATGCCATTCAAAACACCAGCATCGTCCTTAGAGGAACAGAACAGGCCATTTTACAATTGATTATTACACTAGCATCAACCATAAGAATAATAAAGGAAATTATAAACATAGTATTATCTTATTTGAAATTATACCAGCAAGTGCTCATAATTTAAGCACTGCAGTCCCAGTATTAAAAGCAGACTCATTAGTCTGAGGAATGGGTTGGCGAAGACAGTGGTGAATCGACAAACAGACAGATAACTGATTATAGATAATAATGGCGACATACATGTACTTGAAGTAAAATGACTTCAATAAGTTATATTGGGAAGCCGGACATGGTGGCGCATGCCTTTGATCCCAGCACTCGGGAGGCAGAGGCAGGCAGATTTCTGAGTTCGAGGCCAGCCTGGTCTACAAAGTGAGTTCCAGGACAGTCAGGGCTATACAGAGAAACCCTGTCTTGAAAAACCAAAGGGGAAAAAAGTTATATTGGGAAAACTGAATATAAATGACCTACTTGGGTGAAATATACTGTACAGGAGATAAGACACTTGTCTGAGCAATGATATTTATTTTACATTTTACTTCAAAGGAACAGCAGCAAATAAAGAAATAGAATCTTCTAGATCACTTTCTAGTGCTATAACAAACACCGTAGCCCAGAGCAACTTGAGGAGGAAAAGATATGTACAAACACCATGAGGGGAAATCATGGAAGAATCTCAGGGCCAGAATCTAGAAGCAGAAACAGGCTCAGAGACCATGGAGGAATGTGGCTAAATGGGTGGTTTTAATGACTCATTTAGCCTACAGGTCAGGATTACCTGCCCGGGTATGATATAGCTGTTGGACTGCATCCTCCTACATCAATTATTAATAAAGAAAATGTACCACAGGATAACCTAGAGGTAAATATGACAGACAGAGGCAATTCCTCAATTAACATTCCATCTTCCTAAATGTCTCGGGCTTCTGTGAAGTTGGCAAAAATATTAACAAGTAGAACATGTTTCAAAACTGTTGCAAGTAAACTAAAACTCTATGTGGCAGAGAAAACACTCAACCAAATACAAAGACAATTCTGGAAACGGGAATAGTTGCTTACATCCATCCATCATCTGTAAAAACTTAAGAATAAAATACATAAACCCAAACAACTCTGTAAAGAGAAAATAACTATTTGAATTCACAGGTGGACAGGGTATCTCAGTAGAAAGGTCTCTAAGGAAAACCTAGAAATGACCATAGAAACCAGAAGCACATGAAAACATCATTCATCCTTAGAGAGTACAAGTTACAAACAACAATGTTGTGCCATTTCACACCTACTAATGTTATTGTTAACATGAGGACACATAAGGGACCTCTCTGAAAAGAATTCTGTATGTGTGTGAAAGTGAGCAGCTTGTAACATGAAGCCATTTGTATACTGTTCCACAAACTAAAGAAGTAGTAGTACTGCATACTTCAGTGAATTCACATCTAGATTATCCCAAAGATTTGAAACTAATAAACTATAGTTTACTTGTGCATCCCTGCTAATTCTGTCATCCTGACATCCAAGGCAAAGAAACTTCATTAATACATGAGTAGATAAAAATGTGTTACACAATGTCACAGGATGGAATATTCATCATCCATAAGAAAAAAAATGTTTTTATTTTTTGTGATAGTACTGACGGATAAAGGCATTTTATGTTAAATGATTGTTTTGCTTCTGTTCCTCTTGTGATAGATTACCCTGGAAAAAGTAACTTAGGATTTTACATAGGTCACAATTTCAGGCTGTGTTTGTCACTGTGTAAAAGTTGAGTCAGCAGGATCTTGAAGCAGTTGGACACCTCATTCCACAGCTCAGAGCAGAGACCAGTGAGTTAGTACATTCATTTGAGTGCATAGTGCTCAACATTTGGTCCAGCTTTTCCTGCCTAGGGAATGTTACCACCTACAGTAGGTAGGTTTTCCCACTTTAATTAACATAACCAAGAAGATCACCTATAGAGATGCCCACAGGCCAATTAATCTAGATAACCCCCCACTGAAACTTCTTTCCCAGGGGATTCCAGATTTCATCAAATTAACAGCCAGTCCTCCTAGATACATAAGCCAAGCGTACAGTTGAAAAGTCAACTCTTCTTCCTAATAGAAGGAATTTATAATAAAATATCTCAGTGGTAGTTTCAGAGGAGACAGAGGACATGGAATGACAGCCAAAGGACATAAAGCTGTAGGAACAAGTCATAAGCAGCATTTCTATTCCAGGTATGGCACTCAGTGTGAGGGATACAGGAGCTAACTACAAATGGCACTTCTCAAAATTACCGAGAGTAAATTCCAAATGTTCTCACCACAGGAAAATAAGTATTTTTGCTGATGGATCTGCTAATTAGCTCAACTTAATTATTCTCCGCTGTATTCATAAATCACAACACAACTTTGTGTCACACAAACATGCACAACTATAACTTGTCACTTTGCAATAAAGCATAAAACCTTAAAACAAAATAAAGTATAAGGATATTTTAAAGACTTACTACCATGAACTTCCAAAGAAAGCAAAGTATCATACTAATACCATGAAAATACATTGAAGAGAAAGTTAAGAATGTCTTAAACAGGCTTGAGGATAAAGGAAACATATAGTGAAAGACTGTATCTTCATAAAGTCAGGTCCTGCAGCCTTCCCCTGTCATATCTGCTGTAATTTCTCCAAACAGTACTGTCCAGCATATGTGTTTAACATATGTGCCTCTTTTTGTATCTCAGAGCTACCTCTCCTATCCCACAAACCCCAATCTAATTCTGAAAGGTATTTTCCTATCTCTGATCATCTTTCCACATTGTATAAGAATTTACTTTAGGTATACACTGGCCAGTATCATTTACTGTTATTTTACTCTATGAAAAACCAGCTCAAAACCCTTGTTCTCCATTTTGTGAACTTTATATACTAAAATTTCTAAAGGCTTGCTTCATGGAGAAATGAGTTTAGACATAATGAAATTTAATGCTATTTTAGTAACACCTTGGTTAACCAGATTTGTTCTGGCTAATTGCACCTTTAAATAATTACATTATAAATGAATAATTTATCTCTTAAAGCGATGTCAAAATTATTTTCTATTCAAAAATATTAGTTCATTTACTACCTTAGTACTGAAATGTACATTCAAGTAATTGTATCTATGTGATAATTGATAATTTAATAGCTTAGTGAGACCTGGAGAAGGTCTCAATGAATGTAAATTCTCAAAATTATATTGTTTCAAAGAGATAGATATGAGAAGACAACCAGGTTGCCCTGCCTTCAGAGGTTCAGTTGGAGGACATCACTATGAAGAATGAATACATGATGGAGAGATAGGAAAAATAGAAAAAAAAAAAAACCCGCCAAGGTCAGAGGGCTGGTTTCTCACAGCCTGGAGCTTATTCACACACAGATCTGACCCTCAAACATGACACCTAAGCCTGCAACAACCCTGGATCTGGGCAACAGAGGCTTGAGATGAGAAAAGGTTCACTGTTAGGTTTTGACCTCTTCAAAGGACCAAAGTGGTGTGTGATGCCACCAGAGGCCATGTTGCTGTCTGTAGTCCATGATGCTGACCCAGACCATAATGCAGCCTAAGATACATAAATTATGTACATAAATTTATTTCTGTAATTATGAAAACATTAAAATATTTTGATTATGGAGAATAACCTTAAAAACTAACATATATATCCCAGGTTAAAATATGTTTTGACAAGTAATTTAGAAATCTTAAAGATAAAAATCACACATATAATGAAAATAGAATATATTATTGTTTTTCTTATAATCGCCTATATTTTACATAATTACTATATATGTTTTTGTACACTAAATATATAAATTTATTATTGTACTACTATGTTTACCCATTGCCAGAAGTCATACTATATTTTTTCTAGATGATCACAGATGCATACATATTCTAGAACAGATAAACTCTCTATACAGCATGCATAACTTTAGGACATAAATTTAAGGCACTTAAGACACGATTTCCATTTTATTGTGCTGTGTACCAGTCTTCAAATGCCTTTAGTTTTGTATGAAACTTATTTTTATAATTTATTTATTTGTATTTTAAATCATAAATTAATGGGTTTTTGTTTTATTTTTGTTTTTGTTTTTTTTCGTTTGTTTGTTGGTTTGTTTGTTTCTTTGTTTGTTTGAGTCAGGGTTTCTCTGTGTAGCCCTGGCTGTCCTGGAACTCACTCTGTAGACCAGGCTGGCCTTGAACTCAGAAATCTACCTGCTTCTGCCTCTCGAGTGCTGGGATTAAAGGCGTGTGCCACCATGCCCAGAATAAATTAAGTTTTAAAATAATACACAGACAAAAATTTATGGTGTCCCATTTTCCAAGTTGATGCAAAGTGGAGTTATTAGTGAATTGTTGCTATTATAAACTGTGGTATCACACATTTTCTTACAAATAGATCCTTCTACCTGCATAAGAACGTTTCTCTATACTATATTCTTGGAAAAGTGAATGCTAACTTAGAAGCTGGTGATGTTTACACTTGACCACATGAAGCTGGAAAACCTGGAAGAGATAAGACGGGTGGGAATATATTTTCAGAGACAAAGCTCTGTGGATCCATTACTTTCTCCTACTTGCTATGATGAAAACTATTGCTGAAATATTAAAAGTAAAAAGCATTATTCTTAGAATATGTAGTTTTCTTTGCTTTTCTTGCTTTATGACTTTAATGCCAATTAGTCAAGTTCTTTGGACAAAAAGCAAAGATTAGTGGCACATCTGATCATGTTGAAATAGACATGAAAATATAGCCACTTATAGTCAGTGACATGAGGGCCAGTGGGAAGAAAGGATAACAGTTGCCATGAAGGGAAATTTGATAATGTCTAGAAAATTACAACTAATTTTGCACTTTTACTGAAAAATCCCATTTCCAATTTATGTGGGTATAATTATAAGATTTTTCAAGTATATAGAAAATCATCAATAGTATAAGAATGAATACATCTGACTTCCAACATAAAACAATATTTTTTCATGTGTTAGAGATTTTAAAGATGTCACCCTGTGATGGCTACTGTTGGTTGCCAACTTAACTATATCTGGAATGAACCTCAATCCAGAAGTGAGGGCAGACTGGGAGCTGGATCTTGAAGCAGTAACACCACACCTTTGATCTGGCCACAGATTCTGTCGTGTAGTGACAATGAAAGAAGAAAGCTTCATTCTTCTTTGGCTGCTTACTCTTGCCTTGCTAGTAGAGCTGGCATTGGAGGTTACTTCTTCAGGATCCCAGAATTTACAGGAGATCAGCTAAGACATCCAGCCTTGTGGGACTTCTAGAATTTTAGACTCTGCATTCACAACTAGCCATTGTTACACTGGTTAGACTGCAGCCTATAAATTATATATATGGAGACAGACAGGCAGACAGACAGAGAAAGAGAGAGAGAGAGAGAGACAGAGAGACTCACTCCATAAGTTCTATGTCTTTAAAGAACCCTGGCTATTACATATTTAGATTTGTTGTACTGGATGGTTTTGTGTGTTGACACAATCTAGAGCCATCAGAGAGAAAGGAGCCTCAGTTAAGGAGATGCTCCATGAGATGCATCTGTAGGGCATTATCTCATTTAGTTATCAGTGCCAGAGGGCCCAGTGTGAGTGCTGCCATCTCAGGGTTGTGGTCCTGGGTTTTATAGGACCGCAGGCTGAACAAGTCAGGAGAAGCATACCAGTAAGAAGCACTCCTCTGTGGCCTCTGCATCAGCTCCTGCCTTCAGGATCCTGCAGTGTTTGAATTCCTATCCTGACTGTTTTGATGATGAACATGAATATGGAAATGTAAATTGAATAAACTCTTTATCCTGTCCATACTTGGGTTTTTTTTTTTTGGTGATGGTGCTTTATTGAAGCAAGAGCAACCATAATTAAGACAGACCAACTCTCAGAGACTAACATATTCCCTAAATTTTCTGAAAACCATCTGTTTATACATAATTACTTCAGGAACTTTTCCACTTCAGCTGTATGAAATATTTGCATTAAGAAGACTGGGCATTATACGACATGATAAAAGTAAAACTGTTGTGTCTACTTTTTCTACTCTGATGGGTGTTTTGATCAAATGTATATTCCATAAATACCTAATAAAGTGATCATGAATGTCAGTACATATTAAAATTGCTACGTAACAAGGTATAGTTTCAAAAGCTTAAAAATATGATAATTTGACTAAATATTTTCCAAAACAATATGAAAATTACTTTTCAGCAACTATGCTGTTAAAAAAATAATTGGTGCTGGGCAGTGGTGGCGCACACCTTTAATCCCAGCAATTAGGAGGTAGGGGCAGGCAGATTTCTGAGTTCGAGGCCAGCCTGGTCTACAGAGTGAGTTCCAGGACAGCCAGGGCTATACAGAGAAACCCTGTCTCGAACCCCCCCCCCAAAAAAATTGTTTCATTCATGAAGAGATAAGACAGCTTTGAGAAGATCAAAGGCATACACATAGGAAAAGAAGTATAGCTATTGGCAGAAGATATGATAGTCTGCACAAGTGACCCCAAAATTCTACCAGAGAACACTTTGGCTGATAAACACCTTCAGCAAAGTGGCTGGATATGAAATGAACAAAAAGAAATCAGTAACCCTTCCCTACACAAGTGATCACCAGGCCGAGAAAGAAGTTAGGGAAATGGTACTATTCACAATAGCGGCAAATAACATAAAATACCTTGGTATAACTCTAACAAAGCAAGTGAAAGACTTATATGACAAGAATTTCAAGTCTCTAAAGAAAGACATTGAGGAAGATGTCAGAAGATGGAAAGATCTCCCATGCTCACGGATCAGTAAGATTAACATAGTGAAAATGGTTATCTTACCAAGCAATCCCCATCAAAATTCCCACACAATAATTCATAGAACTTGAAAGAACAACTCTCAATTTCATATGCAAGAACAAAAAACCCAGGAGATTTAACATGATCCTGAACAATAATAGAACTTCTGGAGGTATCACCATCTCTGATTTCAAGTTGTACTACAGAGGAATAGTAATAAAAACTGCAGATATTGGTATAGGAACTGAAAGCTGGGTAGACCAAAGACCTTATCATAAAACTGAAGATTCTATGGCCCAGTGTAGGGAATGCTAGGGCCAGGAAGTAGGAGTGGTTGGGTTGGGGAACAAGGGAAGGGAGAGGGAATAGGGGATTTTTGGAGAGGAAATTAAGAAAGGAGATAGTATTTGAAATGTAAATGAAGAAAATATCTAATGAAAATAAACATTAAAATTTTTTAAAAGCTACATTAAATCTGATTAGGACAGAAAATGCAGAATAGCCTTGAACTCATCAGTACGGGAGACAGAAAAGAAAACCAACGGCTAAAGCACTAAGGTCCAAAATTAATCAATGGAACATTATGAAACTGAAAAGCTTCTATAAATCAAAGGACAATGTCATTAGGACAAAATAACAGCCTAAAGACTGGATATAGACCTTCACTAATCCTACATCTGATACAGGGATAATATCCAAAGCATATAAAGAACTCAAGGAATTAGACACCAACAATCCAAATAACCCAAATAGAGATTCATCCTATGGACACAAACCAATCCATAACACTATCAATGATGCTCAGTTATACTTGCAGACAGGAACCTAGCATAACTGTCCTCTGAGAGGCTCCCCCCAGTAGCCTGGAAAAAGATGAAGAGACCCACACCCAAATATTAGATGGAGTTCAGGGACTCTTATGGAAGAATAGGCAGAAGAATTAAGGGACCTGAAGAGGAAAGAGACTCCACAGGACAACTGGGGCTTCCAGAGACTAAATCACCAGCCAAAGAGAGAGCATGGGCTGGATGGACATAGGTCCTCTGCACATTTGTATGAACAGCTTCACCTTCTTGCAGGTCCCCCAACAACTGGAGCAGGGGCATATTGCCTGCCAGCCTGCGGACTACCTTGTATGGCCTCAGTAGAGAGGAAACCCAGAATCTTGCAGTGTCTTGATGTTCATATGGGAGGTTAGTGGGGAGTGGACACTGAGACAGGAGCTTCCTCTTCTCTTTTGAGAAGGGGAAGGAGTAATGGGGGAAGAACTTGCATGAGGTAGTATTGAGAAGATAGGAAGAGCTGATATTAGGTTGTAAACTTAATATATAAATAAATTTTTAAATTAGTCTTATATAATAAGGAAGTCAATAAATTACATCAACATATAAATAAAATAACTATCTCGTATAATTAAATTACTCATTTGATATCTAGTATCTAAGGTAAAAAATTAAATCATGTAATTAAATGCTTTATTAAATTCAATTATCCATATAAACTTTAGGATTCTTCATTTTTTAAATATTTTTATTACATATTTTCCTCAATTACATTTCCAATGTTATCCCAAAAGTTTCACATATCCTCTCCCCCATTTCCCTACCCACCCATTCCCACTTTTTGGCCCTCATGTTCCCCTGTACTGGGGCAAATAGAGTTTGTGTGTCCAATGGGCCTCTCTTTCCAGTGATGGCCGACTAGGCCATCTTTTGATACATATGCAGCTAGAGTCAAGAGCTCTGGGGTACTGGTTAGTTCATAATGTTGTTGCACCTACAGGGTTGCAGATCTCTTTAGCTCCTTGGGTACTTTCTCTAGCTCCTCCATTAGAGGCCCTGTGATCCATCCAATAGCTGACTGTGAGCATCCACTTCTGTGTTTGCTAGGCCTCGGCCTAGTCTCACAAGAGACAACTATATCAGGGTCCTTTCAGCCAACGCTTGCTAGTGTATGCAATGGTGTCATCGTTTGGAGGCTAATTATGGGATGGATCCCTGGATATGGCAGTCTCTAGATGGTCCATCATTTTGTCTCAGCTCCAAACTTTGTCTCTGTAACTCCTTCCATGGATGATTGTTTCCAATTCTAAGAAGGGGCAAAGGGTCCACACTTCGGTCTTCGTTCTTCTTCAGTTTCATGTATTTTGCAAATTGTATCTTATATCTCGGGTATACTAAGTTTCTGGGCTAATATCCACTTATCAGTGAGTACATATCATTTGAGTTCTTTTTTGATTGTGTTACCTCACTCAGGATGATGCCCTCCAAGTCCAACCATTTGCTTAGGAATTTCATAAATTCATTCCTTTTAATAGCTGAGTAGTACTCCATTGTGTAAATGTACCATATTCTCTGTATCCATTCCTCTGTTGAGGGGCATCTGGGTTCTTTCCAGCTTCTGGCTATTATAAATAAGGCTGCTATGAACATAGTGGAGCATGTGTCCTTCTTACTGGTTGGAACATCTTCTGGATATATGCCCAGGAGAGGTATTGCTGGATCCTCCGGTAGTACTATGTCCAATTTTCTGAGGAACCGCCAGACTGATTTCCAGAGTGGCTGTACAAGCTTGCAATCCCACCAACAATGGAGGAGTGTTCCTCTTTCTCCACATCCTCGCCAGCATCTGCTGTCACCTGAATTTTTGATCTTAGCCATTCTGACTGGTGTGAGATGGAATCTCAGGGTTGTTTTGATTTGCATTTCTCTGATGATTAAGGATGCTGAACATTTTAAGCAATATCAGTTTGAATTGCGATATAAAAATTCTAAGTCCTGGGTAGAATCATCAAGGACATGACTTATGTATTGTATCGTGTGTGTGTGTGTGTGTGTGTGTGTTTATGTGTGTATGTGTGCTTTCTGCTCATAGTATGAAGACATTGCCCAGCACATGTGCAGGTTGTTTGTGCCCCAATATTAAGTGGTGAAAGACTGTAAACAAACAAACAAACAAACAAACAAGCAAGCAAACGTGTAACTGCTTTTTCCTCCTATTTCTGCTATTAATGACAACTTAAGTGTTTAATGCATTTTATTGGTATGACTATGAAAATGCAAACCATGTTCTCTGACCATGATGGGGCCCCTGGCACACTACTGCCTCCCTTCTGTATTTGAAATGAATCCTTATTCCGTTGTAAAGTGTGATCTGTTGTAGTAACATTTTTTTTCCCACTTAGTCATGAATGAATACATTTCAAGTGAACTAATTTTTAAACTTGATGAATTCCCATGCATCACAGGTCTATCTAAGAGGATGCTGGTCGCTGGACCATGATGTCCAAGTGGTGAGACAAGGAGAGTTAGTGGATACAGAGTCTACATCCCTGTTCTGAAATGCAAGCTCCGGGAGAATTCTCCTTGTAGAATCTAAGTTCACTGATCAAACTGTTAACATTTTCAGAAGGTGAGGAGATGACTCAGTCAAGAAAATATGGACTATTTAAGCTTGAGGACCCGTGTTTAACCACCTATAGCATAAAATAATTTAGCATGGTTATGTTAACCTGCATTACTAGTGCTTGGGAAAGAATGGGATGTAGGAGATGCTCACCTGGGATGTGGGATGCACAGGGCTCAGATGCTACACAGCTAAGTTGAATTGGGAACTTACATGTTCAATGACTGACTTTATTTCAGAAAACCAGGTATGAAACAAAAAATTGATACAAATAATATTGATGTCAGTCTTCCATATGCACAAATATGCATGTGTGCAAAAGATGTACATATTAATTAGTGTTTTAAGCAGTGTAAACTGAGCATTCAACCTCACACAGAAATTTTTGATCACAGGTCTCCATATAATTATTCACGTTGCATGTGTAGGAAGCCAGCCCTCCTTATATTCCACCCTGGAGATGCCTGGCCCCAAGATTTGGTTGTGAATTGTGTGTATTAGCTATTTTTCTTTTTTTCGAAGCAGTAATGAGCCAATAACAAAATACTCATAGAGTACATAGAAGATCAGCTTTTTTTTACATTCTTTATTTTTTATTCTTATATTTTATTGGTTATTTTATTTATATTTCAAATGTTGTCCCCCTTCCCAGTATGCCCTCCACAAACCCCCATCCCATCTCCCTCCCCTTTGTCTCTAAGAGCCCCCCCCCCCACTATGAACCCACTCCTGCCTCACCACTCTAGCATCTCCCGATGTTAGGGTATCAAGCACAAGGCCCTCCCCTCCCATTGATGCCAGATAAGGCAATCCTCTGAGACATATGCAGTTGGAGCCATGGACCCACCCATGTATACTCTTTGGTTGCTGGTTTAGTCCCTGGGGGCTCTAGAGGGTCTGGTTGATATTGTTCTTCCTATGGGGTTCCAATTCCCTTCAGCTCCTTTCAGTTCTTCCCCTTGCTCTTCCATTGGGGTCCCCGAGGAGGTTCATTGTCCATTGGGAAATTTTAAGTGGATTAACTGACAAAGAAGAATGAAGAAATCTTTCCAGGGACCATGAGGAGGTAGTGTCATGACCAAGTAGCAAAGGAGAGTTCTGGAATAAAAACAATCAAGGGAAATTAGAGTGATGGCTAGCTGTCTATCAGCTGTGTTTCCAGTATGGTTTGCCCTTGGCATTGTGGGCAAAAGGATGTGCCATTGAGGAGCTGAGGATTATGGATCTACTTAGCGTGAATGCTAAGGAGTAAGATACTAGGTAAAGATTTTTACTTAAATTTATGGCTTGTTGTAGACTCAAATAAAATTTTATTTTGTCCTTTTTCCTTTTGTAAAATACCTCATCTTGTATCAAAAGAACATCCCTTTTCTAATTTCTATAATATTTGTTAAGGAAAAATTGTATGTACATTACTAGAAGTATTTAATTATGACATGTCAATATAAAGTGGACCACAGCAAAATTTGGCATCATTTTATTTCCATATTGAGCAAGTATTTATATAACACACAGTGGGAGGACTCATGTGCCTTTAGAAACTCATAAAAAGGAAAAAAAAATAGTTTATATGTAAAACTAAAAAGAGCTTATAGGTTTTTGACATTTTTATTTCTGATATTATGATTTTTAAAATTTTACTCATCAGTCTTAAATGTAACAATGAAAGGTTAAGGGATGTTTTCCCTTTTCCTTCTCTATGGACATTAGTTATACAATTTACATAGGTTCCCTATGTTCTACTATTAATAAGATCTAAATGGAAAGATATGTGTTGAACTCAAAGACAGAGCAATGTAACATTTTCATAAATGCTTCCTTTGTACTACTTTGCAAACATTGATTATTTTATGTGATCTTGGGGTAAATTTTATAAAATAATGTCACTTAACAGCAATTCAAACGGAGCAAAAAATTACCATTACTGCAGTATATATGTCATTTCTATCCTGTAAGCTGATAGAATCATCAGAACTAATGTGTGTGTATATATATATATATATATACATATATAAACTTAATTTATATAATTTATAATATAAATTTGTATAATTTATAAAATATATTATACATTTATTACATTAAATAAGTTCTGTTATATATTAATTATATTATATATATGTTAAATGATATGTTATATGTCATATATATCAGATAATATATCTTAAACACTGTATCATGTAACATATAAATCATATATCATACATTGTATATTGATCATCATACATTGCATGTAATATGTATATCATATATAAAGTATCATATATCATTTAATATATATTATATATACTATATATAATATTCATTCACATTACATATAATGTATCAGATATTTTTTGTCATATATATCATATATATTATATATCAAACATATATGTGTATTGTATATATCAGGTATATCACACATATCATATATATCATATATTGTATGCCATGTGTCATATACCTTATTACATTATATATCATATATATCATGCATTATATAATTATTAGTTCCATTTTAAGTTAAATAAAATTATTTGTTGCAGTAATAATTTATTCATAGATTATTAGGTTGTGAGCCAGAAATTTAAAAATACCACTAATTTTTATGATTTATGGTTGGTCCACAACATGTGTATGGTAGAAAGAGCAAATTGACAGTACCTTGTTCTTATATTTATGAAGAAGAAACAGGTACAATGAAAATTTGCTTAGTGCTTATTTTTTGTCAGATAATTTTCTAATCTGTAGTAGTCAGTGTTATCTAAAGGAATAGAATCTATAGAATTAGTATATATAAAGTGAATGCATTAGAATGATTAAAAGGCTATGGTCCTGCTTGTCCAAGAATAATCGTTTATCAACAGATATTTCAAGAATTTAGTAATTTTTCAGTATGAGACTGGATGTCTCAGTTGGTCTTCAGTATATGTAGGAATATCAAAGAAGTAGATCCTAATGTCAGGGAAGAAGGGGCCTTTCTAGGAAAAGTAAGAGCAGGTGTAACCACATCTTTGGTTTTAGTTAATTCTAAATATACTCAAGTTGACATTAAGATTATCCATTTCCTAACCACGATTTATATATCAGTACATTATAACATTTCTCTGTATAGCCCTTGCTGTCCTGAAACACACTCTGTATACCAGGCTAGCCTCGGAATTACAGAGATCTGACTGCTTCTGTTCTGGAGGTCTGGTTTTAAAGATGTGCACCACTAGTTCCCATTTAAGTTTCAGAGCAACAACACAAATGATGTAAGTGCTAAAAAGTGATGGCCTCTAATTTGTCCAAGTTCTACAACCCAGGTATTCTGTGATAAAACTTTAAAACACATTTAAAAATGCTTAATAGAATAAAAAGTTAAGTTAGTGTGGGAGCTTTCCATTGGGCTCAGTTAATAAAGTGCTTGAAATGTAAATATGAGAATCTGGATTTGATCATATTACCATGGAAAAGACCAAGTCCTGTAGTGAGTGGCTAAAATCTTAACACTAGGGAACTGGGAATGCAGAGACAGAGGCTCCCCTGGGCTCCCTGTTGATCTTTTAGAGAGGAAACAAATATTGCAGGTTCCCCAAGAGACCATGTATCAGGAGAATAAGGTTTGTATCAGTAGAAAAGAACACACTGACATTAACCTCTGCTGACCCCTCCAAATGGCTTCCATGTTCTGGCACAGGAAAGCCTACTAGCACACAGTCTAGCACTCACATATACACCACACCCAACCCTCAACAAGACACTAAATTTTACTTTACCTTTTAAAAAGGAAGACATAGTATGGTTCTGTGGTTGTATATTGGGGCAGGAGGTGTGATAGGGTGTGTCAGTGTCAAAGCTCTGAAGGAGTGGCAGGTTCTATCTAAAGGCATGGTGGAATGCCAACTTACAGCCAATATCAGCAGTATTTCCTGATCTATTTCCTACAGGACGCATAAAAAGGAGTAGCAGCATTTATGAAGTAAATAAATAAAGTAATTAATTAAAAGAATTAAAAAAAAAACATTTTGTTGCATTTGAAGAGGAAAAACAATTGCTTAGGTATCCTATTTCTGCCCATCAGACCTGACCACCCATTCTTCAGCTGACTTCAAATTGCTGTGTGTGTGTGTGTGTGTGTGTGTGTGTGTGTGTGTGTGTGCGCGTGTTTGCCTGGGGCTTCCTATGCAGCTTTGGGAGACTTGTTTTCTCTTATAAAAGTAGGCAAAGTGTTAAGACATAAACTCCTCTGGCATCCCCAAGGCAATGCCAGTCCTGTTCCTTTATCACTCTTGTGGAATAATGCCAATGAAATGTTCTTGTGTATGTTTAAAGGGTGAAGTTTCTGCAAGCCACAAAGGCCTCTGTTGTCAACGCTGCCTCTGTTGTTCATACTCTGCTTGCTTCTCTACGCCCATCATTTCCATCTTACACATTACACTTCTCTTCTAAAAAATTAGACCTTCACATATGATTCAACCATATGTGAAGCCAGCCACTTTCTTATGGGAAACCAACTCATGTAAGTGATTTATTTTTCAAATGATCACTATGGATATTGTGTGAAGAACTGCCTAAAAGTGTTCTATTTTAAAGAAAAATGATAGTGGAATGAAAAGTGGAGACGGAGAAATACTCTGTATTTTGAATACCGCAGTTGTAGAAAACTACAAGAAAGGTACAGACAAAGATGTCATAGATGCTATCAATGTATAGAAGGATGACCTCTTTTTCTGTCCTGGTAGAAAGGCTATTCAATTAAATTCCTATGGATTACAGTATTTCAAAAGAACAAAACATTTTCTACTTTCAACAGAATGCTTTCTAAGCTACTGAGAACCCAGTAGTAAGCTGGAACTCTTTCCTGTAACTAAGCATATATGGGGAGATAGGACAGGGCGTTTGCAGAGGGGAAACTGGGAAGTGGAAGGACACATGCTCCACTATGTTCATAGCAGCCCTATTTATAATAGCCAGAAGCTGGAAAGAACCCAGATGCCCCTCAACAGAGGAATGGATACAGAAATTATGGTACATTTACACAATTATTTACACAAAAAACAGCTATTAAAAAGAATGAATTTATGAAATTCCTAGCCAAATGGATGGACCTGGAGGGCATCATCTTGAGTGAGGTAACACAATCACAAAGGAACTCACACAATATGTATTCACTGATAAGTGGATATTAGCCCAAAACTTAGGATACTCAAGATATAAGATACAATTTGCTAAACGCATGAAACTCAAGAAGAATGAAGACGGAAGTGTGGACAATATGCACCTTCTTAGAATTGGGAACAAAACACCCATGGAAGGAGTTACAGAGACAAAGTTTCGAGCTGTGATGAAAGGATGAACCATCTAGAGACTGCCATATCCAGGGATCCATCCCATAATCAGCTTCCAAATGCTGACAGCATTGCATACACTAGCAAGATTTTGCTGAAAGGACCCAAATATAGCTGTCTCTTGTGAGACTATGCCGGGGCCTAGCAAACACAGGAGTGGATGCTCACAGTCAGCTATTGGATGTATCACAGGGCTCCCAATGGAGAAGCTAGAGAAAGTACCCAAGGAGCTAAAGGGATCTGCAACCCTATAGTTGGAACAACATGATGAACTAACTAGTACCCCGGAGCTCTTGTCTCTAGCTGCATATGTATCAAAAGATGGCCTAGTCGGCCATCACTGGAAAGAGAGGCCCATTGGACTTGCAAACTTTATATGCCCCAATATAGGGGAATGCCAGGGCCAAAAGAATGGGAATGGGTGGGTAGGGAAGTGGGGGGCAGTATGGGGGACTTTTGGGATAGCATTGGAAATGTAATTGAGGAAAATATGTAATAAAAATATTAAAAATTAAAAAATAAATAAATATACACATTATAAATATAAAAAAAAAAGAAATGTAAATAAGCTGGGCAGTGGTGGAACACTCCTTTAATCCCAGCACTTGGGAGGCAGAGGCAGGCGGATTTCTGAGTTCGAGGCCAGTCTGTTCTACAGAGTGAGTTCCAGGACAGCTAAGGCTAGACAGAGAAACCCTGTCTCAAAAAACCAAAAACCAACCCCCACCCCCAAAAAAGTAAATAAATAAAATAAGAAGCAGCATTTCACATGGCAGCTAATTTCAATGAAGACTCCATGCCCATTCACTTCATGTGTGCTACCTTGTTCTCTTGCCAAAGTCTTTCTCAGCATTTTAACTCTGAATTCTATTTACTTTTATTCTCAGATGTATCCATGTTAATAAGAGTTTCTCAGAGGGAGTTTTTGTAAACTGCACCCTAACACATCCAACACTTCCCACCCAATCTTTGCATAACCAGTCTCTAGTATTTATTTTCACAGGAGATATATAAGTTTTGTTATGTTCTTTAACTATCTTTGGTCATTTACACCTGTGTAGTCATGGTACTTGCATTTTTATTTATTCGTATATATTAATGCTCACACAGTAAGTGTATGACAAAATATAGTGGAAGGAATAGCTAGCGACATCTGAGAAGGAAGGATGAATGATCTAAGGAAGGCCTCTGAATTTACCTCTATCTTAGCTTTCCATTTAATTTTCTGTACACCTTTTTAATCAATATTTTTCTTGAATGAGTGGGGTTTCATTTTATCATAAAAATAAAAATTAAGTCAAAGTGAAGTTTTATTAATAAAGAAAAGGAAAAAAGTTAATTTGTAAAGGTGATTTATTATATATCTCTACGAAGTATACAAACATAGGCTATTATGATATATATTATAATGGTTTCACAATGTAAATACTAATTTGATCCAGAGCATATTAATTGATATTTGTAGTGTGTTAAAAGTATGGGGTTTCTTGAACAGCAGCCCAAGGTTTCGTGATGTCCTTAAGACATTCTTGAGATGTTTTTATTCAATTTTCTGCTCAAATGATTCTCAGGAACCTGCTTAGATTCATTTTAAATATATACAGCAACATTTTAGCATCTATAAGACAGTCCCTTTAGTAATCTTATCTTCGGATATCACTTCTCTCTTCTATAAATTTGCTGCTCAGACTTATATGATACATACTTATAAATATTTCCTACCTGTGGCAAATATTTATTATCCCTAGAAACTGTACCTTCTCATCATCACTTTCCCCAATGAACATTTTCTATCTTCCTTTATAAACTTTTGCTACATGCATCCATCTCTTAATTATCAATTACAACACCAAAATGTACAAAAATACCTATACAATCCTTAAGGTCAAGAACTTTTGTTTTTAAGTGGCAATATATAACTCATTTTCCTTTTTAAAATCAATATAGTGGTAAGATATAATAATCTCCATAGTATGTTTGATGGTCTAACTGAATTGAAGCTATCTATTTTATGATTCCAACAATAATATGAATCATTATTCATAAGACATATAATATTGTGGAAATAATTAAAAGTTGACAATGAAAAGTTTTGAACATTTTATTGGATACTTAATTTATTTGCATTTCAAAACCCTCTATCCCATCCTCCCTCCCCTGCTTCGGTGAGGGTGTTCCCTCACTCACCCAACCACTCCTGCCTCCCTGTCCTGGCATTCCTCTATATTGGGCATCCAGCCTTCACAGGACCGAGGGCCTCTCATCCAATTGATGCCCAATAAGTCAATGCTCTGCTACATATGCAGATGGAGCCATGGGTCATTCCATTTGTACTCTTTGGATGGTGGTTTAGTCCCTGGGTGCTCTGGGGTTCTGGTAGGTTGATATTGTTGTTCCTTCTTATGGGGTTGCAAACCTCTTCAGCTTCTTCAGTCCTTTCTCTAACTCCTCCATTGGGGACTCTGTGCTCAGTACAGTGGTTGGCTGTGAGCATCGACCTGTGTATTTGTCTGGCTCTGGTAGAGCCTCTCATGATTCAGCTATATCAGGCTCCTTTCAGCAAGCACTTCCTAGCATCTACAATGATATATGGTTTTGGTATCAGTATATGGCATGGATCCCCATGGGTGTCAGTCTCTGGATGGTCTTTCCTTCAGTCTTTGCTCCACACTTTGTCCCTGGATTTCCTCCCATGAATATTTTGTCTCCTCTTCTAAGAAGGACTGAAGCATCTACACTTTGGTCTTGATATTTCTTCAGCTTCATGTGGTCTGTGAATTGTATCTTGGTTATTCTGAGATTTTGGGCTAATATTCACTTATCAGTGAGTGCATGCCATGTGTGTTCTTTTGTGACTGGGTTACCTCACTCAAGATGATATTTTATAATTCCATTCATTTGCCTAAGAATTTCATGAAGTCATTGTTTTTAATAGCTGAGTAGTACTCCATTGGGTAAATATATCACATTTTCTTGTATCCATTCCTCTGCTGACAGACATCTGGGTTCTTTTGAGCATCTGGCCATTATAAATAAGTCTGCTATGAACATAGTAGAGCATGTGTCCTTGTTATATGTTGGAGCATCTTTTGGGTATATGCCCAGGAGTTGTATGGCTGGGTTCTTAGGTAGTACTATTTCCAGTTTTCTGAGGACCCACCAGATTGATTTTCAGAGTGGTTGTACTACCTTGCAATACCACCAAAAATTGAGGAGTGTTCCACTTTCTCCACATCCTTGCCAGCATCTGCTGTCACCTGAGGTTTTGATCTTAGGTATTCTGACTGGTGTGAGGTGGAATCTTGAGGTTGTTTTGGTTTGCATTTCACCGATGACTAAGGATGTTGAACTTTTTTTTTTTTTTTTTTTTTGTGCTTCTCAGCCATTCAAGATTCCTCAGTTGAGAACTCTTTGTTTAGCTCTGTACCCCATTTTTATTGGGTTATTTGGTTCTCTGGAGTCTAACTTCTTGAATCCTTTGTATACATTGGATATTAGCTGTTTATTGGATTTAGGATTGGTAAAGATCTTTTTTCATCTGTTGGATGCTGATTTGTTCTATTGACAGTGCCCTTTGCCTTACAGAAGCTTTGAAATTTTATAAGGTCCCATTTGCCTATTGTTGATCTTAGAGCATAAACCATTGGTGTTCTGTTCAGGAACTTTTCTCTTGTCCCCATGTATTAGAGGATCTTACCCACTTTCTCTTCTATTAGTTTCCTTGTATCTGGTTTAATGTAGAGGTTCTTGATCCATTGGATGTAGCTTTGTACAAGGAGACAAGAATGGATAGATGTTCATTCTTCTACATATTGACCTCCAGTTGAACCAGCACCATTTCTTGAAAATGTTGTCCTTTTTCCATTGGATGATTTTAGCTTCTTTGTCAAAGATCAAGTGACCATAGGTGTGTGGGTTAATTTTTCAGTCTTCAATTCTATTAAATTGATCTTCTTGCCTGTCTCGGTACAAATACCATGCAGTTTTTATAACTATTGCTCTGTAGTACAGCTTGAGGTCAGGGATACTGATTCCCCAAGAAGTTCTTTTATTGTTGACAACAGTATTCACTATCCTGGGATTTTTGTTATTCTAAATGATTGTGAAAATTGTTCTTTTGAAATCTGGGAAGAATTCAGTTGGAATTTTGATGATGATTGCATTGAATCTGTAGATTGCTTTGGCAAGGTGGCTATTTTTACTATTTTAATCCTGCCAATCCATAAGCATGGGAGACCTTTCCATCTTCTGAGATCTTTTTCCATTTCTTTCTTCAGAGACTTGAAGTTTTTTCATATAGATTTTTCACTTCCTTGCTTAGAGTGACACCAAGGTATTTTATATAGTGTCATTTCCATAACTTCTTTCTCAGCTTGTTTATCCTTGGAATAGAGGGGGGATACAGATTTTTTTGAGTTAATTTTATATCCAGCCACTTTGCGGAAGCTGTTTATCAGGTTTAGGAATTCTTAGGTAGAATTTTTGGGGTCATGTAAGTATACTATCATGTCATCTGCAACTTGTGATATTTTTACTTTTTCTTTTTCAATTTGTATCCATTTGACCTCCTTTTGTTGTCTAATTGCTCTGGCTAGGACTTCAAGTACTTTATTGAATAGGTAGGGAGAGAGTGGGCAGCCTTGTCTAATCCCTGATTTTAGTGGGATTGGTTCAAATTTCTGTCCATTTAGTTTGACTTATATCACCATCGATGTGTTATCAAATGATTGAAGTGATTTCAGATTTCTCATTTACTGACAAAGAAAATATCAAGCAATCCAGTGACTCAGCTGTGATGTTCTTTGCCAGAGACACATGTACAATATTCACACACTACTGACTTCACCACCCTAGAAAGGAACCTAGAATGCATTTAGAAGAGAAACAAATGTATTGCAATAAATTTTCACAAAGAAATGTTATATTATAGTGTATATGTGTGCTGCCACACAAACATCAACCTCTATAAATTTTGGCAACATTATGAACAAAAAATTACACTTTGAGTAAACACCCCAAAATTTGACTGACTATTTAGTTGTATTTGTTTTTTTTAATTAATTTTTTCATAGTGCTCATCAGAAATAAACAAAATAAAATGAAGCATTACCTGCATCTATAAATATCACAAAAAGCTAACCAGACATTGTAACTACATTAAATCTCCATATTTGGATTAAAAAAATAAGCAAAGGGTTTAGTGATAAATTTAAATTCTCAAGAAATAGTATAATTGCACAACTAACAATTTCAAATAAATTTTTATATCATATAAAATTTATATCCCTCTGTCTCTCATTCCTTCCCTACCTGTGTCCATCCCTCCCTCCCTTCCTCTGCCCCTACCTCCTTTCCTCCTTCTCTTTCCCTCTTTTACCTCCCATTTTGTCTCTGTTTGTTGCCCCTTATGCCAAGAAAACTATATAAAAACCACAGTAGTTTTCCAAAGGGTGAGCAAGCATACTGGCCAGATGAGAGCTAAGGGTGCATCAAGTGAGCCCCGCAGGCTTGAATGGTCTCCGGTACTTCATTCTTTGACTGGAGAGATGGAGCACGCAGCTGTGCTCCAGCAGGTGTTGCTTTAGTCGTATATAATGACCACTGTTTTTTGAGTGGCAAAGGGAAGTTTCTGCTGTTGTGCACCTGCCACAGCAAGCATCCTCCAATAACCAAGCATCACAGCATCCTTTGAGCAATAGAAGACTAACTTCAGGAGACATGGGACATGAAGAATGTTACTGTCACATTCCTGCTCCATTCCCTACTCTGCCAGTGCCTGAGACAAGGACATCTGGATAATGGCTTTGGGAGGCCAACTGCACCAACAGTTCTAGCAGTGGTGTTTTCTGCCGTTCACCGATGGCAGAAGGTCCTGGAATATGGGGAATTTCCCACTTACCCCACCTTTCACATGGAAATGTTGGATTCCCTTTGTTCAGCATTTTTACATTCATAGCTCTTACAGTATGGTCATAATTTGATTAACTTGTCAAATAGTCAACATCTGATGATCCCATTACATGATATCTCTATCAATACTTTCAGAAGAAATACAAGGTAAAAAAATGCCTGAAGAAATTATATAGATGTATGTTTTGTGGTACATTTAATGTAACCTTCCTGATTACCGAGGTATTAAATATCTCTAGAATCAAGATTAATGAGTCACTAGATAATGAAAACTAATGATGAGAATATAAGCAGTTGAAAGAGGAAAATTACTGACCACCAGAACTCTCACCCCAGAGTACATTCTGAACTCTCACACCAGAGTCAGACCCCCTCTCAAATGAAAACTGTTCCGGGGACATTTCTGAGATAAGGGTTTCCTGGAACAAACCCAGTCCTACCCCTCCCAACTAAGGACTGTGCCAGGGACATTTTTGAGATAAGGGTGTGAGTAAAAACCTCAGTTCTAATGAATCAAGTACATGGCCAAAGTGTGGGACGCGGTTACAAAAGCACTTTGAAAAAACCCTTGGTTGAATCACTTAGTGACGTAAAAACTGTATTTTCCCTGCCCTGCTCCCCCCCTTGCCTCCTATAAAAGCTTGTGAAAATTTGGGCTAGGGGCCGGATCTCCTCTGCACCTTGCAGGCTGCATGAGGTCCGGCCCCAGATATCTGGTATATGTGCTTTTTGTTTGTTTTGTTTGCTTTCTTGTCGTTGTTGTATTAAATCTTACTCCCTATACATCTTAAGTACCGGTCTCAGTGTCTTCTTGGGTGCGCGGCTGACCCGAGGCTTGAGTAAGTGCCTCCCTTTGGGAGTTTTGGAGTCTTTCATTTGGTGCGTTGGCCGGGAATCAGCGCGTTTACCCAGAAGTCCTGGACCCGCTCAGAAGTAAGATTTACTGTTCTGCTTTGGTCTGGTGTCTGTGTTTTGTTTGTCTCTGAGAGGCCAGATAGGCTGTTCTGTATCTGGTGCGATCGCAGTTTCGGTTTTGCAGACGCTCAGTGTGCAATGTGCACAGTGAGACCGCGCTCCGGGTAGGAGCGCAGGGTGTGGATAGACAGACGTGTCCAGGTTTCCACCGTCTGTGCGCCCTGGGAGACGTCCCAGGAGGACAAGGGGAGGACTAAGGACGCTTAGTGGACCCCTCTGTGCGAGATCGTGGGTTCGAGTCCCACCTCGTGCTTCAGGGTGCGAGATCGTGGGTTCGAGTCCCACCTCGTGCTTCTGGTTGCGAGATCGTGGGTTCGAGTCCCACCTCGTGCTTCAGGGTGCGAGATCGTGGGTTCGAGTCCCACCTCGTGCTTCAGGGTGCGAGATCGTGGGTTCGAGTCCCACCTCGTGCTTCTGGTTGCGAGATCGTGGGTTCGAGTCCCACCTCGTGCTTTGGTTTTTTTCTTTTTGTCTCAGTCTCATGTCCACTCTTGTCGTGTTTGCTATTATTCTAGAAATGGGACAATCTGCTGGGTGTGTAGGTGTGGAACTGCTGCATTTGTGTATTCTGAGATTGTGGGTTTATTCTGGCAGTGGCTGTGAGAGGACGGCTGTCTATGGCCTCACAATCTGCACCCCAAAAAAAGATGTTCCAAGGGAGACCCTGGAAGGAGTGCCCAGGGTACAGAACAGTTAAAAAGACCTGGCTGTTGCCTGGCAGAGTGAAAGAGAGAGAGAGTGTTCTGCCAGAGCGGGAGTGAATGTGGAATCCCACCCCTATCAGAAAAAAGAGTCAATGTGAAATCCGACCCCGTCAGAAAAAAGTGTTTGGCTGGTTGTGTAAGTCCAGGCGTGGACGAGTGTGCTTGTTTGTGGCCACATGACAAGACTGTGTGTGTGTGTGTGTGTGTGTGTGTGTTAACCCTTTGTCGACTGTAGACTTGGACTGACGTCAGGACAGAATTTGTCAGAAATGGTTTTAAAAGGAAAAAAAACTCAGTGCTGGTGAGTCCCAGACTGCTCAAAAGAGCTCTGAAATGCAGAGCTGGGCTAAAGATTTCCGGCTTTGGCAGCGCGGGTAGGGCTTTGATAGCAGCAGTGGCGCTGAGGTTCTGAGTTCTGCAGACACAGCAGCAACGGAGGCTGTCTGTGCCCTGCGAGTGAGTTGTAAAATGCTGATAGTGAGTGCAGCGGCCTGCCGGCCCCCGCCTGCCAGTCCCGGAGTGGCCGTGAAGCCTGCCACAGCTGGGGAGGGGCCGACTACAGCGTCCCTCTTTTGCCCCCCCCCCAGAGTCTACCCGCACTCCCTTGTGCCGGCCTGGCTGCGTGCTCCCTCCCCAAAGACAGTGCAGAGAGCACCAGGCGTCTATCAGGTAGTTAAATAGTTAAATTGCAGCCTTTGCCTGCCTCTTGGGTGGGAGAAAGGCTCATTCTCCTGCCCTCTGTATCTTGTCTCTTGTTAACAGAGAAAAAAATTGTGTTTATTTTGAAATATCAGTGGTCTGATGTGAAAACTGCACTCCCTTCTCTGCCCCATGTGTTTTCTCTTCTCAGGCACTGCCCTGAGCTGTGTGAATCTGTTTTAAGCTCCGGTGAGGGAGACATACAAGGTAAGGAGCACCTGACTGCCAGGCTCTGTTGAGGGTCTCATGTCTGTGGGGCTAGTAAATGTCCCATCAATCTGACCTAGGTAATAGGTAATAAAAAGTTACAAAAGTTAAGAGAAAGATAGAGGTCTGCAAAGAAGAATTGAGAGCAAAGCTTCAGCAGACTCAAAAGAAATAGGTTAACAGTAAAAAGAGGTAAACTATGAAAAAAGTTAAGTGACAGAATATAGATGTAATAATTAGATAACATTCAAAGGAAAGAGGAACAAAAAAGATATATATATATAGAGAGAGAAACATTATATGAGATCTCCATTGCAGTTAAGAAATAGGAGCAAAGAGAGATAAATGACAAAGACTAGAACCTAGCAAAGTGACACTTGCTAATAATGCTAGCACTCAGGAATGATCTGTAAGAAATAAGGAGCCAGAAAATTTTCAAAAAAGATAAGAAAATTGAAATGCTGGTCACAAAAGTCAGGGAGACTAGAAAACTTAGTACCCGGCAACAAAAGCAAGCTTTTGGCTGAAGATCAAAGTGTTTACTGTTATCTGTTAAAGAAAAAGAGCACTGGGTGAGAGACTGTCCTAACAAAAAGAAGAGGAGCCCCCCCTCATGACCAAACCCTTCACCTGCTCGTGGCTGAAAGTAAAGAAAAAGCAGAAGGGGTGCTAACACAGAAGCTGAGTCCTTAAAAGAGACTGGTGGTCTACCTGTTAAAAGCAGCTAAAAAGAGACTGTGTTTCATATTCCTCCACTGACCAGTGCAAAGCAAGTTTAAAAGGTTCCTGGACACTGCAGGCCTTTGCAAACTGTGGATTCCAGGTTTTGCTGAATTAAAAAGATAAACAGCCCTTCGTATAAAAAATAAAGAACAACCTTGGATGGCCTTAGATGCTATTGAGACTGCCCTAATGTTGCCCCAACTTTGGGACTCCTAAATGTGACTGAGAACAAAAGTATTGCCAAAGAGGTTCTTACTCAGAGATTGGGACCCTGAAAAAGACCGGTGGCATACTTGTGAAAATTAGACCTGGTGACTGTAAGATGACCTGCTTGTCTGCACATAGTGGCTTCTGGCCAAGGACGCAGATAAACTGACTCTGAGACAAAACTTGGCACATGCCCTAAAAGTGTGGTTCAGCCCCCTGACCGATGGCTGACTAATGCTCTGGAAAACATGAACTCCTGGCACTAACCCAAGCCCTGCGGTTGGCTAAAGGCAGAGACCGAGGTGCCGAGATGACGAAAAGCGGTGGCTCACCGAGGCCAGAAAAAAGACTGTGATGCTGATCCCAACCCCCACCACCCCGCACCAAGTACGTGAGTTTCTGGGGACGGCGGGCTTTTGCAGAAAGAAAAAGTCCCATTCACCTGGACTGAAAAACACCAAAAAGCCTTTGACAGCATAAAGGCAGCCCTGCTTGTTAAAGATGCTGACAAGCTTACTCTGGGTCAGCATGTGACTATACCCACTACCAGAGTTTACTGCTCCTTGGCGGATGACTCCACTCCTGTACATCAATGTGCTGATGTCCTGGCTGAGGAAACTGGAACAAGGAGAGATCTGACTGATCAGCCTTGGCCAGGTGTGCCTGCCTGGTACACAGATGGCAGCAGCTTTGTCACAGGAGCAACAGTAGTAGATGGAAAGCAGCTCATATCCATGGGGCCATCTACCAACAGAGGGGGCTACTTACCTCGGCAAGTAAAGATCAGATCAGCCTTGGCCTGAGAGTTTGAGCTGGTACACGGACAGCAGTAGCCTCATGATTGAAGGTAAGAAAATTTTTCCAAGGTTCAGAGTGCCAAAAGCAATAGTGTCAGATAATAGCCCTGCTTTGTTGCCCAGGTAAGTCAGGGTGTGGCCAAGCATTTAGAGGTCAAATAAAAATTACATTGTGTGTATAGACCTCAGAGCTCAGGATAGATAAAATAAATTAGTTTAAAACTCTATGACAGACCTTGACAAAATTAATCGTAGAGACTGGCACAGACTTGGTGTTCCTTCCCTATGCCCTATTTCTTGATTCAGTTTTACTCTTTTTAAGATCTTTTATGAAACTCCTATGCCCATCATAGTCTCAAATGATGTGTTTAAACCTATGTTGTTATAATAATGATCTGTATGCTAAGTTAAAAGGCTTGCAGGTGGTCTGGTCACAACTGGGAAAAATCGGACTGAGTACGCGGACGACATTGCTCCAGGGATCCCAACAGCTGAGACAGTAAACGAGCTGGGTACCCCAAGGACATCTCACCAGTTCCAGCCAGAGATCTGATCTACGTGCACCTACATCATGCCCAGACCCTCAAGCCTCGCTAAAAGGGCCCCTGCCTAGTTCTGTTTACTAATGCTTCTTATTCTGTTTTTGTTCCCATGTTAAAATAGAGTCTTTCATTTGGTGCATTATGCAGTATCTGAAATTCTAAGATTAGAATTATTTACTAAAAGAAGGGGGGAATGAAAGAGGAAAATTACTGACCACCAGAACTCTCACCCCAGAGTACATTCTGAACTCTCACACCAGAGTCAGACCCCCTCTCAAATGAAAACTGTTCCGGGGACATTTCTGAGATAAGGGTTTCCTGGAACAAACCCAGTCCTACCCCTCCCAACTAAGGACTGTGCCAGGGACATTTTTGAGATAAGGGTGTGAGTAAAAACCTCAGTTCTAATGAATCAAGTACATGGCCAAAGTGTGGGACGCGGTTACAAAAGCACTTTGAAAAAACCCTTGGTTGAATCACTTAGTGACGTAAAAACTGTATTTTCCCTGCCCTGCTCCCCCCCTTGCCTCCTATAAAAGCTTGTGAAAATTTGGGCTAGGGGCCGGATCTCCTCTGCACCTTGCAGGCTGCATGAGGTCCGGCCCCAGATATCTGGTATATGTGCTTTTTGTTTGTTTTGTTTGCTTTCTTGTCGTTGTTGTATTAAATCTTACTCCCTATACATCTTAAGTACCGGTCTCAGTGTCTTCTTGGGTGCGCGGCTGACCCGAGGCTTGAGTAAGTGCCTCCCTTTGGGAGTTTTGGAGTCTTTCACAGTGTCTACAAACACTCCTGTACCAAGGTACAGAAGTCAGAACACCAGATCATTTGAACATTTTTAAGGAGTTTGTTAAATTGCTTGTATTTAAGTTTATAATGCAGAGGCTTTCCTACTCTGTAGGATGTGACTATCTCTTCAACAAGAGAGTGTTAGGATGAGGAAAAGGAGAAGGAAATGCGACAGACTGGGTAAAGTTATTAGGTTGCAAATTTACTGGACTGGTGCCATGGTCTGTGCCTCTAAGTGACACATTTTCTCCAGTCGCTATTGATGTTTCAAAATTTGACTAATGCAGTGTTGTAAAGAGTCATTCTGAAAGTTTAGATCAGGTTTCTGCTTTGATTCATCATCATCATTGTATATATATATATATATATATATATATATATATATATATACATATATATATAAAGAAATAGAAGATAACATAAACCATAATAAATCAGTGATTAGAATGCTATTCACCATGCACAAAATAATATAAATTAACTTCTTTTTCTGCAAAGAAAATGCCCAGATTTTATTTCTGGTCAACTAACTATAAAGGTCAAATATTGCTACAGTCTTTTTGTGTAACTTTGGAAAAAAGTTATTTCAGCATTATCACTAATTTATTAGTACAAACTAGCTGATTTCCCCAAGGTTCTTAACAAGGTTCTTAAAATTTGTAAAAGAACTTGAGGCTTCTGAAGCACAAGTATTGGAAAAAAAGGGAAAATGCTTAAATTGGAATAAATGCAATAATCTTCATCAGACTTCTAAAACGACAATCAATTCAAATTGAATAGTCTTGATACAGTAAAACACAAGATGGAAATAAGCTTTCCAGATTAGTGGTTTATGTGTATGCATATAACTTAATCCTGTTTAAGATGACACAGAAACTGTGAAATGGATTAAGGCTTTATGAAAATAAATAATTCGTATCTTAAATCGCTAAATCATTTGTAAATCCCATAAGATCTCCAGAATATCAGAAGGTCAGAGGAATTTCAGATAAAGTCCCTGTGTACCCTCACCAGCAGGTTTGCTCCTAAATGCCACATAATTTGCAGAATGTGCTATATCATAGGGAATCTGAACTGATTTCTGGTTTCAGCCTGCACTGGACTTTGACCATGAAGTGACATTGATGGCCAGCTTAGCTGTGAATTCATAGCACATATGCTGGGACAGAAGTCATATCTTTGATAATGTAGCTTCCTCAAGGGGTTTGAGGACAAAGGTAAAGGGGGCTTCTCAGATGAGGAAACAAGGTTGGGTGAGGGACAGCATTTGATTAGGTAAATTTAAATGCCTTTTCTTCAAAGAATGAGTAGACAGATGCAAACTGTTTTCCTGGCACACTCAGCTGCCCTGATATAGTCGGTTTGTTTTCTCCCTCGCTCTGCATCTCAGGGGAGACACTGTTTAATTTCCCAAAGGCAAGAGTCATCTACAGATTAAAATCTGTGGAGTGTGAGCCCAAACCCATTATCAGGAAAATATGAAAGGTTTTGACGTAAGCTTTCAAATGAGAGCACCTGTAGACTAGTCACTGTAGTCCCATGTGGGGTTTAGAGAGGCTAGGGGCTAGAGACACTCGGGGGTTAAGAGCACTGGGTGCAGCCAGGCGTGGTGGTGCACGCCTTTAATCCCAGCACTCAGAAGGCAGAGGCAGGCAGATTTCTGAGTTCGAGGCCAGCCTGGTCTACAGAGTGAGTTCCAGGACAGCCAGGGCTATACAGAGAAACCCTGTCTCAGATAACCAAAAAAAAAAAAAAAAAAAAAGAGCACTGGGTGCTTTTGTAGAGCAGGACCTACATGGCAGGTCAAAACCATGGGCAACTCTAGTTTCAGGGACCCTGATGTTCACTTTGCTGTCCACCCTTCCCAAACTCCTCACACCACATATACATGCATACAAGACAACACCCTGTATGTGAAATATATGTAAAATAAACATAGTTATCTTTTGAAAATAAAATCTTTGTTCTCAGGTCTGTTCATTTTCACCATGTTTACTTTTCATAGAAGCCCATTTTTCAGTTCCATTCTAAAACATGCTTGTACATTTCATGGACTCATTTCAGGAGTCTAAGAGAGGGAATGTTTTGTATTCCTTTACTTGTAATATACTAGTGAAAGAATATATCTCAATAGAAGACAACTGACAAGATAAAGGAATTCACTCATATGTACTTGAGATTTTTCAAAAATTTCATTTTAATTATTGACCAATAACACAGCATTGCACTACTGTATGAACATCAATGAGAGAAAAACATTATCTTTTTGTCTTTATATTCCTTAACTAAGTATCATTGAAAATTTTTCTCCACTCACTGACATAGATTTAAGATCTTCTTGGCTTTATAGAAACTATCATCATAAAACTTTTATTTAATTGTATTTTTATTAAGCAAAACTAATCTAATCCAAAATTCTAGAATTTATAACTAGACAATATAGCTTTATTTTTAATAAAAAAGGAAATCAAGTTTTGTGCCATAAACCAACCGCTTTATTCTATGATATTAATGAGAGATTTTATGAGGAGAGACATCTCACTGCTCCCGTTTCTGTGCTACGGGGAAATGCAGTGAAGTTCTTCCTCCGTCCATTTTAGATATTTGATTTTCTGCAATTTAGCATCTACAAAAATGACCTGAACTATAAGAGGTTATGTACAATAAAGTTACCCAAATGTTTAGAAATTAAGGATTTTGAAATCAAGATGACTATCTTTTGCAGATACCACCAGAAACTAGATTCAAGGCTAAGTAAACCACCTACGTGAACAAAGCACAGCAAGCAACACGTGTGACTAATATCTGGCTTGGTTGTAATTCAGAGCCAGTTGACATCATGTTCAATGAGCTGATTTTTTGCATAATGGTTTTACCTTCCAAAAGTTGTTATTCTTCTAGGGCATTTATCATGTGCTAAGCTTAATATATGTTTCTTGTTATTACTGTTTCTCTTTACCATTGCAAATGACACACACTGGACTCCTGTTTTACAAACTCATTTTCCTTTTAAAAGATCTCTACTTTCAAATTCTCTTGTTTACAAGAAACTGAATGGTTTTAGAGCCAGTGCTTGACAATGGTATTATTTACGGTGTATAAGATGCATAGTATTTCTTTAATTTTTTGATAGCTGACCTCAAAGTAATTGCTTTCATCTGTTGATATCCACCAGAAATCACTAGACATAATCTGCTCAGTGTGTACAATACTAGGACACTGCAAGCTTTGCAGCCACCGTGTCCTCAAATATTTGTTGAAGTTCCTCTGTGACCTGTATGTCTGCCAGACACCAGGAAGACAACAGCATACAAAACTGCCATGACCCTGTCCTTGTGGATATTGACAATTTTAAGAAGTCAAGTTAGGGACACAATCATTAATAACTATAAATCAAATGAAATGTTAAACTCTGATATTTCAAAGGATAGATGGATAAGCACTATAAAGAGGGTGTATCTCAGTTTGGTCAGAGGCATCAATGTGGTGATTGACTAAATCTTTTCAGTTGATAGATGAACTTTTATAAGTCCTAGACTATCCTATCGAAGGAGAACAAAAATGGGGGAAATGGAAAAACAGTTTTAGTAGCATTTTACTAAAGCTATACTTTCAAGAAAGCTGAATGAAAATATAATGAATTAAAAAAAATAACTATATCAGGCAAAGTATCTTTATTTTTAAAGTAGTATTTTATTTTAAAAGATATATGTTTATATTTTCAATTTATTTAGAATATTGACTATGATTTAGAATTATTATTTTGGCAGCCAAATAAATAAAGAAACAAAGTATACTTTCCAATTATGTAATTATGTTTCATAACCTTGAAAAATGTGCCCAAACAACTGTCCACATAAAATAATGTTTGTTATTCCTAAAAGGTTACATTCTATTCACAAAGATACCATTAAAATTTTCAGCTTTTGTTATTATATAAAACTCATGGTAACAATAAAAAATTGCATACTTGTATACACACACAAACACATACACATACTTGTATAAGACAGACACATATATGCACATATACATGCATACATACCACAAACTATACAGGTAAAATATTATTATTCATACCTACTCCTACCAAAGACTACATACCATTCCTATTGAAGACCATCCATAACATTAAGACTCTGTGGACAGTGATCCGTGTGAAGTGTTTCAGTAGCTGAACTATGTATGACTTTTCAGAATGAGACCCTTTCTTACATCTCACAAAAGGTGACTATAAGTTAAACCATTATTTCCAGAGCTTGATTCCTGGAACTGACCTTCCCCGTAAAGCACAGCACCTTACCCTGCCCAAGGATTCCAGAAGATGCGTAGCTCATAAAGGATCTGTCCCAGTTTGAAAGTTATAGTCCCTTGCTTGACATTATAACCAGGTCTTCAAAAGAGCCAATAGATCTTCTTACAACGTTGGTTTCTCCAGAATGGTGGAAATTTATAAAATCAGTGAGTTCCAGAGACTGGGTTCCCCACTGTATTCCTTTCTTTTTTCTCTCTTAGATAAGCTCCAATATTAGAAGGGATATAGCATAGAATATCACAGTAGTGAAGGAAACATTATGAAAATCCATGCATGGTAGTTCTGAGAAAAACATTGTATTAAGGAAAAACAAATTATGCTTAAAGTATCTATTGAGGGGAATAAAGGACACTTGTGAATGATGAGAGCCAATGCAGCCAACCCCTGTGTTTCTAGCAGACGACCCAATAAATAGAGCCAAACTATGGCCTCACTGTTGGGCTCTTCTAGATGTGCATTTGTCACTTAGCAGTAACCATTTGAGTGCACATTAATAAACAGACTATGTCACACTCCACATGAACTTTCCATCTCTGCCACTATGGCCATTTTTGATGTAGAGAAAGTAGATACAGAAGCTGACTAGTATCCACTGGAGTCATGGTAAATATTTTCTTATTAAAATGCTCCTCTCCTTAGAGAATGTTTATGCAGGACACATATGTCCTAAATATCTTCCCCCAAACAGAGCTAACTAAATACATATTCCCTAAATTTGCTTATCATGATTTTTATTTCCAGTCATTCTCATTCCAAATCCTTAATCATTCAGCCAAATCATTGGCTACAGGTCATGAATCAGTATAGCACCACACAGCTGGCGATGCTTGAGTCACCATTTCAAGGTTATGCCCACTGAGACAGTTTCCTTTGCTAATGTCTTTGAGGGATGCCTCAGGTTCAATATGATACAACTATACATTTTTTAATAGGTACATGTGTGTAATGTATGAGCAAGTATGAATAGATCCCCGTCTTTTCTTCCGTTGTCCGTCACTAACAGGGAATGCCTCATGAAGCCACAGGTATATTGAGAGACAGAAACTTGTGGGCAGCAGAAGCAGGAGTCACATAAAGTTGGATCACTTTATCATGTCACTCCATGTAGCTTCAGAAAAATGCTCATATCCAAACACATACATTATTCCTGTAAGTAAATAGAACACTAACATACAGGGCATATGTTATTGCACATCAGATAATACAGGGGTCATGATGGAAAACTCAGGCTATTTGTAATTTTTCATGCCAGGTTAAAGCCTAAGACTTCATTGTGGATCTATTATTACATCAAGAGCTATTTTGAAAAGAATACCATCTGCTTATCTAGTTATTTGCACTGATGGTCTGCGTTACGGTGAATCTATGGAGGCTACCAAAGGTTAGAAATCACACCCTCATCTGATACTTCTAAGTGTCAGAGACCCTTACTCAGAGTACTTATTTCCTGTACAGTTTAGCTTCTAACAATCTCAGTGAAACAATCTTGCTTCAAAAGCTCCAAGATACATTTTAGCCACTATGTTTTATTTTTGGAAATAGAAGGGGCCAAGACATCACAACTTATACCTAACTTCATGTGTACTATGTCAACATGTTATATCATTTAAAAACTTTGAACTAGAGGGTTTTTATAAGATTTGTCACTATTCTATGTTGCATATAGATATATATGTCCTACCACCAAGTCTATGGTAGTTACCATTTCTTGATCACTGACTGTAATTTACATAGTGCTCAAAGTGGTAGACATTGTGGCATCACATGGGAGAGAATAAAAATTCACATCCATGAATCTGAAGTATGCTAGGCAGCTGAAAGTTCAGATAAAACCGCAGTAGAACAAGGTATTGGTGACCTTCTAAAAGCAAACTGCCCTGGTAGTCTTTATTGACAGGGATGGAGAGAAAGTATTTACCAGATCAATAGCTACATATCAGGTGCCAGGGGATGTGTTAATTTGCTCAAGCAGTAAAACCACAGCTGGTATAGCAGATGCTGTTGGCGTCACTACCTGGTTTAAGCTTATGATAATCCACTGTCCTTCTCCAAACTACATCTGTTTTCTGCATTAGCTGAATAGGCAAGTGGAATGGGGATGCAATGGGACTCACCAGCTCTGCATCCTTCAAGTGCTTGCAGTCCTTCCAGATGAAATATTGCTTCCCATTGACTAGTTTTTAAATAGAAGCATTCTGTTGGTCTCAATTTGATCTTTCTTGCAACAGCCCTTATGGCACAAACCAGTGAACCAATGTGGAGATTCTCTCATTTGCTAAGCATAGCTAAACATAGTGTGTACTCTAAAAGTACATAGTCAAACAGTGAGTTCAAAGACCAAATGAGCCCACTGTGAAATGAACATAATCTACAGAGACCACTAATGACCTGATGTCCATTGTCTCTTTGGGTGTTGGATAGAGAAGAGATGCTTTTTGTTCTTCTGAAGTAAAACTCAAGTGGATATTAGCCCAGAAGGTCAGAATACCCAAGATATAATTCACAGACCACATGAAGCTCAAGAAGGAAGACCAAAGTGTGGATATTTCTGTCCTTCTTAGAAGGGGTGATAAAATACTCAGGAGAGGAGATACTGAGACACAGTATGAAGCAGAGACTGAAAGAAAGGCCATCCAGAGACTGCACCACCTGTGGATCCATCCCATATACAGTCGCCAATCTCAGACACTATTGTGGATGTCAACAAGTGCTTGCTGACAGGAGCCTGATATAGCTGTCTCCTGAGAGGCTGTGCCAGAGCCTCACAATACAGAGGCAGATGCTCACAGACAACCATTGGATTGAGCACAGGGTCCCCAAATGGAGGAGCTAGACAAAGTACCCAAGGCGCTGAAGGGGGTTGCAGCCTCATAGGAGGAACAACAATATGAACCAACCAGAAATGCCAGAGCTCCCTATGACTAAACCACCATCTAAAGAAAACACATGATGGGACTCATGGCTTTAGCTGCATATGTAGCAGAAGATGGGCTTGTCAGTCATCAATGGGATGAGAGGCCCTTGACCCTGTGAAGGTTCTATGTTCCAGTGTAAGGGAATGCCAGGGCCAGGAAGCAGGAGTAGGTGGGTTGGGGAGCAGGGGGATGGAGGATGGAATGGGGAGTTTTCGGGGGGCAAGGAAAGGGGATAACATTTGAAATGTAAACAAAGAAAATATGTAATAAAAAAAAGAAAGAAAGCCAGTTCCTAGCATTTTGAAAACGGACTCTTTCCCGTTCCTCAGTGCACATGAACCTACTAAAATCTTGGAAGTAGAATTCACCTCAAAACGTCTTGGTTATGATGGGCATTTATTTAAAGGGGAGAGCTACTTCTGCAATCAAAGAATTTTGTTTCTGTAAACAAGCTCATATCATGGAAATGAATGAGCTGTGACTTTCTTTTCATGACTCACTTTAGACTTGGTTTTCTCTAAAGGAAGTTTGTTACGTGTCAAGTCAGAGGCTCTAGCATCCTCCCTGTACAGTTCAGTTCTAGTGGTCTAAAAAGGCAATGGCCACTCCTCTTAGATGGGGATACAATTTTGTAATCTTTCTAAGAGCTGGTTTTCTATTCTTGAAATGAAAATATTATTCTAGTACTATATACAGCAAATATAATATTACATAATAACATGTTACTCGTGTTACTATGTGTTAAATGATGTTACCTTCATGACAGAAATGATAATCACATAAATCTTCACAAGTAGACTATGTGCTTTTAGACTTTGATTTCTTTTGTAAAATGCATGTGTGCTTGTGTGTGTGTGTGGGGGGGTGCGCATGTGTGTATGTGTGAGGGGTGCGCATGTGTGCATGTGGGGCGGGGTCTGGGTGTCTTTGTGTGTCTGTGGCTGGGTATACTTTAAGACTCTTGAGACCTCAAAATTTTGACTGATATTGCAGTGCAGGTACAAATCCTATCTGCAAACAGAACTGTTTCTTATTAAGAAATTCATACATCAATGAAATATTCCAATACTTTGATGAGTCTAAGCCACACTATTAACATATCCATATTCTTAGGGGGCTGGAGAGATGGCTCAGTGGTTAATAACACTGGCTGCTCTTCCAGAGGTCCTGAGTTCAATTCCTGGTAACCATATGGTAGCTTACAACCATCTAAAATAGAATCGTATGCCCTCTTCTGACAGCTCAATAGTTTTCATATAAATAAAATAAAAATAAATCTTTTTTTTAAAAAGATCCATATTTTTATTCAAAGCCTACTTTACTTATAAATTACATCTGAGAAGTATCCTTGCTGAAAATTCTAGAATTATATTTGACTCAATATGGAGCCTAGTTAAAATTGCAACATACTCCAGCAAACTTGACACACAAGGTTGAGTAGCTAAAAACAAACACTCTGGGAAGCAGAGTGAGAAGGATCTGGGAGGTAGAGAGGAATGGGAGGGAAAAAGGGGGTCCAGTTAAGATATGAGAAGAAATTGGGAGAAGTATAGAAGGCCAGGGATTTGAAAGTAGGTGTGAAGCTATGGGGAGGGGAAACTAGGGGTAGCCACTAGAGAGTCTCAGTGACCTAAGAGGTTCCCAGGACCCAGCAGGGAGGAATACCCAAAAAAGGGGAGATAGAACCTGTAGATATCATATCCACTGGATAAACATGACTCTTAGTTGAGGGATGAGGCCACCCACCCACCTCAAAAATAGTAATCCAGAATTCCTTCTGGCAAAAAGAAATGCAGGGAAAAAGTGTTTACTATAAACTAAAGGGAAGGCCATCCAGAGAGACTTTCCCACCTAGGGATCCATGCCATCTGCTGACACCAAACCTATTGCTGATGCCAAAAGTGCTTACTGACAGGAGCCCAGTATAGCTGTCTCCTGAGAGGCTCTACCAGAGCTGGATCTATACAGATGTAGATATATGCAGCCAAACATTACACTGAGTACAGGGACTCCAAATAGGGTAGTTAGGGCAAGGATTGTAAGAGCTGAAGGTGTTTTCAATCTCATAGAAAGAACAATAATATCAATGAACCAGAACCCCCAAAGCTCCCAGGGACTAAATCACCAACCAAAGATTACACAGGGTTTACCCATGACTCCAGCTGAATAAGTAGCAGAGGATTGCTATATCTGGCATCATTAGGATGGGATCCCTTTGCTCCAGCATAGGAAAATAATAGGCCACTGAGGTAGGAGTGGGTGGTCGGGTGGGGGAGCACCCTCACAGAGGGAGGGAGAGGGAGCAGGAGATCGAGGACTTGTGGAGGGGAAACTGGAAATGGGGATAACATTTGAAATGTAAATAAATAAAATAACCAATAAAAAAGAAAATGATAACAGGTATCAATAAAGCTATGAAAAAAACTCATGTGATTCTAAGTGCATAACACATACCTATTCTTTAATAGATATTGACTTTAAAGATCGCTCAATGATACAGTAAGTCCCCTAGATTCAGCACCCAACCTTTTGTTTTTGTTTTTGTTTTTGTTTTGTTTTGTTTTGTTTTTAGATTTTTGAGACAGGGTTTCTCTTTATAGTCCTGGCTGTCCTGGAACTCACTTTGTAGACCAGGCTGACCTTGAACTCAGAAATCTGCCTGCCTCTGCCTCCTGAGTGCTGGGATTAAAGGCATGCACCACCATGCCTGGCTCTGCACCCAACTTTTAATGACTGTTTAATCAAGAATGCCAATTCTTCATAGTTTCAAATCATAAACTGTAAAATTAAATTATGTACCTAAGAATGTGACATTATACAAATCCCATAGAATGATTTCAAAATGAATTTGTTTTTAATTACATGTATTTGTTATTTATTCATACACATACATCTGTGTGTGTGTGTGTGTATGTGTGTGTCTGTGTGTGTCTGTCTGTCTGCCTGCCTGTCTGTCTGTCTGTCTGTCTGTCTGTCTGTCTGTCTGTGTGCAAGTGCAGAAGTCAGAGATCAAATTGTAGGAATCCATTGCTATCTTCTGCCATGTATGACTCAGAGACCATCAATCTTCAGGCTTTCAGCAAATACCTTTACCTACTAAGTCATCTCACTGGCAATTGCATATACAATAATATTTTGCTCACCATAACTGGAGATAAAGGGTAGCATATTATGCTTTGTGAAAGGTCTCAAGTTCTCTTTCAAAAAGAACCAGGGAAACAAACCCACAGCTGTAGATGTATACTCTGCTTCCTTCTGCATGCCTTGACTCTCCCGATCAATAACCTCAAACAACTTACTTGACACAACGGCCGTGATTTGTTTGTTCAAATTCTACTTTCATTGGCAAGAATATGTTGAGACCAGAGGCGGTATTTTACTTTTCTTTATAGGATTTGTGAATTTCTCAGCACTCATTGAACCTTCAGCAAATGTTTGTTGACTTGAATCACACACTGAAGTGGGAATGTATTTTCATATATAGTTATTATGTGCTTCAATCATATTGGGTTTGGTTTTATCAGCTCCATCAACAAGTGAACACACATTTTGTAGCTTACCATGAACAAAATTTATTATCTCATCATCTGGCAAAACATCAGCAGGCTCTATAGGGAAATATTTTCTTGTTCATTCTATTCTTAGCAAAAGCAAGTTCATGCTGATGTAGGTAAGAATTAACCATTTTCATATTAGCCACCTTTAAGAAATCCTCAATGCTTAGGAACAATTTTGTTTATTGAAATGACTCCATTCTACAAAGTCAGAGCCAGTAAAGGCATGACAAGTCTCTCTCATACATTAAACTGATATTGCCCTCTCCTGTATGAGGTCTTCCTGATCCTTCTCCCCAACACAATGCTCACTTACATAGACCAGGATAGACTTTTATTCATAATTTAAGGATTTAATCAAATCTGCAGTCCTTTTGGACATGCAACTTACCGTCACTCTAGCTGTATTTGGCATATTTGTATCCATTTCATTGTTCAATTTGCTGTATGGATATCATTGCTGTTACTGTTATGTTTTTGATGAACACACTAAGGACAGGTGACATGGCTCATGATAATTTATAGTTAAATGGTAAAGCCTTCTATAATTCATATTGAAATGCCATTTCCATCAAATAAGTCTTTTGTTTTGTTTTTGTTTTTGCTTTTCTTTTTTGAGACAGGGTTTCTCTGTGTAGCCCTGGCTGTCCTGGAACTCACTTTGTAGACCAGGCTGGCCTTGAACTCAGAAATCTGCCTGACTCTGCCTCCCAAGTGCTGGGATTAAAGGCGTGCACCACCACGCCCAGCTCAAAACAGCCTTAACATCATAAGTTACACCATTGATTAGTCCAGGAAGGTTCCTCACTGAGATATTCAACGGATGTCATTATAAAAACTCAAAGCCTGTTCTATATGGCCCTTCTTGCCATATCCCATTATTTCATGAGATACAACAGTGGCAGCAGTAGCAACAACAACAACAAAATTCTTCCATGGTGAAGGTACAGACTCTAGAACTGTGAAAATAAAAGTATCTTCTTTAAACATCAGCCAGCTTTGGGTAATTTCTTATAGATGCACAAAATTCATTCTGCCAGTCTTCTAAACTATTGGTAGGAGATTTTTAGAATTTCAGCATAAGAGTGGTACTGCTGCTTGAAAGCTAACAAAATCAGTAGTGTGTTTTAAAACCAGTTAGTTCAATTTGAAGTGTACCTTGTAAATAACAAATAATTATATGTACATGGGGACACTCTAAATGAAGACAAATACTACTTCACACTTGTATATATAACACTATGAATACAAAACTTTATAAATCATTCTTTTGCGTTTGGGCATCTCTTTATAGCAGCTTAAGGACTTTCTAAGTATACCAGTCCCTCAACAAATAAAAAATAGCAGCTCAGAAAAGAACAACATATTTCTTTATATGAAGAGAAAACATAGCCTAGAGTCATAAAAATTCTTCTAAAACATTTGGGTTTCAACATTTTTTGTACTTATAAACATTTCAGTACAGTATAATGATAAATCAACACCATAAGCCAATTCACTGTCCTGAAGTCCAATCATGACTTCATAGAACTAGTAAGGGAAAGGTATGAAATGTTTATTATTTTGTTATTGCTTTGCTATTTTATTTCTTCTTTTTACTAAAATATTATATATAAAAATTCAAATTCAAAACTATGTTAAATACATACAACATTTTGTATGTTAATATCTTCTTGTGACTCTTATATCCAAAAGTAGCAATACAATCTTCAAACATTTATATATGCTACTGAATGCATTCATATAGAGATCTGTGCTCAATTTCATCGTCAGATCAAGTTGTAGCTGACAGAAAAAAAATGCTACAAAATGTCCACTATTACTTGGCATCAACTGTTACCCATTCACTAGTATAATTAATTTAAAACATACCTATTTTACATGTCTAGGCAAGCTCACATCCATATCCTCTGTACCATGTCACACAAGCCACCAGAATCATCCTCCTGTGACATTTGTAACAGTGAAGGGAGAAAGGCTAAATACACACAAGAAAAAAAAACAAAACGAAACAAACCACTCTTTGCTCATGGACGCAAACATAGTCAAAACTCTTAACATTTGCAAACACCATAGAGCTAGTGGTTTTTGTTAAAATTTACTTTAATTTCTCACTTGAATATAAGCAGAGATAGTAAGAATAAAAGGTCTTAGTAAATTAGTATACATGGGCACTCATGCCACCTAAAGATAGGTTTTACTTGCAATTGGGCAACTCTCTTAACCATAATATCTGTTGTATTTCCCACCTTTAAGAAAGAGTCAAAAATAAGTCTATTATCTATAAGAAATTGACTTGGTCTGGGCAGACAGCCTGTATGCTTTCAGATAACTTTCAGATCTGCCTGCTTTCTCTGCTCTAGCCTGCCTAGACTACACTGCAAATAGCAGCCTCAGCCATCTGGAAGCTGGGAAATAAACCTGCAGGACTGAGAACAGTGATTTTTGTCTTTAAATTTTCTGTGTACAAGCACTTCCTCACTGACTTCCATGAACCACACCAGTGACTGATGGGGTTCACGCAGGGTGTAAAAGCCTGCAGGCTAATCAAAATCCAGACATCCTCAATGACCTTGTGATGTCAGTAATCTTTTGAGATACATTCTAAAAAACACCTTCCTAAACCAGTGTAAACAGGAGTGCTTGTTGAATTCACTGCAGATTGTGCTGGTAACACCTGTGCTTGGCTCCAGTTATTAAAAAAAAAAATAGTTGCTTTTGGAAGTATGGGTGTACTGCAGTTGGTTAAGTCAAACTTCCCCAGAAGAGAATCTGTATACCCTGGAACTCAGAATCAACTAGTGTGGCTAGGGAAATCCTGAAAATTAACAACCAAGAAACCAAAACAGTGCACTGGCAGGTGCAAAGGACACCCAAAGCCAAATTACATTAGATTTATCCCTTGTCTGGACAAGGGATTGGCTTTTTAAAGAGAAATTTTATCTGAAATAAAAGTACAGGAACATTAAGTCTCCACTTTCCTTTTACTCCCCAAGTACAACACCACATCCCTGCTCTCTCTCTCTCTCTCTCTCTCTCTTTCTCTTGAATCCATGGCCTCTGAGCTCTTTTTTAAAAATATTGATGTATGTGTGTGTGTGTGTGTGTGTGTGTATTACACACACACTCAGTTTGCATTCATTTACACACACATACACACACATGCACAATATGTATATGGTTTCAGGGTTAATTTTTTTGGTATAAGACAACCAATTGATGTAGTCATCCATAGGGAATTATTTTCTACAGGTTTCTCCATTGCCTAGTTGCTTACAGTTCTTTGGGATTGGAAATTCTTAAGATTTCCCTCTTACACATTGACATACCTGGTGGTGTTTTTCTTGATTGGGTGTTGATTAGGAGGTAGCCATTTCTAAATATTCATCTTCATACCACAAAAAAGAAATTTCTCTATTCAATAGATGAAAAATAATTAAAAAAAAAACCCAACCAACTAACCAATCAAAAACCCAAAACCAACCAACCAAACAAACCCAAGCAAACAAAAAACCTCACAGCTGATAAAATTGCAGAGAGAAGGTGATTGTGAGATACTCAGCCACAACCCATTCATCCTCTACTCAATTGCTGTACTGTGCTGGATGAAATAATACTGCTTGTCTTCTACAAAATCATCTGACCACAAACTCCAGTCCTCATGTTGCCCACTAGACCCATAGGTTTCTGAATTCCCAGCTAGGATTTCTCCCTACTCTTTTTATATTGCCCCAAGGGTACTGCCTGCTTACACAAGTCTAGTTCAATTCAGTTCAAACTAACTAAGATTAATTGGAATTCATGAACTAGGTAAAAACTGGGTTTAGGAAAACTAAGTCATTGTAATGGTGTAATGACTAAAGAATATGAATTTAAGTGACATTTTTAACAGCACTGCAGTTAGAGTTCCATAAAATTGCTTATTCAATTAATTTAATCCAAGGCACCAATGCACAAGAGTCTGTTCTCCAAAGTCTATAAAAATACAATATCCTGCTTGGGACTATATAATAAACATGCTTAAAATAATTGAACAATTCTGAAAAATCAAGTTAGCAGTAGTCTTCGATGCTGCAACTGTCTTACCATGAAAGCTCTTAGGAGGCTGAGCCGCATGTGCATTTAGGCATAGCTGCACAGCCGCTTTACATTGGAAATATTTGTATGCATAAAATAATGAACTGTGTGACAGTTTTTACATTCACCTCAGATGTTTGAGATGTTGTTAATAAAAGTACGATAAATATACTCTAGAAGGAAACAGAAATCTGTAGCCATATGCCTGCCTGACATGTGTAAGGTTGTGGGTTCAAATCCCAGTACTACAAAACAAAACAAAGCTAAACAAAACAAAACAAAACAGAACAAGAAAACAAAACCAACTACAACAAAGGAAGGAAGAAAGGAAGGAAGGAAATGCAAAGAAATGAACCTATTCCTTACAATTGAACTGCAGTTCTGAATAAGAATGAGTAAATCAAACATAAATCATAATAAATATCTGTCTAAATATATAGTTACAAGAAATTTAATATCTAAAATAGATTAAAATACAGTTTCTTTATATGGTGCCACAAATAGGATAAAATTTAGGATTTAGAAGTAGCTGAATATTTATAAATATTTACCTTTTCTTTAAAAAATTATTTTTCATATCTGAAACTTCAAATCTGTGGTCTGTGGTGTGCATGTTCAAATGTACCTAAAGCTTAAAGTATTCCAGTACAGGAAGGACAAATGATCAGTCTATTAACTCTCCCAGGAAATCTAGAGACAGATGATTCGATTTGTTAAGACCAATATGCAAATAAGGATTTGTTCTGAGGTCCTTTTCTCAAATCTAGTGGGTGCTTGTTTGTTTGTTACTGCAATTACCAGTAATTTCCACAGCAATCATGAAAACACACCTTTTTCCTGTCTGGGATATGCTGATTATTTGTTTTACATAGCTCAGTTAGATTAACATTAGTGATTCTTGTGAAATCAGAACAACACACACTGACTGAGCTGTTCTCAAATACTAAAGTGGGTTTCTGGAGACTGTGCAGGGTATAGAGGGAAAGTCAGCTGCAAGGGAGGCAGACGTAACCAATGTAGTGCAGCAGTCCTGTGCCTCAACACACAAAGGAAATGGGAACTGATTGTTCTGAGAAAAGGCAAGGAACAGTTATGTGTACTGGGGAATTGTCGTTAATTCTAGATGTGAGTTTTACTTTAAATAAAGGAGAGATCCAAAATGAATACAACTCCTCAATATTTTTATGATTCTTTTGAGTTTTTAAGGTTACTGCCTTGAACTAAGAATTAATGTGTTGTTCTAAAAACATTTTTTTTAAAAAATTCCCCTTAATATCCATTATATTTTCATTTATTCCATAATGCAGACTTTTTAATGAATCCATATGCCACTGTTGTATTAACAATTATATGAAGTAAAAAATAGCATTAAAAAGAATTTCAGCTGCCTTAGTATTGGCTTCTACAGAAAGAAAGAAGACTTAGTACCTACCAAGCAGCCCATGTTGCTCTTACAGAGGACATCGATCCAGCTCCCAGAACCTCAAGGTGGTTTCCAAGCTTCTACTCCAGCTACAGGGGACTTCTTCTGGCTGCTGAGACACAAGAGACACAATGTGTCATAAATTTATGTGTGTGGGCAACTACTCATATACGTAAAATAAAAGTATAAATCTTCACAAAAGAAACTACACGTCTCCCAATTGTGATAGCCAATGGGCCTGTAGACACTAAAACTAATTCCAGATTCACCTGAATGTAGAGCCATCACAACCCTTAAGGTATGGCTCATGATGGAAAGACACAGGTGAAGCCCAGGAATGGTGCTTCTAAGTATTAGACAGCTTTATGCTAAAAGTAAATCTCTGAGCCTTCTCCTACAAGGAGATAATCATCCAAAGGGTTTTACATTTCAGTTTCCTTACTAATTCTAAGATCCATACATGAGAACAAGAATTCAAATATTGATCAAAATTTGTAAAAATGGTTTCTTGAAGTGGAAAGATTTAAAAAAAAAAAAACCCACACATATAAATACAATCCACAGGTCATTTTAAAGCATGTGTATGATATAGAAAATAGTTATTTAAGGAAAGTAAGAGATTTGCTCTGAAACAAAAATCCTGGTTTAAAAAATTAATAATAATAACTAAAGAATGTTATTGCCTATAAAATAAACTTTAATTTCATTTCATAGTTATCACTTCAAATTACATGAACAATCTCATATTTAGGACTGGGGATATGACTCAGTGTATGAAGTATTTCTCCCATAAGCATGAAGGCTAAGCTCAGATCTCCAAATTCCATGTTAAAAAAAAAATCCCCCCCAAAATTCACATGTGATGATGGATGTATTTACTGAAACACAGGATTATCTTGATATATATATATACATATATATATATACATATATATATATATATAATTCCATAAAACCACTATACTTGATTTTTTGGAAGATTGGCAAGTTATTGAAATTTTAGAAAGTATATTTTATACATATTTTACAAAAGAAAGATGCTTAATTGACACCCTATTTAAATTCAGAAGCAACATGCAGTTGTTCCCAAATGTACATGACATAAATATTATTCAATCTGTAAACAGGATAATGCTGGTTTTACAAAGGAAATCTAGGCTTCTCTTTTTCCTGTTCTTCATTCTTCTTTTACCTTGAGCCTAACATTCCCTACTAAGCACCTATAGTGAATTAGAGATGATACAAACCTAACCGTTCTTCCATTGAGTGCCCTGGTCAATTGCCCTTCTCTTGAACCTGACCTAGTTCATATCTTGTTTTTAATGAGAATAGTGTAGAAATCACATGGTGTAATTGAGACTGAGATGTAAGAGCTCTGAAATACTGCACTAGTACTCTCCAAACATTTTCTCGAGGAGCACAGCTTCAATGAACTGGGAAGGTCTCACTCCAAGCTAAGATACAAATAGAAGAACTAGGGCACTTTCATGGATAGACTAATCTGAGTCTCTAGCACTTCCAATAACCGCTACTTATAACAAGAATGAGCACTATGGGATATTCCTCCCATGAAGCTTCCAGACACTACACTCACAGAAGAAACCAAGTGAAGAATAATTATTGCATGACTGATATTTGTTAAACCATGAAGCAAAACAGGTTGAAAATAATTTGCTTTTGTACTAGATTCTAGATAGCTGCAATAATTTTAAAGGGTTAACAACAAAATGGAATGTGTTTAAACAAGTGTTCATGCGTAAGTTCTTGACTTTATCTCAACACTGTACAAGTTCATGTTAAGTGGATAGATTTAGCCCTGCTTAGGTTCTATGTCAATATTGGCAATGGCTGGCAGCCTACCACAAATGCCACAAATTCTCGTAGGATTTGGTATGATTGCTACTGTTTCTAGATTAAAGTCAACTTCAGTATGAGTCTTTTGTTCCCCCAGGCCCACAAAAAAAAAAAAAAAAAAAAAAAAACCCTTTCATTTTAGTTGAGATCTACCATCACCCTGGATCACTTTTTGCTTAATACTTCAATTGTTACTTGGAACTTCTGTTTTATTCTGAAGTGAGGAATGCAGGAGAGACCTCAATCACTCAGCTCGAACATCCTCAGATGTATTCAGCTCACATTCCTGTGAGCCGTTTTTATTTTCTGTTTTGGCCTTGATTAAATGAGGTACTAATACAACGGGAAGTAGAATGAAAGAACAACTGTAAGAGTCTCTGTGATTCACAGGAAGGTAATGAAGAGACACTGGTTAAGTAGAATAAGAAAAATGTGAGAGGTGGTTTGTAACAAGGTCTATTCAAGAGACCACTGATGGAGAAGGCCTGCCCACTGAAGCAAATGCAATGGAATCTTAGAGGTGATGAGGAATTGATACCAGACACTGGGTCTAATAATGATACATGAGCAATGAGAAAACAACAGAAATAACAATAAGCCCAGAGATCAAGGAAATCAGAAGAGAGAAGAGAATATGACAAAAAAGTCACTAAGATACACAGGTTGTCAATACAGCAGATAGACACATCAGTTATAAATTTTCCAAAATGCGTCTGAATGTAGAATAATGAATCTCAAATTAGTGATTTTGCAACATGAAGTATTTCATTTCAAGAATGTGCTGTTACAAAACTCTAACAGATATTGGAAGTTTTTGAAGAGGGAGCACATGGCTTATTTAGAAACCACATCTGGATAGTTTTCATTTATTTTCATTTAAAGTTATAGCCAAATTCATCTTAAACATTTCATTGCATCATTTTTCAATATTTGAATATGTAGTGGTTAATGTAATGGGAGAGGTATAATTAAAACTTGATTATGAGCTCATTTACAATTAGATTTCTTTTTTTTATTAAAAAAAGCAGAAACATTCATTTTATCAATTCTACACACAATTACTTATGATCTTAAAACGTTGCTCAAAGTTTTGAATTTTACTTGAGTAATTCTAAGCTATAGAGAAGGTTGAGGCATGACTAATGAGGTAACCTCTGTAGTGAACAGAATTTTAATCGTCTGAACCCACTTAAGTTGCCAGGTGTTACAGCATACCTATAAACATAGCTTAGGTGGCTGGATACCTGGGGCTCCCTGGCTTGCCAGTTTTGTAGGAATGGCAATGTCATTTCAGTGAGAAAAACCTTACTAAGAAGAACTCCTAATCTTTTCAAAGAAGTCAGTATTCCTCTAATACTCACAGCAGGTGAAGACATAATAAGAAAATAAAGATCAATATTCTGTTGAACATAAATGCAAAATTACTTGATCAAATTTATATATATTACCTACCAAAATATCAGAGATGCAGGGATGATTCAACGTATACTGTCGATAAGTGTACTATATCAAACACATAGACTTAAAACTGAAATTACACCATAATAGAAAATAAAATAAGATATAGAAGTGAATGCAGACACTTACACTTCAAACTCAGCTCCTGCATACAGCTGCATGCTTGGCATACCTGTACAAACATGTACATACCTGGACATACATGAGTTCCCCCGACAAAACTGGTGAGCCAGAAAGCCCCAAAGATCCAGCCTCCTAAGCTATGTTTATAGGCATATGCTGCAACACCTGGCGATTTAAGTGGCTTCAGATGATTCAAATCCTGTTCACCACAGAGGTAACCTCTTTAGTCATGCCTTGACCTTCTCTATAGTTTAATATTACTCAAGCAAAAATCAAAAATCAAGACAGAGAGAGAGAGAGAGAGAGAGAGAGAGAGAGAGAGAGAGAGAGAGAGAGAGAAACAGAGACAGAGATATACAGAGTAAATAAAATGTTTTGTTTAATCAGCAGTTGCTTTGAGTTCACAGGACTTCAAGAACTCAGATTCACAACCCATATGACAAAGGCATATAGTTTAATTAAATAATTTCCTCTTAAAATAAAGAACTATAGAATTTTCGTGATTATGATGATGTGAAGCACACAAAACTGAGCAAGACATGCTCCCCTCCAAGTAGCCTGTACAATGTCTTACACTGAATTCAGTCTCTCCCAGTAACCATGCTTCTGCTAAATTCAGTACATAGAGGTTTTATTTCATGTGATACATGTTTTGATCCTGCTACATTTACAGTCAAGTTATTCCTGGAAAATGCTGATATATATCACAGAAAACATCATGAGAAGTCGAATCTAGAAGTTTTGTGTATAAGGTAGTCATGTTTCTTTTATTCATTTGTTGAAATACAACCAGAGAAAAACTTAGGAATTGTTTTTCAAGTGCGTCCAGATTTTCTAACATATTTGTGATTAAAATGTATTTTTCAAGTATGCTTTAATGGTATTCACTTAATTAAGCTCAAGAAGACAGCAAAGCGCTTCACAAAATGGTTACCCATGTATACAAATGCTTGATTAATGGGATAAAAGAGAAGAAAATTTTCAAAAAATAATGTTCATGTTTTGGGACACATTTTATTCAGTTATTATTATTTTTGTCTCCCATATATTACACCTGATTATAGTTCCCCCACACACTCCTCCCAGTCCCTTCTCCTCTATCTGCCCTCTTTCCCATTTCCACTCCACTATTTCCCTTCAGAAATGGGCAGGTATCCCAGGAATATTAACTGAACATGGCCAAGAATTACATTAAGACTAGGCACATACCTTCATATCAAGGCTAGACAAGAAAACCCAATAGGACGAAAAGGGTCCCAAGGGCAGACAAAGGAGTCAGAAACATCCTACTCGAATTGTTCTGAGTTCCACAATAACACCAATTCACAAGAGCATAATATATATCCAGAGGCTCTTAAGACCCACACAGCCTCTGATTGTTGCTTCAGTTGCTCTGTGCCTCTGGTTGTTTGAGTCCGTGGATCGTGTTCTTTTGGTATGCAGACCCACTGTCTGTCTTTCCTTCCTCCCTCTTCTACAGGGTTGTCCAGTTATACCTAATGTTTGCCTGTGGATCTCTTCATTGGCTCCCATCAGGTGGTAGATGAAGCCTCTTGCTAATAATCTGGCTACATTCCAGTCTATTAGTATAGTAGAATATGATTAGGAAGCATATTTCTTAATCATTGAGCAGGATAGATTAGAGCAAGATTTATCACAGCCACATCTTCAAAACATTTACATCACAATGGAGGAGGAGCTTGAAAGAGGAAGAAAGTCTTGGCCTTGTGTCATGCAGGTAGAGCAAACAGCCTCATTGAATTTCACACTGCCCAGCGAAAAAGCAAAAGTCTGCTTCACTCTTGCCCTTGAACAACTCTTCCTTCTCTAAAATATCTGTGACCCTGAGGTAAGTGTTAACCTCAGATGGAAGAATTCACAAGTACATAGAAAGAACCACTTCTATGACAAAGTACCCAGTCAGGATGGATAGCAAGGATAGAGGCTGGATGACAGGGAGAATAGGAAGAACCACTTCTATGACAAAGGACCCAGTCAGGACGGATAGCAAGGATAGAGGCTCGATGACAGGGAGAAGACAAACCATCAGAACTGACAGATGATTCCAGCACCTCAGTCAAGTATCAAGTACTAGTAGATGCTGAAGGTAGGAGCAAGAGGCAGTTAGTGAGTGGACACGGAAGCTCTCTGAATGACAATGAGCCCTACTTACACAAGTGTATGACATCTTAGTACAAGCATGCACTATTAATCTGTATTTCTTTGTTTGAGTATGAGGGGTATTTGCAGAGCTTGAAGGACAGCGTTTGGTGTTGGTTTTTCCCTATGGCCTGTGGCTGAGTGATTTCTTCTGCTTCTATAGCTCAACCAAAAGTTCATCCAGTGCTCTGTGTTCTCGCTCGTCTCCACCTCCCACATCTCCTGAATACAGATGAGAGAAACAGCATCCTGACTGTTCACTGAATCCAGCAATCCAAGTCCAGTTACCTTTACCTGTGGAGCCAACTCCCCTGTCCCCCTGTAAGGTTGCAGAAAATGGATTACATTTTAAACAGAACTCTACTCAAACTATTTTTCAGACCCAACAAAGTATATAAACCTTTCCTCAGTAGTGTTGAAAATGCACAGGGAAGCATGGAGCATGCAAACATCCATCGCAAAATTAGATCTACGTTCTCCTTCCTATTCACTTTGTACTCTGAAACAATATTTGACTTTTCTCAACATGAGAAAACTCTCACCGTGCAGTATTTTGGGAAAAATACATATATTAAATCTAAATTGGTTATATGTTTTTATTTGTTTCAAAAATGTATGCATTAATAATGATGCATATTGCTAGAAAAAATCCATTTTGACATCTATCCAAAAGAAAGAATATTCTAAGACTACAAAGAATACTTATTCTTTACAAGCTGATGTAACAATAGCACATTACACAATGGTTATTCTAATATTATCTCTCAACCTGTCATTCAATGCAAATAATAAAATATTGAAAGGGTAAAAGCCATTAATAATAAAACAAAATATTCCAGGTCAAGTTTTTCCACGGAAGAATAGAAGGCAGATTTTTTAAAATTCGTTTATTCTTATTCTTTAATCTTTTTCTTACAGTCTAGACTTTATCTCCCTCCCAGTCTGTGCCGCCTGACTACTTCCCATTCCACACTTCATCCCACCCCACATGTCTCCAAGAGGATGTCCCCACCCACCCACCCCTACCCAACCAGGTCTCCCCAGTCCCTAGGGCCTCAAGTCTCTCAAGAGTTAGGTACATCTTCTCTCACTGAGGCCAGACCAGGCAGTCCTCTGCTGTATTTGTATCGGGGACCTCATGGTGTATGCTGCTTGGGTGGTGGCTCAGTGTATGAGAGCTCTCAGGGGTCCAGGTCAGTTGAGACTGCTGGTCTTCCCATGAGGCCACCATCCTCCTCAGATTCTTCCAGCTTTTCCCCATTCAACTTCTCTCCTTTGGTTAGGTGCTAGTATTTGCATCTGACACTTTCAGCTGCTTGTTGGGCCTCTCAGAAGGCAGCCATGTTAGGCTCCTGTCTGCAAACACACGACAGCATCGGTTCCACTGTCAGGACCTTCCCTTGAGCTGGATCCCAATTTGGGCTTGCCATTGGACCTTTCTCTCATGCTTTTCTCCATTTCTGTCCCCTGCCATTCCTTCAGACATGAACAACTCTGGGGCAGAGCTTTGGGCTGTGGGATGGCAACTCTATCACTCTACTTGATGTCCTGTCCCTCCTCTCGGGGTGAATTCTACAAGTTCTCCCTCCCTACTGGACAGCACTTCACCCAAGGTTCCTCCCTTTAAGTCCTCCTAGGTCTCTGATACATTCTACAGGATCCCCCCACCTCCTACCTCCAGAGGCTGCCTGTTTCCTGGGTATTCTGTACTTTGTTGGCTAATATCCACTTATTTGTGAGTACATACCGTGCGTGTCCTTTTTGGTCTGAGTTACCTCACTCAGGATGATATTTTCTAGTTCTATCCATTTGGAAGACAGATTTTTTTTTAAAGGTATTAAAGTTACTTAGATATTAGATTAGTCTGGAGATAACAAGCCCCACACTGGTATCATTATTTAAGATACCTAAGTTATATGTTCTAAGGAATATGTTTGTGACTAATGGGATATTCTATAGAAAATATATAAGCACATGTTACAAACAGCTAGGAGAAAACATCTTTTCTATCTAGCTACTACGAGATTTTGTGGGAAATTCTAATCTAAGCAATAAATGTAAAAACCAAAACCAAAACAAACAAACAAACAAACAAAAACAGTAATGGCAGTTAGCACAAGATCCTGAAGAGCAGCAAGCTGTCAATGCATGGCCAGAGCTAGGAAAGGAAGGAGGTCATTTTAAGCCAATGGAACACAGAGCAAATTATGTCAGACATGAAGGATTTAAATTATCTTGCACCAATGGAAGCCAGGTTAGCTCTCCCATCTAAAGTGATATAAATATTACTTGATAAGCCTCAAACTGCATTTTAAATTTCAGAGCTGACTCTTCCCTTGGGTAGTCACATAATGCCACATATATTTTAAGATCGGCGGGTGCACATCAGCTGAAAGATGTTATGAAACTTGTAACAAAAGCAGTTTCACTCTACAGATCAGAATCCTGTCTGCCATAGGGGTTGGAGTGTTTCAGTGTTCTTTGGCAATTCTTTTTTATTTTCAGAACTTGCAAGTATTCATTTTCTTTCAAGTACTACAATGATATCAATTTTATAGACATTGTTTATAACATAATCTGATCTCAAAGTCATATTAGTAACTTTTGCTTTTCAATACTGGTTACTTTTATAGCTGAGCATGGAGCATACTTGTTGAATGAGATTTGTCTATAGACAGGCTTATTATGGCACAAGGGCCAGGAGGCATTCTCTTCTGAGTTTAACCATCTATGGTTGTTTTTCTTTCTAATCGTTTTATGAACTGTGTCTTGATCATGTAAAGACAAGGGAAATAACTGTTTCTGTTGTGACACAAAGACAAACTACTTTCAGTTTAAATATACTCCTGGCTAGAAAAATGCAATAAAGCATGCTATCTATTGCAATGCATTAAACATTTCTTGAAGTGAAATTGAGGAATTATACATGGACACAAATAGTGTTTGTGTGAGTGATTGGATTTCCCCTCCTGGGAACAATGAGTATTTGAAAAATTTCCAGATCAACTCCCCGAAGTTGGAAAACATATTTAATTTCAGTATATCTGTTAAAGCCTAGAGAAAAGAGAAATCAATATGAAATTCAAATCAATCTATAAATGCACCTTGACCTGGGAATATATTTTGATAGGAAACATGTTCTCACATGCAAGCTCTAATAAGGAAATATCTTCTGACTATGAAAAGAGCATTAACTTCTGGCATTAATCACTTCCTGTACCCCAGTCTATTATCACGTTCGCATCAGAGTACCCTTCAGTTTTCATTGTATGACTGACTGTTCATCATTTATTGCATGTATTCACCAGTATCATTAAGAATGTCCTCATGTTAATGACAAACACAGCTAAAACTGTGATTTCTTCTTCCTTTGCAATATGGAGTGGCTCCAACAATGTACAGAAAAACATCAGTGCATTTGGGTTATAAAAAGAAATGTGTGAGAAAAGGCAATTACTTTGGGAAACATATTGCCCTTGCCAATAAAAGAATATCCTTCAGGACTGATGAGTTATTAGGATTATCATTTAAAAGGGAAAGAAATGAAATATATTCTAATTATAGTAATGGAAATTGACACAGAGAGAGACAGAGACAGAAAGAGAGACAGAGAGAGAGGCAGAGCACAGGGGTCTTCCATATTCCTCAGATTATTCCACTAACTGATTCCAAACATAGAGCATTATGTTTAGTATGCAATATATCTGTGTACACATGTATGCATATATTCTCTCTCTCATTCTCTCTCTCTCTCTCTCATATATTTGAAGCCTGATTGATGCATGGTAGAAAAGAACCTTGCGCACACTCATGGATGTTTTAGACATTTCCCTGTTATCATGACAGTAAAGACATTGTGGAAACAAACTTTATATAAGAGGAATTTCTACCGACAAGTAACAGCTTTGTCCACATGAAAAAGGCATCATTATCTCAGGTTTGTTTTCATGAATGTATTCATTTTGTTTTCAAAATATCTGCAAAATCGTTATGTAACCATGCAGCATTATCAATTTCACATTTCCACAAATTGTGCTGCAGGTCAGCTCTTTTCCTGCCTTCCAACTTTTTGTCCAGATACTATGAAAATTGAATTTATTTTTGTAGCCATCACTGAGGACAGTGCTAGGAGGTAGGTGATAAAATAGGAAATTCTTCTCATTGTTTTCTCTCAAAGGTGACCCTTTTAAAGAGTCTGTCATAGCAGAAGCCTTAGCAACTGACAATGAAGTACTCTGTGACTTTAAAGGCAGCCACCATTGAAAATATTTTAGTGTGATACATTTCTCTAAATACATATCTAAATAATGACAGTCATTTTAAAATCTCATGAGGTTTTTGGCACATGTATATATGCTCCTCTTTCTATATATATTTGATGTTCATGGTTTTTATGGATGTATGTGTGTAGTGGGTGCATGTGAATATGCAAAGCTAAGTCTACCTGTCTTCTTTACCACTGTCAACTTTATTTATTAATACAGCATTCCTTCCAAGTCCAGAGAGCCCTGTTTCAGCTAGCCCCTGCTTGCCTGAGATGAGAGGTTCTCTGTCTTTACTTCTGCTGCATGGAGACAGTAAGAGGCTGTCACACACACGTGGCTTGACTTGTATTTTAGGAATCTGGAGCCTAATGCTGACTCTTGCATGGCATGTTCCTTATCTTCTGAGATGCCTTTCTTTCCATCTTCTGGAGTATCATTTCTTATTCTCAGATGCAATAAGTGTTTAGAATATAAGAATACAACAAAGAAACGCGTGTGCTCTTCTTCCAGGTCCTCAGGGCAATTATGCAGCGTGCCCTGGGCAGTGGCAATGAAGAAAGGTTTCCTCAAATAAAAGTTGGTGTAAATTGCAATAAACAGCAACACTTTAAAATAATTGCCTAATCAATATTAATTCCTCTGGTATCTATTTAACAGCATTAATCACAGTGAACTCATCTAGTATTAATGTGAATGTCACAAGTAATTCAATTGGATTTCCTCTGTAATTCAACATTAATTACCTTAACTGGGTCATTATTTTAAAGTTTTACCAAGTAAACATGAAAATAAAAGCAATGAAATGATGCATTACAGAATTAAAATATAGGCTATTCATTATAACTATATATAATAAACTAATTAAATTAAATATTTCCTTGAATGTTTAAATTTATTGGTATATGACTACACTTGTGCTTACTTAAAAATTATAATACTCTCTTTAACCATATTTGTCAAAAAATAATTGAATCATATAAAAATTTTTCAAATATTAACATTTCCTCTTTAACTTCCAACTCAGCAAATACATACTGTTAACTGTTGAGTTCCTGTGCATGAGACACACATATTTTCCTATCACCTACTTCACTGCTCTAACGTCACTACTTTATTTATAGTGCTTGTGTTAATGTGTGAATGTTTTTGTCGTTTTTGGTTTTCTTAGTACTATGAGGTCATCAGTATGTACAGACCATTCACATGGATATATTTAATTTAGGATTATCCATTCACTTTTAATGTTATCTTTTAAATATGCTGCCATCTAAGAGCACAGTATTGAAAACTAAAGGAAAGAGGAATAAAGAGGAGAGGATGGATTGTGAGAGAACAGAGAGATGAGGGGAAGGGAAGACACAAAGAACTAAGGAAGGAAAGGAAGTGTGGAAGAGTGGAAAGAAGAAAGAAAAGACGAAAGGAAGGGAAGGAGGAAGGGAGAGAGAGAAAGAAGAAAAAAGGAAGGAAGGAACAAAGGAAGGGAGGGAGGGAGGGAGAGAATGAAAGGAAGGGAGGGAGGAAGAGCAAGAGTGAAGGAAGGAAGGAAGGAAGGAAGGAAGGAAGGAAGGAAGGAAGGAAGGAAGGAAGGAAGGAAGGAAGGAATATGAATGACAAAGCCCTAAGTGTTCCTATGCCCTAAGTGGGCAGAATGAATGTTATTTACAAATAAAAATCTGAGCTGCTGCAAACTGATAATAAGCAAACATTACTGGGATGGTTTGAAAATTTCTCTGATTTTCAGTTTGGGTTTGATGTCCTGATCTCAAGAACACTTGTGCTGAAACATGACGAAATGCAGCTGCTGTGACTAACAATCTACTTTACACTTGTACTTCATATGTAACTACTTCCAAGGCCATGCTTTATTTAGCTTTGCATATGCCTTGGCTCCTCAGAGGGTGTTTTGAAAAATAAATCTTCACTGGAAAAAGGCTGAAGTAATGAACTGGTGGGTATTTATCTCATTGTATTTAGCAATCAAAAACAATTCCTAAAGTTATTACGTGGTGAATTGGACATTACCCCTTCATATATGTGTATCTTGGCCCAAGAATACTGAAACACTATGTTTACGGCTGCTCTATTCATAGTAGCCAGAAACTAGAAATAAGCTAAATGTTCATCAAAGGATAGATGGATAAAGAAAACATGGTACATTTACCCAATGCAACATTACTATTAAAATGACATCATAAAACAAGCAGATAAAAGGATAGACCTAGAAAAAAATCATTCTTAGTAGCGCAGACGCAGAAAGACAAACATTGTGTTTACATATCGGTGGATGTTAGCTGCTAAGTCATTGATACTTATCTACTGATGAAATGTGCTCACAGAGCCATCTCTGTCAACCTGACAGAAGCTTTAATCTTCTGAGCAGAGGAAACCTTTTTTTGAGACAAGCCTTCCAGTGGAGGGGTATTCCTCCAACTCCTGCTTGAATTCTTGCCCTAACCTCCTTCAAGGACAAACTTCATGGACCTGGAAATATGAGAGAAATAAACCTCTTTTCTCCTAAGTTGTGGTGTGGGTTTTGTAACAGCCCTACAATGAATCTAGAGAGGGCTAACCCTACACAACCTGATTTTTGTACTTGCCTAGGTAGTCAGCTCTGAAAGCCTTCTTATTCTATACTGAATTCCAAGAGACAGAGGCAAGGAAGGGAGTAAACAAATCAAAGCCCTGCATTTAAGGATACAAATGTTTACATGACGACAAGCAAAAAAACCAGAGTAAGGAATCAGTTACCTTTTCGTGTCTACTGTCTAGAGTTCTGATTTGCCTGGTGGCGCTCGCCTTTAATCCCAACACTTGGGAAGCAGAGGCAGGTGGATTTCTGAGTATGAGGCCAGCCTGCTCTACAGAGTGAGTTCCAAGACAGCCAGGGCTACACAGAGAAACCCTGTCTGGGAAGAAAAAAAAAAAAAAAAAGCCAGATACATATGAATGAAAACTACATCAGGGTAGAAAGGTGACTTCAAAGGCCCTGAAGTGGGAAGACTGTCAGTGCATAGGAAGCACACTGAAGAGAATCTGTGCATTATGAAGACTTGGGGAGACAAGCTGAGGTTATAGCACACCATGGCTTCAGATCATATAACCTTTATGTCTTGTTTTAATTTCGATTCCTAGCAATATAGGAAGACTCAGTATGATGCAGGATCCTTTGGTTTACAAGTTCCAAAGAGTACCATGTTTTCTTCAGGGAAAAGGACTAAGAAGAAAGGATCCACTGGCACACAGTAACCCTATTTTTAATTTCAGTTCTCATTGTACAACTTTGAGATCACTGAGCATGTATTTGTTTGTGGAGGGTATTTTTTTTTTTTTTTTCGAGACAGGGTTTCTCTTTATAGCCCTGGCTGTCCTGGAGCTCACTTTGTAGACCAGGCTGGCCTCGAACTCAGAAATCCGCCTGCCTCTGCCTCCCGAGTGCTGGGATTAAAGGCTGTGGAGGGTATTATTATTATTATTAGCATGTATTGTGTCTATGTGGTATTATTATTATTATTATTATTATTATTATACAGTGAATTATATTTATCATCGTAGGAAATAAAAGCACCTTGAACTAAGACAAGATTCGATTTATGTTCCCATTTTCACGGATTTAGAGTTAAAACCCAGGAGAAATGCATCATTTTTCTCTTTACTCCTTATGTTTTTATTCATGTACATAGATTTCCTTCCTCGGGAGTATATCTTCCCCTAGTATCAGATCATACCCCATTCTCTAAACCTCCTTTACTTGATTTATAAAATAGTTGGCTTCATTGCTTTGTTTAGAATTAATCTTGGCAGGAAAAATCTGAAAACTGTAAAAGGGCCTACAGCTAGTTGCCAGGCACAATAAAAAAGTATATACCTTATTGTATTAGAGCATGAATCATGCTTATGTAAATGTACCTTATGATCTGGGTGACCCTTATTATCTTATGTCATTTCCACATAAAGTTTTCCACTATGGCATATCTTCTTCAGAACAGGGTTGTATGTAGAAGAGAGACTTCTCTGCACTTCCATGTACTTCTACCTCAAAGGCACAGGTTGGAGATGCATCTGCTGGGAGACCTCTCTGAATCCAGAATAACTTCAGGACTGCAATATGACATAATAAGCCACAGATGGGCTGGAGTTATTGTCTTTCATGAATATATGTATGATAGAAAATATGTTTCTTCCTTGTGATGTGTAGCTTGCCAGTAGTGGCTAGACTTTTCTATTTTCTCTTTTGGTCTAGGGTGGGGGATGTATAGAATAGTCTTTTATAGAATATTGCCTTTGTGATTTTTTTTTACTTCTGTTCAGTTTGTATATGCCTATCTCTTTCTATTTCTATGTTTTTCAAATGGTTCTTGTTCTTCAGCATGTGTATGCCATCATATTTGACATTAGGATACATATTCTACATTGAGGTGATTTCAAGATCTATAAAAATAATCATGACACTTACTGTGTTTATACAAGTGGAATATGATTTCCTTTTAGGTCTCTGATTGATTTTGCCTACTGAACTGATGGATCATAAAAAGTTGCCCAGCAAAACTGATTAATGTAATAATACACTGATTCTGTATTTTATTTAATTTTACTAAGAACCTATGTAAGGATGGAGATGCTAACATTTATTAGTCAATAACAATTTTTGAAAGGAAAATGCAAGCATTTCCTATAGTCATTGAAATGATAATAATGTTCCTATTTTATGTTATCTCTTGATAATCCTTACATAATTTTCATTTTTTTCTTATGGAGGAGATTAAATGATCAATGAAATATTTTCAATGTATATATTTATTCCTTTCTGATAGTATAATTGAAATAATATAATCCAAATATTAAAGGGATAGAAAACTTAAAATATGCAATTTCATGGTGTCTAGCATATTTTCAAAGCTTAGTTAAAACATCACCTAATGAAAACATTTATTCTCTGAAACAGAAATGCTATGCATTTTAGCAGTTACTCTATGTCTCCACAGTACTGTGCAAACAACATTCTGATCTCATTGTGGGTTCTTCTGGACATCTGTTACACCATTGTGTAATCTAAGGATTTCTATGACTACTTCCTTCACCAAACATTCAATTTCAGATTTGGTACTATTACACTACCATGATTATCGAAATCAATATTTTCAATATATATTCATTCATTTGTGATACTATAATTTAAATATTAATATAACCCATTTACTAAAGTGATGATACACCTAAATTACATAATTTTATGGGATTTAGAATATTTACACATGGAGCATATTTCTATATCCATTCCTTCTATTTTCACAATATTTCCAGTATGATACAATTTACACCCATTAATTAATGGATGAACATCAGGATTTTGCAACCATTTTCTATTCAAAATAATGTTGGAGGGGAGACTGGGAAAGTGATAACATTTGAAATTTAAAATGAAATGATTAATACATTAAAAATAAAATAAAGGTTTCAATGAAATTTAAATTATTTTTTTATTTCAAATTGCTTATTCCTTGTTATCAGTAGTGTACAGATGATAAATTTGGCTATGTCCATATTTTTACATGGGTAACTATTTCATTCCCTTGCAGAGTGAATCTATGTTAGCAATGCTGAATTGCATAGTAACTCTGTTCATCCTTCTAGCTCTATAAAATGTATAGACTTACACATAACTCTATAAAGTGAGTGTACCATTTAAGATTCCAAAAATCAGTATTTATGGGGTAAAATTTTCGAAATCTTACTCAACACTTTCAATTATCTTTCAATTACATGCGATTCCAGATGAACCCTCTGGAACTTGGTATTCAGATTTTATTGTTGAAGACATTACATAGTTGAGTTGTAGAATATTGAAAAACTCACCTTGAAATACCTTCTTGCGAGCTTTCTTAAGACCGAAATGTGTTATGTATGGTACAGAAGGCAAAATGGAATTGTCAATGACACACAGCCAAACTCTGTAAAATACAATAATGACTGGTAGGAAAACATGACCACTTTGCAATAGTGGCAGGAGTATATTGGAATTAACTAACTACTTTATGTTTGGCTTTACAGCCTTTCTCACACAACAAAAAGTGTATCTGTTAGCATTATCATATCACAGGTCCTAGTGAATTATCTACTCTACTAGTATTATTCTGTTAAGTAAGCATTGTTGTAAACCAAATCCTAATTATTTATCTTTTTACTTGTCTATCAATGCATCTTTCAACCACTGTCAGTGTATTAGTCAGGGTTCTCTAGAGTCACAGAACTTATGGATAGTCTCTATATAGTAAAAGAATTTATTGATGACTTACAGTCGGCAGCCCAATTCCCAACAATGGTTCAGTGGCAGCTGTGAATGGAAGTTCAAGGATCTAGCAGTTACTCAGTCTCACACGGCAAGCAGGCGAAGGAGCAAGAGCTAGACTCCCTTCTTCCAATGTCCTTATATTGTCTCCAGCAGAAGGTGTAGCCCAGATTAAAGGTGTGTTCCACCACACCTTTAATCCCAGATGAAAAGTGTAGCCCAGATTAAATCTCCTTAAACTCGGAGATTTACTCTTCTGGAATCCATAGCCTCTATGGCTCAAGATCTCCATACCAAGATCCAGATAAGGATCTCCCAGCCTCCAGATAAGGGTCACTGGTGAGCCTTCCAATTCTGGATTGTAGTTCATTCCAAATATAGTGAAGTTGACAACCAGGAATAGCCACTACAGTCAGAGAAACATCTTTTAAAATTTTTTTAAATTTTAATTTCTTTTTTTGTTGTTGTTTTTAATTAGATATTTTCTTCATTTACATTTCAAATGCTATCCCCTTTCCTGGTTTCCTCTCTTTAAATCCCCTATACCCTCGCCCCTCCCCCTGCTTCCTAACCCACCCACTCCCACTACCTGGCCCTGACACTCTCCTATACTGGGGCATATAATCTTTGCCAGACCAAGGCGATGGTGATTATCACAGAGACTTAGAGATGACTATGGTGAAGAGAATGAGATATTGAAGGATATTGTTCCCTAAATGAAACACACTTACTCACAAAGTTCATGCATCCCTGAAGATGGAGTAGAAAAAGTAAGAGGCAGAGAGAGTGAATGTTTCTAGGCACAGCAAGACACATAAAACTTCACAATGGTCGTGTCAGCGTTCACAAAGTATAAATAAGGCCAAACAAGGCCAAAGTCTATCATAGAGAGAAGAGTTGTCATAAAGTCCCAACCTTAGTTAAGGAACTATTCGTAACTGCTCTTTGAAGGAGAGACAGTTTTCTAGAAGCATGTAAGCCCTAATAAATCAATATTATGCTTTAGAGAAAGCTATTGCTTTTAGGTTTTAAGAATAGTGGGGTAGCATAAATTTGTCTTGATGTGCTTTTTTATGTATTTTTTTATTTAAAAATTTCATGCAATATAATTTGACTTCTTAACTCCTCACAGAACCTCCCACCTGCATTTTCACCCAAATTAATGTTATTTGTCCCTTTGACAAATGAAATAAAAACTACAAAGCCACAGAAATACAAAGCAAAACTAACAAACAAAAGACCAGTAAGATGAAAGAAAGAAAGAAAGAAAGAAAGAAAGAAAGAGAGAGAGAGAGAGAGAGAGAGAGAGAGAGAGAGAGAAAGGAAAGGAAAGGAAAGGAAAGGAAAGGAAAGGAAAGGAAAGGAAAGGAAAGGAAAGGAAAGGAAAGGAAAGGAAAGGAAAGGAAAGGAAAGGAAAGGAAAGGAAAGGAAAGGAAAGGAAAGGAAAGGAAAGGAAAGGAAAGGAAAGAGAGAGAGAGAGAGAGAGAGAGAGAGAGAGAATGTGAAAAAAAAACCACGCCGGGGGGTGGTGGCGCACGCCTTTAATCCCAGCACTCGGGAGGCAGAGGCAGGTGGATTTCTGAGTTCGAGGCCAGCCTGGTCTACAAAGTGAGTTCCAGGACAGCCAGAGCTATACAGAGAAACCCTGTCTCGAAAAACCAAAAAAAGAAAAAAAAAGAAAAAAAAAAACACAAGAAACAAAAAGTCAAGAAAGCCTTGACCAACCTATAAAGTGATGAGCCTTGCCTTGGAGTGTAGGTGATATACCCAGGTGCATTCCCCTGAAGAAAACTGATTTTCTCTTTTGCTATTTGATATCATTTGCAAACAGCTTCAGGGTTAGGGGTAGAACCCTATATCCACTTCTCACACTCAGTACTGTGCTCTGTCTGTCTTGAACCTGTACAGGTTTTATGCTTGTTGGTGTGCTTAAAATAATAAAATAAAATAAAATAAAATAAAATAAAATAAAATAAAATAAAATAAATAAAATAAATCAAAACACAAAGTTGAGTGCAATCTGGGAAGTCCTGGGAAAGGTATGTAAAGTTATCAAAGCATTCTATTGAATGCTCTCAAAGAACTAATAAAAATGTTTGCAAAAATAAATTACATGAAAAGTCAAAATATTTTTAATATTTTAACTAATATTGTGAAATAAAAAAAGCAAGCAGGAAAGGACAGAAGGAGGAAAGGTAAGAATTTGGCCATTGTAAACATTACACCAATGTTGTTTCAATATTCAATGACTGTGTTTATTGATTACGGGTTCATGATTTTATTTTTGCCATATTTGCTTAGAAACTATTCAGGTTGTTTACAAGTATAAAAATGTATCATTTCTATTTTTAGAGTTGTTTTAATCATTGCTTACATATTTTATATGTAAAAGTCTTACTAGATATTCTACTTTAACTCCCATACTTGGGTTTGCATTTAAGTTCTTTGAAAGTATACATCTTTCAGTATAGGCAATTTAATTTGGATAGAGGCTGATTATTAATGTCACTTGAGTGATGGCTGTTTTTACTGTTTCTCTACAAACCATTACCTAATCAAAGGCGCTAAAAGGATTGTATTTTTTTTCTAGGAACATCATAATCTTAATTCTTATATTTAGGTATTTGATACGCTTTTGCTAGTTTTTAACATAATGCAATGTGGTCAAACAACTTAATTCTATTAAATATAATTAGTAATGGTCTAGAAATATTGGCAACATTTATCTTAGTGTTTAGATATATTTTCTATGAATATTTACATTGATTTAATAATGAATACTCATCCTTATTTTATTCAACAAGTATTTTCTAATATAACTCTTTTATATAGTTTGTGCTGGACCATATGCTAGTAGTTAACAAAGTCCCTCTACCACAAGGGATTATAGCATCATTAGTTCCTCTATACATTATTAAGTCAAAATAAATCATTTCATGTGTCATATAGTATTTTCCCTTCTTCATCTCTAATAATCTACGTTGCTGCTAACACATCCTGCTTTTTTCCCTATAGTTCTGTTCTTCCCCTCCCCTCTTTCTTCCCCTTAATACCAAATATTAGAATAAAGATACAGTCTAATCTACAATCTTCTACTTTAGTGATTCTATTCCCCAAAACTTAAGATATTGGCTATCCCTGAATATAAAAACTGGACAATTTATGTTTCTTGATCATGTTCCATGTTTTCTTTCTTTTTAACCTCTTCCCATCTGTGTAAATTTTTTTCTGCTTCTTTTTACATATTTTCCTCTCATTCTTGTTCTCTATATTTTATTTAAAATGACAGACAATACCTTCAATTCAGTGTTCCTCTATTTCAGTGTTGCAAGCACAATTATTTTACTAAGAATGAGAATGCTGGAACTGACTGCTCCAGCATTTTATCTGGCGATGTAACTGCCTCTTAGGTGATTAGAACAGGTGTAGCATGAGCAATCATAGCTCCAAGGTTGAATTTGCAATACATTGTTATGTTATTGTGTTTCCCATCATATTCTGCTACTCTGGACACTTGAGGCTTTGCAGACATAGTAGCAATAACAGTAAAAAGCATGGAGAAGAGCCATCCCAGGATACTTTGGCTAAATGCTCTTTGCACTAATAACCATGTATTTAAAGTCCCATTTCAATCCTTATAGATTGGTTTGGTCAATGCCTGCAGTTGTTATGGAAGCAGCATTGTGATTTCCTAGAAACTATAAAAGTCTTTACCTTGATCAGCAGCTGTTGGTCAAACAGCATAGCTATCTCTAACAGCAGCTTTCGTGAATGCAAACGCAATCCCCACAGGAGATCTAAAATGCTAAATCAATTTCTGTTTTAAGATCTAAACCAAAGTAACTGATGTTTGATGCTGCTCTCAAGAATTTTTAATTTTTGTGAAGCCCTCGGGGACTACCAGAGAAAGCCACTCAGAATATAAGTGCAATTTATTGTCTGAATTTTATGAAGTCAAAGTCCCTTCATTCATTTGCCTTAAAGAGAAAGATACCAGATTAATGATTTTTTTTTTATTCTGAGCAATTATGTGGTTTGAAGATAAATGTACCAGTATCACAGGATAGCATCTGTGAAATATCAAGGAAGAAAACATGCAACCCTATTACAAATACCTCTACATTTTTACAGGGAAATTTAATGATTTTTTTATACCAAATATTTTGAGCAACTCGGGCACGGATACTTTTCTAAGTAAAGGAGAAAATACACCTATGCCCTGTTCTTTTTAACTGAAAGGTAAAAAGAGGCATACACAGATGATGTTCAGTCTACTTACAAATTTCACACCCTGTTTTTATTCTTCAACCATTAAATCAGAGGAAACACTGTAAGGAGATGCCATTACGTATGTGGAAAGGTGATACTGCCATATTAAAAATGGTTGTACAGTTAACATATAAAAAACCTAACTTTAACATACTATGGAAGATAACACTTTTAGCCTTTGCAACTGTAACTAGAACACAAATGTTCCTTTATTTTTTTTTTTCATAGATTTTAAGAGAACATAAACTGCATTTGTGTGAGAGAATACAGTGGGTAAACTGAGCCATGTGTGACCATGAGGGAAAAAATAAAGAGATTTGAATCCAGAAATTTTGCATCAATATGTAGCAACTATATAAATAGGTGTGGACTCTCAGAAAGAAAAAAAAAAAAAGCAAGCTAAACTTCCCTTTCAATCCACAAAGTGACATTAGAATGTGTACTTCTAGCCTACAGATATGTTCCCATGCCGCAGCAGGATCTATGGGTAACTGCTTTCCATCCAACCCTGACACAACCTGAGTTTGATTCTCAGGACCCATAAAAAGGGAAGGGGAGAACTGACTATAAATTTTCCTCTGACCTCTACACACGTGGTTGATCCTGAGCATGCTCCCAAATTACACACACACACACACACACACACACACACACACACACACATGCATGCACACACATACACACACACATACACACTCACACACACAGACACACACAGACACACACACATGCACACGCACACACGTATACACACACACACACTCTCACGCATGCACACAAAGAGAAAAATCTTCAAAGAAGAAAAGATGCATTTCTCCTAGGACTTTAGTGACTATTGTGTAAGAAAACAAATGGGCAATTGTAATGCCATGCAGTAACCCTGAGTTTTCATCATAATATTAATCATAGCTATAAAGTCAAAAAAGGCTCATAGCCAGGTTATGTTTTAACAATAAGACAAAATAACAAATACACTGAAAATTAAGAAATCCAAAACAAATCTGCTAACATTATACTTCGTCCTGCCTGACTTTAATAAGATTTGTAAGACTTCTATGTGACGACATAAACAGCAAATGTCTGTCATTCCATAATTCTATTTGAAAAGTTCAAAGACAAAGGTCATATCTGGGCCTGATGTAAAAGGAATGTTTTTATTTCTAGTTGGTTAATTAGTTATTATTCATCAGGCTAGTGTAGCCTTCCGGAGCCTTTAAATGTAGCCAGTATGACTACATGCTTTCAGAGACTGAGTGAACAGCAATTGACTTTCTTTACCCATATCACAACAACACCAAGGCTCTAAGTGGCAGGCACTCGTCTAGCTTCAGTAATTAAATGCCATCCTCTCATCTGATGATCTACTAATGCTCTTTCCTTCAGTTAGTGAGGAGATATGTTGAAAGATTTGAAGAGTTAGACATCTGTGGATGTCGAGTTTGTATTAAGAAAAGATGTCATGCCAAATCAAATCCGTGCGTTTCCAGTTCTTGTAGTTGAAATTTTACTAAGAGGCACAATTCTTGTGGACTGAAAATGTCATAGATGTGTCTTAAAGACAAAGATATGTGAATTTTTTTCACTATTGTAGAAATTGTAGGGATCATTTTCTCACCTAGTGATAAGATATCATAGCTAAATTTTTAGCCCATGTCATTCCATTTTCTTAGATAAGAGATGAAATAAAACCACAGGAAGCAAAAACAGTCACATTCATATTTTTCTCTTTTTATTAATTAATTTATTTATTCACTTTACATCTCAATGTCAGTACACCCTCTCCTCCTAGTACCTCCTCAAACACATCCTCCCTCAATTTCCCTTCCCTCTCTCATCTGAGAAGGGTGCGCTCCTACCATGTATCACCAACACAAGGCAGGTAACAGTTTCAGGGACTGCACCTGCTCCAATTGTTGGGGTACCCACATCAAGACTAAGGCGCACATCCACTCCATATGTGTCTGAGTGAGTGTCCAGCCCATGCTCACTCTTTGGTTGGTGGTTCAGTCTCTGAAAGCCCCCATGGGTCCAAGTTAGTTGACTCTGTTGATCTTTGTGTGGAGTACCTGTCCTCTTCCAGTCCTTCAATCCTTCTCCCAATTCTTCCATAAAAGACTCTGAGCTCCATCTAAAGTTTGGATGTTGGTCTCTGCATCTGTTTTCATTGACTGCTGGCTAAAGTCTCTCAGTCCTTTATGCTAGTCCTTTATGCTAGGTTCTTTTTTTTTTTAATATATCTATATCTATATATATATATATTTTTTTTTTTTACGTATTTTCCTCAATTACATTTCCAATGCTATCCCAAAAGTCCCCCATACCCTCCGCCCCACTCCCCTACCCACCCATTCCCACTTTTTGGCCCTGGTGTTCCCCTGTACTGGGGCATATAAAGTTTGCATGTCCAATGGGCCTCTCTTTCCAGTGATGGCCAACTAGGCCATCTTTTGATACATATGCAGCTAAAGTCAAGAGCTCCGGGGTACTGGTTAGTTCAAAGAGATCTGCAACCCTGTAGATGCTAGGTTCTTGTTTACAAGCAAAACAGAGTATCATTAATAGTGTCAGGAATTGGTACTTGCCCATGTGATGGGAAACTGATATTTCACCTACACCAATCAAAATGGTTAAAACAAAATAATTCAGGGACAGCATATGCTGATGAGGATGTAGAGAATGGGAAGACTCCTCTACTGCTGGTATAAGTGCAAACTTGTACATCAATCTGAAAATCAATTCGATGGTTTCTCAGAAGATAGAAAATAGTTTTACCTCAAGACTGAGCTATAACAGGGTATATAGTCAAAAGATTCTCTACGCTCTCTACTATCCCACAAGGATCAACTATGTTCATATCAGATTTATTCATAATATCCAGAAACAGGATAGAACCTAGATGTCTCAAAAATGAATAGTGGATAAAGACATTCATTTGCACAATGAAATACTACTCAGACTTTACAAACAAGGCCATCACAAATTTTTCAGCCAAATGAATGTTAGAAGATCAGCCCCTTTCATCACAAGTGCTATGTGTTTAAAGACCATCTCTTAAGTAAAAAAACAAAACAAAACAAAAAAAATAAACAAATAAAATGTTTGACATTTTTAAAAGGTGAAAAATCGTTTAGAAAATCATTCAGTATAGTAACAAATATTTGGTTTATATATTGCAACTACTTCTATGAAGTATGTATAAAAAATATATACTTATATAGTCATGAAGTAACTTTTCTGCACATGTAGTATGTATAGTATATATTATATGATATTTATTATATTTTCTTTTTTAAATTTATAGAATTTTATTATTTTTTGTGCACAATATTTTTAAATTAAGTAATTTATTTATTTATTTACACTCCATATTTTATTCACCCCTCCCCCCATCTACCCTCAAACTGTTCTACATCCCATTCCTCTTTCCCACCCACATGTTTCCATGTGGATGACTCCACCTCCCACCCCACCTGACCTCTAAACTCCCTGGGGCCTCCAGTCTCTTGAGGGTTAGGTGCATCATCTCTGAATGAACACAGACCTGAAAGTCCTCAACTGTATGTGTGTTGGGGACCTCACATCAGCTGGTGTATGCTGTCTGTTTAGTGGTTCAGTGTTTGAAAGATCTCAGGGGTCTAGATAAATTGGGACTGCTGATCCTCCTACAGTATTGTCCTTCTCTTCAGCTTCTTTCAGCCTTCCCTAATCAACAACAGGGGTCAGCTGCTTCTGTCCTGGTTGGGTGCAAATATCTGCATGATTCTTTTTTTTTCTTTTTTTTAAATTTTTAATATTTTTCTATTACATATTTTCCTCAATTACATTTCCAATGCTATCCCAAAAGTTCCCCATACCCTCCCCCCCCACTTCCCTACCCACCCATTCCCATTTTTTTTTTTTTTTTTTTTTTGGCCCTGGCGTTCCCCTGTACTGGGGCATATAAAGTTTGCAAGTCCAATGGGCCTCTCTTTCCAGTGATGGTCGACTAGGCCATCTTTTGATACATATGCAGCTAGAGTCAAGAGCTCCGGGGTACTGGTTAGTTCATAATGTTTTTCCACCTATAGGGTTGCAGATCCCTTTAGCTCCTTGGGTACTTTCTCTAGCTCCTCCATTGGGAGCCCTGTGATCCATCCAATAGCTGACTGTGAGCATCCATTTCTGTGTTTGCTAGACCCCGGCATAGTCTCACAAGAGACAGCTATATCAGGGTCCTTTCAGCAAAATCTTGCTAATTTATGCAATGGTGTGAGCATTTGGAAGCTGATTATGGGATGGATCCCTGGATATGGCAGTCTCTAGATGGTCCATCCTTTCATCACAGCTCCAAACTTTGTCTCTGTAACTTCTTCCATGGGTCTTTTGTTCCCAATTCTAAGAAGGGGCACAGTGTCCACACTTTGGTCTTCATTCTTCTTGAGTTTCATGCGTTTAGCAAATTGTATCATGCTCTGCTCTCCATTCAAGTCAACTCGACAAGCCGAGAGACTTAAAAGTCACTTGTGAGGCAAAAGAGTTTCAAGGAAGCTCTCCTCCTGGAGTCTGGCGTTCTCCACCCATACATTAATTTTTCATTCCCACGTTCCATTCCCTTGTTAGTCTAGTGTATGGATCTACGTGCTCTCTTTCAGTATTTTCCTATTATAAGTGCTTTTTAAAATTGAATTCTGACATGGCTAAAGCCTTCTGCCAGTGTTCCAACAGTCCTAGAATGTCCTTGAGCAAGATCATGGGCTTGGAATTCAGTAAGATTGTAAGAGGTAAGTCACTCCCTTACACAGGAATTTATCATCACTAAGGAAGAAGGAATTTTCAGACCAAAGGAGAAACCAGAATAGATACTTAGAACTATAGCAGAGTTACACCCATACACATGTATTTACAATGGCCTAAGGGGAAGGTGGACTATACAAGAGACTAAAATAGGAACTATGGCAAGGGCACGAAGCCCTTGACCCTGGCTTCTAAGATTAGTGAATCTTAGGTGGAGCCCTTGTTGATCCCACCTGTTATCAATGAATTCTATCCCAGGTGGTTCCTGTTAGACCTTTTGTGTTTGCATTCCTCTGTTTTATGTAAGATTCCAGTTACCTCAATTGTACCTTGCGAATATGTCACCCAACTTACTTATTGTCCTCTGCATAAAAAGTCTGATGCTCGATTTGAAAATTACACTCAGATTCCACACGACCTCTCCTGTGTGTATCTGTTTGTCATTCATCTACGCTTTGCCCACCAGCTTTGAGAGACCTGTTCCATGCAGACACAGGGACCCAGAGGGTCTGCGGCAGTATCTTATGATTCTTTCAGCTGCTTGTTGGGTCTTTTGTACGGCAGTCATGATTGGTCCTTTTGTGAGCACTTCATAGCCTCAGTAATAGTGTCAAGCCTTGGGACCTCCCCTTGAGATGGATCACACTTTGGGGCTGTGACTGGACCTTCTTTTCCTCAGGTTCCTCTCAATTTCCATTCCTGTAATTCTTTCAAACAGGAACAATTATGGGTCAGAGTTGGGACTGTAGAATGGCAACCCCATCCATCACTTGATGTCCTGTCTTCATGCTGGTGGTGGGCTCTACAATTTCCCTCTCCCTATTGTTGGGTATTTCATCTAAGGTCCCCTCCCTTTGAGTCCTGAGAGTCTCTAACCTCCCAGATCTCTGTTGCATTCTGGTATGTACCCCCAACCTTCTATCTCCTCAGGTTGCCTGTTGCCTGCTGGCTCTCAGGGCTTCTGTCCTTTTCCCTCACTGAATACTAGATCAAGTTCCCCTCTCCCCTCATCCCCCTCCCACTTCACCTCCCAGATCCCTGCCTCCCTCCCCACTAGTAATTGCTTTCTTCTCTCTTCCAAGTGGGGCTGAAGCATCCTCACTTAGACACTTCAGCTTGTTGACCTTTTTGAGTTCTGTGGACTATATCTTGGGTATTCTGTACTTCTTTTTTTTTCTTTTTTCTTTTTGGCTAATAACCACTTATTAGTGAATACATACCATGCATGTCCTTTTGGGTCTGAGTTGTCTCACACTTGGTCTTTGACAAAGACTCCACAAATATACAATGAAAAAAGAAAGCAGCTTCAATAAATGGTGCTGGTCCAACTGGCTGTCTGTATGTAGAAAAATGAATATAGACCCATATTTGACACCTTGTACAAAGCTCAAGTCCAACTGAATCAAGGACCTCAACATAAAACCAGATTTACTGAATCAAATAGAATAGAAAGAGGGAAAGAGCCTTGAACTCATTGGCACAGGGAGAAATTTCCTAAACAAAACTCCAATGGCTCATGCTCTAAGATCAAGAATTGATAAATGGGTTCCTCATGAACCTGGAAAGCTTCTATAAGGCAAAGGACATAGTTGATAAGACAAATCAACAACCTACAACTGGGAAAAAGAATAATCACTAACCCCTCAGCCGATAGAAGGATGACATCCAAAATATATAAAGAACTCAAGAAGTTAATCACCAAAAAACCAAACAACCCAATCAAAAAATGAGGTATGGAACTAAACCAAGAATTCACAACAGAGGAATCTCGATTGTCTGAGAAGCACCTTAAGAAATGCTCAAAGTCCTTAGTGACCCGAGAAATACAAATCAAAATGACCCTTAGATTCTACCTTACACCAATCAGACTGGTTAAGATCAAATCCTCAGGTGACAACACATGTAGAAGAGGATGTGGAGAAAGAGAAACACTCTTCCATTGCAAACTTGTACAACCACTCTGGAAATCAATCTGTAGGTTCCTCAAGAAAATTGAAAATAGATCTCCCTGAAGATCCTGCTATATCACTCTTAGGAATATACCCAAAAGATGCCCCACAATGCCACAGGGGCATTTGTTCCACTATGTTCACAGTGGCCTTATTTGTGATAGTCAAAAGCTGGAAACAACCTAGATGTCCCACAACAGAAGAATGGATACAGAAAATGTGGTTCATTTACACAATGGAATACTTCTCAGCTATTATGAATGAGGACATCCTGAGTTTTGTAGGAAAATGGCTAGAATTAGAAAATATTTATTGTATTTTCTATATGTATTTCTCCATTTTGTTTGTTTGTTGTGTGTGTGTTTTCTCTGTGTACTTTTAAATACATAAACTTTACTGATTTGAAATATCATTTTGAGCTTTGCACAAGTCAATAAGTCTAAGGAACTATATAATCTCTCCATTTTTAAAAGTCTCTTATTTAAACTCAAAGACTCATTACTTTTATTTTAAAAAGAATTCATATTTATAAACCTGCTAATCTCAAGTTTCAGTAATACCATGGCAGTTATATTCATACATTTATCTAAAATAATTTTAGATCTATGCTGTTCATATTACAAGCTATTTGCATCTATGAATCCATATTTAAAAAAACAGAAAAACAATAATAGAGCTGTAACAACAACAATAACAACAATATTTAAAGTCTCAACTATTCTAATCTCTACCTCCTGCAAGTGGAATCCAGTTGGAAAAGTCATAAACATCACAGTTTGTTCTTCCATTCTTCTACATACTTTCTTGTTCATAGCAATTAACAATGCCAGCACTTTCACTTGCTACCTGAAAGTGTTCAGTAGTATGCTGTATTAGTGACTGTATTGTTGCTATGATAAAATATCATAACCGAACCCAACTAAGGAAGGAGTTTACTTTGGTCTGGAGTTTGAGAAGGTGAGCACATAATAGCTAAGAAGGTGGCCTGGGCAGGCAGCCGAGTACATACACATCTTCAATCATACACAGAAAACAGGGGGCAAACTGAAATATGCCAACCTTATAAACTCTCAAATGCTACACCATTGTTATAATTCCTTCCTCCAGAAAAGATATATATCCTAAATTTTCCACAATTTCACAAGCACTGACACCAACTAGAGACCAAGTTTTCATATGCTTAAGCATATGGGCAACACTTAAGATTCAAATTATTTTGTTATCCATATACATGGATAACACAGGAAGGTATTGGCCTTTAACAGTGCTCAAGGGGAAGTTGCACCAGCTGGGGCCTGGGAGACCTGCACAGTTGAAAAAGAGAACCAACTAGTAAAGTTTCTCTCTCTCTCTCTCTCTCTCTCTCTCTCTCTCTCTCTCTCTCTCTCTCTCTCTCTTTCTCTGTTTTTTCTCTCTTTCTCTTAAAGTTTCTCTCTGTTTCTCTCTCTGTTTCTCTCTGTTTCTCTCTCTCTCTCTCTCTCTGTTTCTACAAACACACACAAACACATGAGAATTAAGGTGTGGGAAAGGGAAAAAGAGGGAACTATTATGTAGTAAATTCCCTTTAACACTATTTGTATTTCAAATAACTGTGCTATAGTGTCAATATACTGTATAGCAACGCTAAAAAACAATTATAGAATTGTTTCTATAATAAAGAATGATTAAGGCGACACAGGTGTATCTCAGTAGTCGAGAACTTACTAAACATTTGCAATGCCTTGAGTTTAATCCTCAGCACCGTCAGGGAAAGAATGAATAGCTAAATAGACATTGGTTAGGAAGTCCCTCAAGCACATCTATGAAGAAACACAAGAGCAGATGTTGAGGTTTAGATGAGTGGGGAAATTATGCTTGATAAGTACAGAGAATGTATTTGATTTCCACAGCACCTAACAAACAAAATGAATTATTTAATAGTTAGGATAGCTTTGCCTTTGTAGAATATCAGCATTTTAATAGGTACCTAAAATAACCAAGAAGAATTAAAAGGCATTTTCTTGTGAGGAAATAACATGCATAAAGAGAGTGAGAAATACTATATAATGAAAGTACAGACCATGAAGAAAAAGGGATGATGACAGAGATGTCAACATGTTTTGAAGGATAGAGAAGATTCAATTCTTAGCTTGGTCATATATGACAGACTCTTAGCAAAACTATTGGGTGCCAAGTAATAAAGAAAGAAACTTGGCTAAGCAGAGCTTTTTAAAAAGACACTAGGCCATTGAAATTCTGTGAGTAAATATGTCAGTATGAAAATTCTTCTTAGAATTATGGAGAGGAAAATACACTAGTTTCATTGGAAGTGTGACAGTTGACAGATAATCTTCCTGTTAATAGATTACTGAATCAAGGTGGACACCCAGCTCTCTAGGTGTCTACAAAAGACAAGTCTAACTGGGGTGACAAGGTTCACTTAATATAGGAAGTATCATTCTGGTCTGGGTTCCAAAAATTAATGAAAAGGAGAAATAGAACTGAACACCTGCACTCATTTATCTGATTTCTGACCATGGATTACGTGTGCACAGCTGCCTCTCCAGTCTGGTAGGAATTCTCTGCTATGATGTGCTAGATGCGGAAACTGCTTCAATGGGAAATCCTGCCTTGTCTTACTTTTTTTAAGTATTTTGTCATAGCAAGGAAAATTTAACTAACATGCAGCATTTAATAGGTCATCATTAAAGGGAATTCTTAAAGGACAGATTGGTGGTTTTTTTTTTTTTTTTTTAGAAAGGAAATGGAAAATGTCCAAAGCAAATAGAGACACATTTAAAAAGCTTACAGGAATAAATGAGCATTTCAGGAAAAAGTTATGTGAGGGACAGAGACTTTGAAAGCTGCTCATGCTGATGGAATCAGAAATGCGGGTTGGGAGAGCAGAGTGCATTTGTTTGGCTTCTATATTTGCAGAAACATACATAAAACCTATTTTATAAGAAATGGCATGGCCAAGATACTTTACAAAATACTCCATTTAGGAAAACACTTGTTAAAATAGGAAGCTACGACAATGATGGTGAGTCAGGCAAAACACCAGGCCTGTGAGGATTTCCCAAGAAAGACATGGTAAAACTGGATGACCAAACCAAATTCTTCAAATTAGAGGAGAGACTGTTGTGTAGAAGTTTGGGATGGGCATTAATAAAAAATAAAGAGAAAGAAAGAAGGAAAGAAAGAAAGAAAGAAAGAAAGAAAGAAAGAAAGAAAGAACGAACGAACGAACAGAGAAAAAGAAAGAAAAAGGAAAAAAAAGAAACAAGAAAATCCAGAAGAAGGAAGACCAACATGTGAATACTTAATTCCTACTTAGAATAGGGAACAAAATACCCATGAAAGGAGTTACATAGACAAAGTTTGGAGCTAAGACAAAAGGATGGACTATCCAGAGACTACCCCACCCGGGAATCCATCCCATACTCAGCCACCAAACCCAGACACTATTACATATGCCAGCAAGATTTTGCTGAAGGAACCCTGATATAGCTGTCTCATGTGAGACTATGCCAGTGCCTGGCAAATACAGAAGTAGATGCTCACAATCATCTATAGGATGGACCACAGGGCCCCCAATGGAGAAGCTAGAGAAAGTACCCAAGGAGCTGAAGGGGTCTGCAACCCTATAGGTGGAAGAACAATATGAACTAACCAATATCCCCAGAACTCGTGTCTCTAGCTGCATTATGTAGCAGAAGATGGCCTAGTCGGCCATCATTGGGAAGAGAGGCCCCTTGGTATTGCAAACTTTATATGCCTTAGTACAGGGGGACACTAGGGCCAAGAAGTGGGAGTGGGTGGGTAGGGGAGCAGGGTGGGAGGAGGGTATAGGGAACTTTCGGGATAGCATTTGAAATGTAAATAAAGAAAATAGCTAATAAAAAAGAAGATATAAAATAAAAAAAGAAAAAAGACAAAAATACCTCATAGCATCATAAGATAATTTGGGTTCTAGACTCACTGGTTTGAAGTTTTTGGAAAAACAGCATATGAATATAAAAGTAAACTTTATTCAATTTACTGAATGAAATCTGAGGTTTTGTTTTTGGACATCAGATAGAGTTTTCAAATAGACAGTCAGAAATATAGACTTTTAGAATCCGTAGATTGTAACTCACTATTAGGAGTTGTGCTAGAGTGCTAAGATTGCCTGTGAATTACACACACATAGAAAGAACACCAAGTCATGAAAGGATGGATTTCAAGAAAAGGGCTCAGGACGAAGAAACTAGTTAGATCTACTTAGGAGAATGCTCAGACTGTACCGAGGAATCCAGAGACAGGGAACTTTCTCCAAGAAGAGAGGGGATCCATAAAAATGATCTTCAGGGCATGGCAGATGCAGATTAAATAGAGTGAGCACAATGAACAAAAACACCCCGAAAAACAAGGGCCGTGAGACCCAATGTTTCATGGGCCAGAATTTGCCATTCTATTTGAAATCAGCTTATCTATGTCATAATAAGGGTGGGAATGCCTTTGGTTGCAGAATTAAGAACAGCGTCAATATCTAGAAACTTCTTTCTGTCTTTCTATGCAGTCAAGCTCTCCCTTTGCTAGGATAACCCATTCACACATTATCACTATACCTTTATTAATTTACTATTTCTAATAAAATGTTTAACATTCTAGTATTATAACAAAATATATAATATTTGCTACAACATTAACACTTTGCTTAAGATATATAAGTAATGAAATATTAGCATGATTTTCAATTCATATACACTTTCCATTGAGGAAAGGGTGATCGAATTAAAAAAATCAATTAATAATGTGTCCCAGACATGGTTCTGCATTTCACCCTGCAGTTGGGGTGTGGAAATGCAACTGGGTAGACAAAACACTAAGACACTAGACTACATTTACCCTACACAATCCGGTGGGAAAAGTCAGCCTAGGGTATGGGACATGGAGGCTGTAATCCCCGACTCTTGGACATCCAGTCACAGCCGGAAACTGCAATGGGTCCTGATAAGGGGTTCACAGGCCTTTGAGGAGGATATCAAGCTGGGGGATCCCAAACTCTTGGACATCCAGATGCTGCTGGGTCTTGGGGAGTTGGGAATAGAGTGGGTCCTTGGACTGAGGATAATGAGCCCAGGGCCAGAGGGGATGGGGAACTCAGACTTAGCTCATTGGTTAAGGTTTCTAGCTTTGCTGCAGTTGTCTAGGAGCACAGAGGGGGCTTCTGCAGGATACTTAGGTGGTACTGCACTGTAGATAAAGGTTCTCCATGTTCCCCATGGTAGTTCTTGATGAAAGAGATAGTTCTTGGTTCCAAACTATTTACTGTTTGTTCATTGTGAAAAATGGATGAAAATCAACTTTTTGGGGGTGTTCCTGAGATTAAATACCTTTTTGCAGGGAGGAATGTCCAGAAAGGAAAGCGTATTGGCTAAACCCTCATGGCCTCTAGATACCTCATTAGCCTGGAGAACTCTGTTCTGGGCTAAGTGATGCCAGGTTAAGTTTCCTATGTAAGAAATATAGCATGTGTTCCAGGAAAGGAAGCTTTCCAGGCACAGAGAGCCACCTACCATCTCAGGTAGGTGCCTAGGTGCCAGGGACTCTGAACTCGTTCAACCTACCAAGTTTTCTGGCACAATAGTTTACTGTCCCACACCCAGACACATGCACATAAAACAAACAAGAAACCTATTCATGAATAGCAGAAGTCGGTGATTAAATTCTACAACATAAGAATCCCAAGTTTTTCTGAATTTACTTTTAAGCATCTGAAGATGCCACTCACTCACATGTGAGTGTGTATTTCTGATTATATATTTGTAAGAAAGAAAGAAGATTCATTACATCTTAATTATGAAATCTAATTTGCTCGAGTCTAATGCCACATTGAAGGCGTTATATTGTACATACTGTGATTGGACAAGAATTTAGTATACTCAAATATGAGGGCCAGAAAGATGGCTCTATGAATAATACCATTTATTGCTCTTATAGGGCATATGTTTTCAGTATATATGCAGCTCACGACCACTATAAAACCAAATTCTAGAAACCCAATATCCTCTTTTGTCCTTGTTGGCTACTGGACCCAGATGGTCTACATCAGGCACACATATTCACATAAAACAATAAGTAAACAAGTCTTCACAAACATTCAACTATGTATACTACATATGGAAAGTACCTAAAATGTACTGAATTTTATATCATGGTTTTGTTTCCTGCTGAGTTTAGAAAGTGACACATTAATTTGAATCATGGTTATTTTTTAATAAGAACCCATAAAATATTCCAACTGTCACCCATAGCAAGCATCAGGTGTAACTGGATGGGAGTGGGGGTGGAGTGGGGAAAAGGTTGACCTCATTCTTCACAGGCTGAGATTTTCTCCTGACTCCACCTATCCTGGCAGAATTTCTTCCATCACCTCTGAGGAATCATAAACAGGTTTTGACCATGCATTTGATCACGCTGGCATAGCTTTCTTCTTTATGGTTCAATGCTTGATTCTCAGTGCCATGCTGGGTCTTCATATTCCCCTAATTGAAAGTCACTTCTTACTTATTTAGTTCACAGGGCCCCTTTCTTAACTGAGGTATGTTAAGGATCTGTTTTAGTCTTTCAACCCTTTAAATGGCTAAATATGAGAGATCTAGAATCTGCCTTTGCTCTTTCAAAGAACTGGTGACATAGCCTGGTCACAGGAGGAACTCTAAAGGAATTTCATGTTTTGTGCACCCCTCACTCACTCCTTTTTATTGTTCTATTTCTCCTTCAAGTTACTCTATATCTCAAATATCACCTTTTAAAGCATTTAACCTATTGCTATTAAATTTGATCTGAAAAAAAAGTAATGCCAACGTTCATTTAAATTTACATATGCCATTAGCATAGCACTTTACTTCAAATAGGAATATTTGTCATTGATCCATGTCACAGAAGAAAAGAATGAGGCTACTTGTCAATATTGTAGCTACATAACTGATTTAGAGTTTAGTTGTCAGAGGAAGCATACAGCATTCCTGTTTGCTTGTGAAGTCATTTACCTTTAGTTGTCAATCACAAAGAGACATGTTGTAAGGAATGAAGACGCTCATGCTATGCAATGCTTCCATTCTTTAAGATGACATAGCAAAGCACATACATGGAATACACAAACACCAGTTACAAGTGTATTTTATAGAACTTCCATAAAAGTTATTTTCCTGTACATTTCTGGAATCCATGATGCGCTTAAAACCTAAAGAGCCACGATCGATTGTACAAGAATCTGATCATTTGTGAAAGATTTTCTAGTTCTTACATGGTGTCTTAGGACTGCTTCTCTAGTTTATTGTTAGTTCTGTTTCCTGTTCTTCATAGTGATGCTGTAGAAAATGGACAGTTGTCTATCTCTCACTGTTCTGTGTTTCCATAGCTTTCCATATTAAATCATTTCTTCTTTATTTTGTTTCTATATCAATGTTTATCTTCTTTCATTGTAACCATTGTATAATTTTAAGTCTTCTTATAAAATTTTGGAGAAAGAAGAAAGAAGATGAATTAAATGTTACCATTATCTTTTTAGTCAAGTAATTGAGTGAAAACTCAGAAGTTTAGATTTTTACCCCAGAATCATCAGTAGGATCCCATATTGAATCCCTGGCTGGTCTTCCTTCCCTTCATCATTGTGACTGAAGCTACAGTCACTACCCTACCATTTTTCAAAACTTACCATTTCACTGCATAGCTCTGCATAATTATTTGCTTTATTTAATGCTTCAAAACTAGTTATAGGTAGAATTCACCTGTAAGTATTTTAGATGTCCCTCAAGAGTAAGGTGAGATTTTTTTATGCTGATATTTATCCTAATCAAGCTCAATTTTTTTTTAACCCAAGAAAATGGACCAGGTCACAACCATAGGAATGTCAAATTTCCTGAAACAGCTGCTGTTCTGACTTGGTCACTTACAAATGAAAGATCTGTTATCATATTTACCTGCATTCCAATTCTAAGATATAAAATCATTTTTTACAATTAATGAGAGCCTTTTAACTTAGATTACCAACTATCCCAAGAGTTAGTAGGGGGTCCTTTGGCACCAAGATCCATTTATAAAATCTCTCCTTTAGTTCTGAACATTAAGACACCATTTCTGAATTAAAGAAAATGGAGTTAGAAGGTCTCTAAAGCTATGATGACTCTAAGATTCAACAATGCATCTTTAGATAAGATGTATCAAGGTAGAAAAGAGAGCTGCTAGGAGAACTGGCTGCTCTTGTGGAGGGATGAACGTTGTTTCTGTGCACCCTTGAAAGCAAAATCCATCCTGTGTTCTGTAAATACAGATTGGAGCTGAGGCAATGACCAAATTCTCTCACCTGAAACAACGCCATTCACTGTGAAAAGGGCTGCATCTGCACTTACTATGGAGTTAATAGAAACTTAAACACGTGCATGAGAGGGAAAGGCACCATGGGAGGAGATGGGACACATCTAGATTTGCAAATTAGACACTTACACTGACAATCTGTTTTAGGAATGTAGGAAGTGTGTGTTAATTTGAATATGAACTATTGCCTTTACCATCTCCCACTCATTGTGCCTTAGGAGGGAAACATGGTGTGTCTGAGCTGAGTTTCTGAATCTTTAAAATTAGTCATGGTTTCAAAGATCCATTTGTGCAATCCACATTAAGGATAGGCCTTATTGGCAACAGCTGTCCAGGAATATTACATAAGCATAGTAGAAAACCTTAAACCGTAAAAGATAATTCCATGCAGAAAATGAATGAAGCAAACAAAAGAGAAAGAACACAGCATATATTCACATTTATGGAGTGAGCTTGTTTTCATGACAGAGAACATATAACAAGGAAAACACTAAACATGCTTTAAAAACTTCCTTAGACATCTTGAACATTGTCTCTGGAGCTAATGTGTTTCATAAAGGTCACCACTATGGCAGTAGGAGTTTGTAAGCCCAGTCTGGTGAGGGAAGATTTGTTTTGTATTGGGTTCTTTTTTTTCCCTAAGAATTGTCTACTTCGACCCAAATATTTTATGAGTACTTTTATTAAACTGGTCTTCGGTTGTCTCACCCCACATGCTGTGAAGAGATATGGAGGTAAGACAACTTCAGTGTGTTTTAATTTCTAATTTTGTTCTGAAAATTGAGGACCAATAGGCAAAGACCTGTACCTGATCACCTAACATAGTATTCTACAAGCACAGTGAAATAGTTTGATACATTTTGAGAGATTGGTTTGATTAAAACATGCAACTATTTGAGAATAAAATTTGAAAATAATATTATTATATAACTCCTGATTATATTATTACTTTCCTCAGCTCTGTGACAAAATTACCTCACAAAATCAACTTAGAGAAGAATGGGCTTTTATTTGGCCTCAAGTAAGTCCATCATAGTTGCAAGAGCAATGTTGGCAGAAACACAAGACTGCTGATCATACTGCATCCACAGTCAGGAAGCAGAGAGAAGTGGATGTTAGCACTCCACTCTAGCCCTCATTAAGGACAAGAGCAATTCCTGAAATGGTAGCAACCAGAGTTAATGTATGTATTCCCACTTCAATCTCTCACATACAAGCCCACAGGTTTGTCTAATCCATAATTTTAGACCCTGTCAAGTTGACAATCAATATTAACTGTGACAAAGGTAAACTGAAAATTTGAAAACCATTCAGGATTTCATGTTCAAAAGTCTCACAAAGCTGTGGTCCACACTGGGTATTCTAGTCACTTAATGCCCGTCATTCCATCAGTAAGCATTGTTAACTGCACCAGAGAGTAGTGCTATGTTATCACATATCCTAGGAGCAATGCAATTGTTCTGATAGAGGTGTGTGTGTGTGTGTGTGTGTGTGAGAGAGAGAGAGAGAGAGAGAGAGAGAGAGAGAGAGAGAATGAGTGTGCGAGTATGTGTGTGTGTGCAGGAAGAAAGAGAACCAGTGTTATTATGGGAGTCACTCTGTGGGGAATTCTCCTTGTGACAGCCCTGGTATTTCTGGGATGAAGTATCTTGTTTTATAATTAAATCTCAACAATGCCTGCTGATGCCTGTCTTGATGCTTGAAAGAGTCTTTGGCACAGTCACATTCTTAGTTACTTTGCAAAACCTCTAATGAAGAAAGTGAGAAAGAGTGTTAATATTTAACAAGCCCGCTGATGGATTGCTGTGTCTCCTAAAGTGTCCATCTCTCTGACTGTTGGGAAATGGACTTCATTAAGAGTTCACTGATACCTTATGGTTCTTGTTAACATTGCTTTTTGGGGGGAACCAAAGAAAATGCATCGAGCTTAGGCCTATGAATCTCTGAAACCATGTTCTCCTACACTGTTTTCTGTCTTCACTCTTTCAGAACAGTAGATGTGAATCTCATTTTGGAAGGAAAATATTACCAGTTCATTGGGATATAAAGCAGAATTCATGAAATGGTGGTTTTATGATTCTGAGAAATAACCAGCAGATTGATTTAATATATGGAAGCTAGGACTATCTTTAGTTTCAAGCTATGAATATCAAAACCATTAAGCATAGTTTTCATATATTAGTTCCATTTTATATGCTTTATTTGAAAAGCAAAGAAGAAAATGGATAGTTTTAAAAAGGAAAAAAAAACTGCTAAGAAAAATTCTGTTCATGTAAAACAGTTATTATAAAATATAATTTATTCAAAGACCTCTAATATATATATATATATATGACAAGAGAGAAACTCTCATGCAGTGTTGGCAGGAAAATAAGGTGATTGCTAAAAAATTATCTATGTTAGGTTTTGGGATTTGTATACTTTGCAGTCATTTCAGGCAATAAAATATATCCATGCATAATAAAAATGTGCAAATGACTAATGATTAAAAGAAGTCAAGGAAATATATTGAAAACTTAACACCTGCTAGGAACCTTTGAAATATTCCATGTGCATTATTTCAATTAGTAACCGCAGCAGATGAAACAGCTGTACTAAAACTAGTATTATTTTGAATTTTATCTATTAAAATACTAAAGAAAGATGTGTAACAAACCAAAGTGCCACAATTCAAAGAAAAAACAAACAAACAAACATTAACTACCTCAAGGGGTATTTTAACTAAAGAATTAATTTCTACTGCTAAGCTCCTGCAAAGATTGTCCCTCTCTGTTTGGTCAGGGTTACAACTGTGGTTACAAAACACCATGACCAATGAGGCTTGGGAGGAAAATGAGACTTATGCAGGTAGTCAGGAAAGGCACTTAAATGTGCAGGAACCTGGAGGCAGGAGCTGATGTCAAAGCCATGGAGGGATGCTGCTTACTGGCTTTCTCCCCAAGCCTTGCTCATCCTGCTTTTTTATAGAACCCAGAACCACCTACCCAGGAATGGTACCACCCACAGTGAGCCATGCAACATCAATCACTAATTAAGAAAATGTCCTACAGGCTAGCTATGACCTGAGTTTATAGAGGCATTTTCTCAAGTGAAGGTCCTCTCTCTAAGATGAATCTAGATTGTGTCAAATTGGCATTAAACTCACTATCACATGCCCTCAAAACCATAAAGGGCACATTTTCTTTTCATGTAAACAAGGCCAAAAGGGAGGTAGGTAAATTGTAATTTCTTAATCTACCTGTGTTCCTCAAGATCTAATAAAAGCAGGCAAGGAGAAGCCTGAGCAGCAACAGAAGCAAGTATTGAACCTGTCAAAATCAAAAGCCTTTCTCTCAGTCAAACCTCATCTTCGTGATTTTAGCCCGGTAAGACTGTAATTCCAGAAGGTAAGAGAGAGAACGGCCAGACGTGTCTACTGTTTTTGTCTGAAACAGTGCCCATCACACTCAATTACTAAACACATCATTTAAAATCTAGACTGTGGCTGTTGATGAGATTTCCTAAGTTTCTCTGCAGAGAAGAACCCAACTTCTATAAAAATGAATTTTCCAAGGAACTCAGAGTAAGTGCTGGCTGTTATTTGTCAATTTCAAAATGAAAAGAGAGCCACTTTTATGCCTGCCCTGTGTATACCCTCAGAATGTTGGTAGGCAGGCACTGCACTGTACCCATGTTGGGTGTTTGTCTTTGTCAAAGTCATTGTGAACTCTGACTCTCATCCTAGATGAATCTTAGAAATTGTTCAGTGAGTGTATTGGAGATAAATGCTTAAGCTCTGTTACATAGCCGGGCATGATGGCACACACCTTTAATCCCAGCACTTGGAAGACAGAGGCAATTTTCTGAGTTCGAGGCCAACCTGGTCTATAGTGTGAGTTCCATGACAGGTAGGGCTACACAGAGAAAACCCTGAATCTTTTACATACTGCTTAGTTGCTTTGTTTTGTTTTGTTTTGTTCTGTGTTTTGTTTTCCTTTATTTCCTTTAATTGAAATGGATTTAATTGAGTCATTCAGTAATAACTTTCTTACTATCTTGGGAGTATTGTAAGAAAACTGTATTTTCTTTTTTTTTTAACTTTTTAATTGCTTCTTTTTTATTTTTATATATTTTTATTACATATTTTCCTCAATTACATTTCCAATGCTATCCCAAAAGTCCCACACACACTCCCCCCCACTTCCCTACCCACCCATTCCCAGTTTTTTGGCCCTGGCGTTCCCCTGTACTGGGGCATATAAAGTTTGCAAGTCCAATGGGCCTCTCTTTCCAGTGATGGCCGACTAGGCCATCTTTTGATACATATGCAGCTAGAGTCAAGAGCTCTGGGGCACTGGTTAGTTCATAATGTTGCACCTACAGGGTTGCAGATCTCTTTAGCTCCTTGGATACTTTCTCTAGCTCCTCCATTGGGGGCCCTGTGATCCATCCAATAGCTGACTGTGAACATCCACTTATGTGTTTGCTAGACCCCGGCCTAGTCTCACAAGAGACAGCTATATCAGGGTCCTTGCAGCAAACACTTGCTAGTGTATGCAATACTGTCATTGTTTGGAGGCTAATTATGGGATGGATCCCTGAATATGGCAGTCTCTACATGGTCCATCCTTTTGGCTCAGCTCCAAACTTTGTCTCTGTAATCCTTCCATGGGTGATTGTTTCCAATTCTAAGAAGGGGCAAAGTGTCCACAAAAATTGCTATTTCTGTATAATATTTAAAGAGAAAAATTCAGAGAACACGCGTTAGGGTCATCTCCATGTTCAGCATCATTTGTTTCATGGAAACATGTAGAAAGTCTTTGAGTAATCACTGCAAATAATATTGGATCATTCTAGTAAATAAAAAAAATAAGAGGATATGTCAGGATGTTACAGAGTTTCATAAATCTCAAGTTGATTTTCTCTGTGAGAAAAGGACAGTCAGATTAAACTTGTTTCTCTCAACGACATCCAAATTCTCCCTGTCCTCAATAGTATACTTTCACCATTTTAAAGAGAAATTAACAACATAAAAATGGTTTAAATAAGCATGATAGAGAAATGAAGAATCATGTGACAGTTCCAAGAATATTTATCAATGTAAAACAGGGACCTAGACAGAGGGACTATCCACCGAGTATGCCAGAGGTCATGTGCTTTCAATAGTAATATAAAATTTATTAAATATAAACTAATCAAAGATGGCAATGTAACTGTCATTGAAAGAGCTGCTTAGGATAGCAGAGACTTGAACCTTCAAGGGCAGAGATGTACTCATCCGATAAAGCTTTACCTGGAAACTTCTAGAGTCTAAGTGCTCTCACATGGTGAACCCACCAGGCCATCCTGTGTCAGCACTGAAGACGGCAGCATAGCTCCAAAGCCATCCTGCTCCCACTGTCTCATACCTGGCTCTGGCTTGCATAGAAATACTGCATAAAATATTGCATTTACAACCTTATTAAATTGTATGAACAATTCATATAGTGTTAAAGAACTATGAAAATTCTTGTGTGGTAAGAGAAGAGTGAAAAAGACTGCTGGAAGACAGAGGTGATGTAGCTGATTCCGTTATGAAGAATGGCCAACAAGAATCCTGGCAGAAGACATATTTCACTTTGTCCATAATTTTCTAGTGAAATATCATATTAAACTACTGATTTCATGTTTCAGCAATGATCTACATACAATAAAATATGTGGAAAAGACATCACATCACTCAAACCCTTCTTGAGAGCCATTCCTGAGATTAAATGTATAAGATTTGCACATTTTCCCCTTTCCTTAACTTTCCCTTGCCTCGTAAATATCTCTTTGGTCAATATTCTAAGTTTTCTGATTATATAGGGACTTAGCGTAGTGTGTCCTTCACAGAATGTTGAAGAGTTAAGTACAGTTTTATTTCAGCTGCAAGACTTTCTATGTAGTTGGCATTTTTGAGTTTTCAAAGAATAAGTTTCTTCCAAATGGCTTATATTTATCTTTAGAAACAATTTAAAAGGGGAATAAATCTGTCATAATCAGGTCATCCAGACATAGTGCTGAAAGCATTTAATATCTGATCTAGTCTGTGAAATAAGACACAACGCTGGCTCTGCTATTAAATATCACATAATCGCCTTAGTTAAAGAAGTCGATTTTAGTGACTTGAGCTTCATATCTTAGGAAAAAAAAATACTTATATTAACATAGATTCAGCATGCATATTGTGCTGAGAATAGCCCCTAACTTAGATTTTGCTTATATTTTCCAATTTATTACATTTGTCTATTTGAATTAGACACATCTACTTTCCTGGGAAACTAACGTGGAGGCATCTTTGTATGCTCCAAGGAATATATGGGGCGTGGTAATTCATTAATTTGGCTTGCTTCATTATAGCATAATAAAATGCAGCAGAGGACAGTATGGGTATGACACAGAAATAATCAAACATCCAGTTATTTCTAACCACTTAATTACATGCTAATTATGCCTGAGTTTTGTTTTGTGTCTGTGCCTGATGCTTTTCAAAGAGTATTACACATGGAGATTGTACATGTGCTAGAAAACAAATTAGTATAAAAATAACAGAATATTTTAACTACTACTGGCTTTGTGTTCTGCAAGAATTTTTCAATACTACACATAAATTGTATTCATTAGGTAAACATGCCCAATTACGCTGATACCAACTGGGTGGCAATTAGTACTTTAGGTCATAGTGTTAATATTATCTAAATCAGATAGTAATTTTGTGCCATGAGAATATAAATTTGAGCTATTTGAAATATAAACCATTTTGCTATTGACTTATAGACTACAAAGAAAATTGTCATTACCTAAAGCAAAATTTCATGCTACTTGTAGAACCATCCATGGGAAACCACAGTGTGGTCTTTGGAAAGTCTCCTAACAAGGGGCACACTCCCCAGCGAGGGTCAGAGTTCAGTTCCTGAACTCATCCATCACAGGCAGACTGCCAGGGGGTGACTAGCTGTCATGACTAAGAATGGGACAGGGCCCCCTCCCTGACCTCTTAAATCACTCTCACACACAGGGTTCAGCCGATACTCATTCCCGCTCGCTCACAAACAACATGACCCAGTAAGTGTCCGTTTTCAAAGGGGCACTTGGAGTCAAGGAAAGCAAGTACAGATGCCCGGGATTCCTCAGAGGCCAATATACTCGACATTTTTATTTTTAAGAGCTTATTTTAAATACTAATCAGGAAAGTAAAACATTATGTCAGTTATAAATGACTATCTGAAAATGTATTATTTCTCTTTTTGCATAAGCAGTAATTATGAGAAACATAAAGGGGACGTCTTTTTGTTTTTGTTTTCTAAATGAAATCAAAACATATCTAGGCAGATCTGAGGACATTTAAGGTTAAGAATCTAGACATGTGCTGATGGCTGTGCTCAGTACATGTCTAGCCCCTTTTTCTGATGACATCACGCTCATGATAAAGGTTACTGACAATGCAATTTTACCTTGAGATAATCTCAACACTGTCTATTTTATTTGGCTCTTTTAAGGAATTGATGCCCAGAGAGTGCTGTGTTTAAACTCTGTCACTGTCTACTGATTTCATTCATTAAATTATTACCTATACAATTTGGATTATGGAGACTCATCCTTAGAAACTAAAACAATTAGACACAAAGTAGTATCCTGAAGCACTCAGCCTACATTCTAGACAGGGGTCATCTATTTTCTCCCTACACATTTCAGCCTTGTGTAACTTATTGATGGTCAAGGCAAGTATATGAGTGGCTTTCTTAAAGTTGAGAAATTGAATCTACTTGGGGCCACATTCCATCCTGTTTATGAGAAAAAAAATAGACTAAACTTTCTGCAGATATGAACTGATTTTCATGCATTCCATACCGAACATTCAGTGCTGAGGTTGATTGTAGTTTTCTACAATTGTTGTTTTTTTAAAAGAAAACAACTGACAGAGCTTTGCTTCTCCCAGTCTTCTGCACAGAGCAGAGCTTGGAGAGGAGAAGACTAGCCACGAGGGTGACCTCATGACTTCAGATTCTCTTGGGCAGTCGCCCTTTTAGAATACAAGGTAATAAAGATGCATGACCTCAGGTTTTTAATTAATTCTAAAGTCATATAAAATAGTTTACACACAAAAAGGTTGTCTGCTTCTGCCTTGGCCCATATTGAATAACTTTCTGCAGGCCCTTAGATAAAGAGAGCTACATTACCTAAACATCTAAGTAAATAGTAAAATCGGTAATGTTGTCAGTGATTCCACAGAGACCAAAAACACAACAGGTGCTCATACTTTCTTTCAATATTTAAAACAGCAAAAGTTTCATCAATACAAAGATATTTAATACCCTAATGTGTAAACAAAACTCAGAAAATTACATGGTGAAGTTGGCTTCTATCCTCTCCTAAAATATAATATTGCATTGGCATAGGACACTATTGGCTTTATAGAATCGATTATGTAACAGTTTTTAATTGGCTAGTTTAACTGCCCAGAATGTCAATTATCCTTTAAAAATATAGGCCTTAAAGTTTTAAAACACTTTGAAAATGTATCCAAGGGAGGAAATGTCTTTTAGTAGTTACAAAAATACAGAATGTGCATATTTTATGCTTAGACAAATCTGTAGCGTCAGCATATTCTATGCAAAAATCAGCATTTGAAATCTTGCTCAAATTTCCTTCTTCATGGACCTTATCAAAATGGATACTGGGAACACTGCTACATCCCTGCACACGGAGATCTCACTTCACCTGATAAGAGAGTGATAAAAACACCGGGGTTTCAGGTCTGTTTAGGCTTCAGCTGTAAGGTTTTGGCGCCCCCAAGCCCTGTTTTGGAGAACAGCAGTCATTCGGAAAAGCAGGAAATAAGTTATAAAATATATCTGTAAAACATCAGCACACTCAATTTTTTCCTCCTTGAAAAGGCATTACGTTTTACATAGCCACCATTTATAGTTTTTTTTTATTATTCTTAATAGTTTTCACAGCTGTTGTATACTAAAGTGTGGGAGCAGCGTGGTTTGGATTTTGTTGTTATTGTATTTTTGTTTTTACCTAAAAAAAATTTTAGCATAAATACATCGAACAGATTTACACGTGTCCTCTAAATGTTTCTCCTCAAACCATCAAACAGACAGACATTTAGAGTACAAGCAGAAATGTAGGACATGCCTTTTGGTTATTGGCAAACTTTATGCAAATAGGCAGCCTCTCTCGGGGGAAACTGTACACTATTGAAATTTATATCTAAATGTGACACCATCCAGATAGGATCTTCACCATCATTATTTTCTATTCGTGTCATACATTAAAGGAAGAGTTGAACGATGAAGCGTTCTGAAGCATATTCAATAAATTTCAACTATTTTGCTTGTCCCATCTTTAAAACGCCAAGTTTGCCTTATTACGATCCAGTTTTGCATTCAGCATGTAGTAATGGGGCTGCTGGCATCGCACCTGTCAGTAAGACTTCAGCAATCCAAGCCTTAAAGGTTTTGATGGGAATGCAGACGGAATACCAATTTGCCAATGCAGTACTCATGCCTGTAATATCTACAGGGTTCACACAACTCTGATTAATCCGACACTTTTTGCATACTTCTGGAAAAGAACTCTTGTAAAAACATGGAAGCAAACAAAAGATCTGATTTCTCGCCTCGTTTGGCCTTTTCTGTAACTTATTTCTATCTTTACTCCAAGCAAGCCTGGAAAGTCTATACACTTCCTTCTGAGATACTGTAAACCTAGATACTACAAATCACTTGGTCAATGTACATTAAATCTAATTTAGTTTGACCACCACTACTATTCAAAGACCAGCAAATTGATTGTGTTACTAAAAGGTGATGGAGTTGATACTGCTTTTTAATGAACTCCATGCCGGCATGCTGCTGCTAATGCACCGTACTGTAGATCACCCAGTCACCTCCCCTCTAATTGAATTTATCATTTGAAACCTCGACTTGATGCTAACAGTCCAAAAATAGATGAGTTCTTCTAGAACATTCCTATCTCCCAAATGCCTTATATTGAAGTTTTCTGCAACAAACACTTGCCTTTCTTATCGTTTTGTGAGGGCCACTTGTCAGTCATAGAGGGACAATTACAAGAAAGTGTGTCTTTAGAAAAAAATATTATTGACCCCTGCAAATTGACTGACGACATCCAAATTTGAAAGTGGAGCTCCAGCAGCCTTAATGGGATATATGCAAATTGTCTCTACACAGGCCTGAAACTGTCATATGGCTGCGGTTATTTTAAGACACACACAGTCTTCTCTTTCTGTTCTACCCACTTTTATTTTCTCTCAATGGAGGCAGCGTGTTTGGGAGACTAGTCTATCTTGAGGGAATGACAATAGCATTTGCAGGGTTCTACCTCCAGGAATCATTATGGGTGCCAGTTGGTTTCTTAAGTCAGCCCTAGGGAGGGAGAAAGAAAGCGAAACTGATGTAAGGTGACATTAAAACCAGGAGAAAAGGAGTAAAGAAAAGACATGATTTCTGTAGGTTTACAAAATCAAGGCAGTATTGTAGAATTAGAAACATGCAGAGAATAGTAACTGATTATGCTTTAAATTTTTTTTAACGAAAGAGGAACCTAATTTAGTGGTGCATTGTAGTTCAAAAATAGCTTCGCATAATTCATAAGGTGCTCTACTTGAGGATTGCTGAAGTTCCTCGTTATGATAATGCCTTTTGATAACTTTTATTGAACATAAGCATTCCCCTGATTAAATCTCTTAACAGGCAGTGCTTTTCAGTACTAGCTGCCATCGTTTCGGGACTAGGTTGTACACACTGTGCAGAGACAAGATGAGACATGGCACCGCTTGCCAAAAATCCATCAGAGAATAAATATAAGAAAAAAAAATCTAATTTACAATAAGGATTTCCAACTGAAAAAATTACCATCTCTCAAAACTCTGAAGCACCAAATAAGCAATTTTTCATCACGTGTTAGACTTGGATAAACTAAGTAACATAGAAAAAACACACATGTTATCAAAACTAACTATTCTTTTCTTCTATGTATATGTGCCTAATTATATAAACCCTCCAAGAAAAAAAAATAGCTAGTTAAACATTGTACAAATGCCACCCCATATAACTATACTCAGATTTAATAGGGTCCCACATCTCAGTAACCGAAAGATATCTATGACCAGAGGTTTGCGAGTCCTGAGAAAGTCTTAATTCACCAATAAATTAGCCAGTCATTCTGATTGTTTTCTCAAAAAAAGAAAAAAAGAAAAGAAAAAAAGAACAAGAAAAGGAAAGGAAAAGAAAAGAGGACAAGAAAAGAAAAGGAAAAGGAAAAGAAAAAGAAGAAAAAGAAAAAGAAAAAGAAGAAAAAGAAAAAGAAAAAGAAAAAGAAAAAGAAAAAGAAAAAGAAAAAGAAAAAAATCTTTGCAAGAATTATGAAGGGGCTGCTTGTTGTTGATGTTGTGGTTGTGGTAGTGGTGGTGGTGGTTGTGGTTGTGGTGGTGGTTGTGGTTGTGGTTGTGGTTGTGGTTGTGGTTGTGGTGGTGGTGGTGGTGGTGGTTGTGGTTGTGGTTGTGGTTGTTCTGGTCTTCTCTTCCATACCAGTATGTCTGTCCCCATTTCATAGATGCTGGAAAATCAGAAGGCTCTTAGTGAGTGATGCAGGATCGAATCAATCTTGTTACTCCATGTGTAGGGAGAAAATGAGCCCGAGGCCATGACAACTCTCTCCTATAGGACAAAACCAAGTGGTCAAGGAGGATACGTCCCCCTGATGCAGAACTTTTCTAAGGAGAGTCAGGAACCCTGAGTTGAGGAAATAACCCTTCCTTATCCCCTGGGTATCTCATAAGCCTGCCCTGTGCTCTCTTCTTTTCCTATCCTGCTTATTATATGAAAAACCCATAGATGTGTACCCAGTAAATTGGGCTCTGTTTGTGCATAAAGCTAATATTCTAAGAACAATCGCTCAGACTCTGATACCTCTGAGCTCTCAGATGATGCATTTGCAGTTCTGCAGCCCATGTTTTCTTACATTTGTATTTCTTGTCATACATTCAATGTCACAAAGTAAATGTGAATACCAACTCTGCGAAGATGGCTCTGTGGTTAAGAATATCACCTCCTCTGGCAGAGAACCTGAGTTCAGTTTTCAGCACCCAAGTTGGCCTTAGCACAACCACCTGGAAGTTCAGGTCTGAGGAATCCAGTGTTCTCCTCTGGTCTTCGCGATACCTACATACACATCCCCACACAGGCAAACACACATATACATAGTTAACAGTAAAAATAATATCTAAGAGAGACAGGTAGGTAGATAGGTCTCCCTAAATAAAGAGAATAATATTCACATTGCTGTATATAGCCTTAATCACCAGCATAGTGACATAACAATATTGTAGTCACTTCATGGTTAGGAATAATAACTAATGTTAATTATTTGCATGATCAGTGTCAAGGATTTTAATAAATCTGAAAAATGTGACTGATTTTCCTGAAACTATTTGTCCTCATGATGCCAGAACCTATATTTTTACATATACAGAAATGTAGGTGGTTGATAATACATAGAACAGGAATCAGGGTGGTCCCCAGTCTCGCTCTCCAGTTCATACATGGAGAGTATAAACAGTTCATTTCTAGTACCTATTGTGGCTAAATGCATGAATAGTGAGGAAAAAACTATTTTGTATGGTGTCAGAGAAGTAAGTAAAGTGTAAAACCGAGGACTAAATAGAGTTAAAATTAATTCCAAGGTAAAATACCTTTCAAAACAAAAGCCATGGATACATTTTTACAGTTAAAAATATAGAAAAATATTTGTGTTTGTGGAGAACTGACTACAACATTCAGTACATTTTCCTGATAAAACAGCCTAAGAGGAATTTTCTTGATATACATATATTGATAAATAGTTTTGTTTACTTTAAGCTTTGGTATTAGGATTTTCTACAATGTAGAGCAAAAAGCAATTACAATAAAAATAAAAAGAATATCAAAGATAAAATTTGGAGTCAGAAAATACAAGCACTGCAGCTTCATAATAAATTATTTTAGAGGATGAATAAATGATGTTTACCAAGTGCAACCTAAGAGAAGACAATTGTTTCCATTTAAATAGACTTTGATGTTGAAAACGAATATGCATGAAACTCATAGCCTTTGAATATCATGGATTTTATTTTGTATGGAAAATACTAAAATACATGCCAAAATTTACACTACAAGAAAATCTAAAAGAAAATAATTTGAGAAGTATCTGATAAATAAGGTAGAGAGGCAGAGGAAATGGGACATGGGTATGAGGAAGAATGTGCAGTTTCTAGTGTTTGAGACAATTAAACTTTCTGCAGAATGGTGAAAAGCTTTTTCATGCACACTGCTAACTTTCCCTCAGGTTGTAGGAGTCCCTGTTCAGCAGAACTGGAGGGACAAAGAAAATGTAAACTGGTATCCATCTACCTCCCCAAAGATGGCACAAAGTACAAATGATCAATGCTCAATTTTTTTCCTTCTGGCGTATGGTTTCCTACCCTGATGTTCCACCCCAGGTCTCTCGTGCCAATGAGAAACAATTTTAAAAACAACATCTACTGCTCTCCTAATTACCATAAAATCGTGATCATAAAATAGTTGGTATTTTATTGTGAATAAAACTCAAAAACCTCACGTTACAGCATAAAAGGAGTGCTTGTGTTACTATTTCATGTGGCCCTAACAATGAAGTTCAATTGCACTGTTCAGGGACTGTGTCAAGCGAGTGTTGTGCCACATCTCTTTGATTGCTAAAGGAGAGGTAGATATGGAAAGGCACAAAGTGCTATGCTAGACCTACTCATTCAAACAAACATACTGAAAGGCTAAGATTATGGACTAAATTATAAACGCCATTCTGCCTCAATGCGCAGTAGGGCTGGCACTCTCAATTTTAGCCTACCTTTAGATTCTCATGGGAAGAATTTTTATGTCCATGGGTAATTAATGCTTGCAACTCCCTGTGGTATTGTCGGATCCTTTCATAGAGTGGAAACTCAAAAGAACATAACCTCAATCCATAAATGGTTGTGTGCAAATCAGCCTAAAAGGCTTTGTGAGTCTCTGGTAGGCTAATCTCCCCTAACTGTAGGTGTTATTCAATGTATCTGAAGTGAACACAGAGGAAACAGTCTCTGTGCCATGAGGCAAGTTGTTCATAGTTCAATGAATCTTTCAAATCAAACAAGTAACACATGGTAAAGCTAACTTAGGAATCATAATAGAATCCTTCCACCTGCAAGTAAACACAAGAAGAAAACTTAGAGGATGTAAATTACATATGCCTGAGTTAAAGAAGTCCCACACCAAGTCTTTCTCAGTTGTCTTATTTATGGAAATTCTATTTAAAGGATTTGTATGCACACAAACCAAGGGTAAACTGAACAAACCACACCTTCTTGTTTTAGCAGAAGTCAAACATCCTTAATTTTATCTAATAGAATAGACCAGGGCTTTGCTAATTTCTTCTGTTAGCATACTGCTTTTCATACCCAATGACAAGTGAGAAATCCCCATTTGTATTTCCATTAAAAAATTTAAAGAACAAAACCGTGAACATTAAATTTATTTTTAAGGTGGTCTACCCTTCCTAACGAGCCTGTTTTTAAGGAGACTAAATTTTAATTGTAGTGCAAGCTTAGTTGTATGAACCTGCTGTTTCCCCAGTGCTTGGTAATGAGCAAATATAACTTCATATCATTAACTCAAAACTGTATTTACTTAGTTTTGGTCTGAGTCAGATCTAGCTTACTAAGCCAGCCAGTTTCACAGTTCACTTCTGTTTGCTAAGTTATAACTTCATCTTAAAAGATGGTTATGGATAGATGCAACCCAGGAAGCTAATAAGTTATGCAAACCACATGGTCCTTCAAATTAATTATCCTCTTTTTTAAGTCTGGAGTTAGAAATGCTTGCTCACATTTTCCTGAATGAGGATGTAAGATCATTATTTGGAAGATGTCTTCACTACCTGGATAAAGGATGAAAAGGTAGGGATACCATGGTAATTTGAATGGTACCAGTCTCCCATAGGCTCTTTTATTTGCACTTCTGATTCAAAGTTGCTGGTGCTGTTTGAGAAGACCTTTAAAGATGGAACCTTAGTGGGAGAGGGATGTCATAGCAGAGGCAGGCTTTGTGTGTTTATGCCCACACCCTATTCTCTGCTTCTTCTGTAAGAATAAAATGCAGGAGGCCTGCTTCCTAGTTCTGAGGCCTGCCACAGTGGACTTCATCCCTCTGAAAACATAAGACAAAAGAAAATCATCTTCTTTAAATCACTTTGGTCAGAGTGTGCTATCACTCTGTAACAGAAAGGAAGCAACGTAGATGCCCACATTAAACCGATGGAGGCAGCTAGGTTTCCATCAGATTCTGTTCTGGCTTCTTTTTTATTTGTTTGTATTTACCATTAGAATCCATGTCTTTGCCATAAAGTCTTAATGTAACTAAGATATTACCTATTAACCTTTTCTGATAAACTTCTACCTCTAAGTAATATATAGAATGAAATATGTAATAACAAATGGCAGCCATCATTGTAGGCATGTAATCCAAATTTAGCTAAAAATCCAAGCTAGAAAAAAGAGATTCAAATATTAAAGTCCCTTTGTAAAGTCCGAGAACAAACTCTTCCCAGAGCAGTTTCCTAGCTTGGCAGAAGGAAGTTAGCTCATTTAAGAAACAGTGAACCATAAGACAGCTATATCAGCATCCTTTCAGCAAAACCTTGCTGGCATATGCAATATAGCTGTCTCACGTGAGGCTATGCCAGTGCCTGGCAAATACAGAAGTGGATGCTCAGTCAGCTATTAGATGAAACACAGGGCCCCCAATGGAGGAGCTAGAGAAAGTACCCAAAGAGCTGAAGGGGTCTGCAACCCTATAGGTGGAACAATAATATGAACTAACCAGTACTCCCGGGGCTCCTGTCTCTAGCTGCGTATGTAGCAGAAGATGGCCTAGTCGGCCATCACTGGGAAGAGAGGCCCCTTGGTCTTGCAAACTTTATATGCCCCAGTACAGGGGAATGCCAGGGACAAGAGGTGGAAGTGGGTGGGTAGGGGAACAGGATGGAGGAGGGTATAGAGAACTTTCAAGATAGCATTTAAAATGTAAATAAAGAATATATCTAATAAAAAAGGCAAAAACAAACAACAACAACAACAACAACAAAACAGTGAACCAGAGTCTTAGGCCCTTCACAGGTGTGGTAAAGGGTCAGAGCAAAGGTACACTGAGTATCTCACCATGTACATGGGCCCATGGGAAACCAGCATGGGCCCATTGTAAAAGCCCCCAACTACCCAGAGATGGGATAACCTAATGCTGAGTTCAGCCTGTGCTACTGGACCTAGAGGCATGGCTTCTTAAGAACTCCCATAGAGCAATGAGGCCTGGGTATCATGAGTATCAGCATAGGCCCAGGCCCAGGCCCAGGCCCAGGCCCAGGCCCAGGCCCAGGCCCAGGCCCAGGCCCAGGCCCAGGCCCAGGCACAGGCACAGGCACAGGCACAGGCACAGGCACAGGCACAGGCACAGGCACAGGCACAGGCACAGGCACAGGCATAGGCATATTGAGACCAAGATCCACCTTTCCAGCATGGGCAGAAGTCAGAGAGAAGTCCTAGCACAGTGTGTAGGGCATGCAGACCAGCAGGTGAAAGCCTGCAGCTGCCCAGAGAGGAGAGAGAGGGACTGATCCAAGTAGGGAGGAGCCAGAAGCCATTAGCCTGATTGTCTTATTAATAGAGCCCCAGAGAGACTGTCCAAATGTCAGCTACAGACATGTAGACAAGGCAAGAAAATCTGAAAAGTCAACAGACTTGGTAAGATACTTGGGAAGTCCTTTAGGAGAGAATTAGAGACTAAAAAAGAAAAATGGTTTCTATGTTGAAAAAAACTGAAAATGCAGTAACACAATGTGTCCCAAATTTTTGCTTCGCTTATCAGTGTGCACATAATTATTTTGCAGTAAAGATTACAATTTTGTACATCTTCTTTAAGAAAGATCAGAATAAAACAGACTTAGAGGGGGAAAAGACTAGATAATCACATGCTACATTAGAGGACATAGAACAGAGATTAAAGTATTCTTTAAATCAGAATGAAGGTCTTCAGAAGAATTCAGTCTGGAACATACAATGATAGGAAACAAAGATAGCCCCAGATAAGAGAAATCCACAGAGGATTGAGGAATTACCAAGGCAACCCATAGAGATACAATATACTGAGTTAAAAATACAGGTTCTGTTTAATGAAGTTGCCTTAGAACAATATCATACAATAACTATGTATTTCACTTTTCAGAGTTTGAAAATTTTAAATAAGTACAAGTGTTATTACATCATATATTTGATGCATGTTCAGAATTCCAAAGGCATTCTGCCTTAAGTTCTGAAAGGAATGATTTAGAGATTGCACATTTATTAGAGATGGTGGCTATTTTGAAGATGTTTTTGCAAATTGAAATTGATGACACTCTGACATGTGTATCCATTATAATATAACAAATCTCTAGAAATTATGACACATGAAATGCTACAGCTATATTTTAAAATCCCACAGATCAAGATGGAAAGACTTAACTGGACTTTAAAGGACATGCTCATAGCTAGAACAAAAAGGGGTCACAAAGATTCCCAGAGTTAGATTACATAGTGCTTTATTAAATTAAAAAAAAATTAAATGCTATCAAACAACAACAACAAAACAGCTCCAAGAAAGATTGGGTTATTGGAAAAACTACTGAAACAGACAAGTCTATTATCATCAGGGTGCCTTAACATCAGAATGGAAGGCAGGAAACATGTTGCATTGGGGGAGAGGTTTTATCTTTGTTTCAAAAGAAAAAGAAAAACTTTTGGAAAAAACTATGGATTCCATCAAAATTAATAAAAATTAGATTTAACCAGGGCAATCCTCTTGAAGATCTAGGCTGTACAAATTAAGGAAGAAACCAAGAAGAACAAAGCATGTAACATGAACACTGAACACTGATCCCTCTCAATGAGAGCAACTCTGAGATTGGCTGAGACATGATAGTGTCTCTGCATAGCTAATAAATCTTGTTGGCTACAGAGTCCTCATGACCTATGTCATCCTTTCATATGGCATGCATGGAAATTTATATTACAGTTGGGCTATACAGTCCAAAGGGACTTTAAAGATTGATGCCTTTTTCTTGCTCAAACATTGAGGAAAGGATCATCTTTAACTGATCTGTGGACACTGCACATTCCATACATGTGTTAATGCAAAAAAAATGTATATCACTTTTGAAAGTCTATATGTTCACAGAGAAAAAAACAAATACCAATGAAGTTAAAACAGCCCTGGAAAGATTCATTCTTGAGGATTCTGAGACTAATACTGAGATGTTGAGACATATTTATTTCTGTATCCAGATCTCATACTGCCTCAAACTCCATAACTTGCTTTCAGGACAGCTTCAAAATGGCTGACCCTAGTTGATCCAGCATCTCAGAATATTCCAGTTAGGACTTGAGCTAAGCACGGCACTTTACCATCACACAGAGATTGGATAGCAAGTGTTATAGCTAGCTTTCCTAAGACTTCGCCAATATCCCAATTTACTTAGCCTCCCCAAATGAAAATATTACCCTCCAAACAGTAGAAGCAAATTTTAAGAATACAATGTCCCATCCCCATTCATTTGGTGAGTGGCAGATGTTTGTTGTTGTTTTAGGTTGGTTAGTCACAAGTTGTTAATGGTTTTGGCCAGGAAAGAAATAAACTTAAGGGATCTCTTTCCTTCTTTCTTTTTTTCTCCTCTATCCTTCTTTCTTGCTTATCTAATGTTAGGGAAAGAAGTGGTAATAGAGATGACAAGATAAAAGGGGAATAAAGGGATGATAGGATAAAGGGTAGATTATTAAATCTACATTTAGATTAAAGAGCAACAGCCAGCCATATATTTTCATATTGGTATGGATCTTGTATATTGATACAAATTTAGGGTTATATTTAGCTACAGAAGATTGTATGTATATTTAAACTCTTATTCAAGATATTGTACCTATGTAACTCAAGGATAATAGGAGGGAGTAGTGGGGGAAGGATTGTGGGAGGGAGTGAGCCAGGAGGGAGGCAGTGAGCAGGATGTAAAGTGAATAAGAAAAAAAAAAAAAGATAAAAAGTAATGTGAAGTTGTAATTCTTGAAAGCTAATATTGCAAACTGTTTAGGACAATTAAGAAATGTAAGTTAAAAACAAATGTGCAGTCACTTCAGAAACTAATTTAGTTAATTAGATCAATAAACATTTTTATCTTCTATGTGTTTCAAATGTTAAACAGATAGTAAAGTAGCCAGAAATAAGCAATATTTGTTTATTAAGAGACACTATAGATTGTTTTCAAAAACCTTAGTGATCTACAGAATATGATATTTAAAGATTTTTTTTTAACATACGGCTTTTCATGACAATGAGACATGTCTGCTTTTGGCAGCACCGTCTTCTACTTCAAAGAAGGTGATGCGCACTGAAGAACCTCCTTTTGGAGTTTGCCCCAAATGTGGCAAAGCTGTCACTATGCAAAGACTTCCCTTGCCTCTACTGCTGTCCAAACTGGACAAACATGACACAGAGAAGTTGACTGCTGAGCTTTGCCAAGATGAGGTAAGTGGTCCTTCATAATTCCTGCTTCACCAAAAGGTCTGTCAGATTTCTTGGCCAGAAGGCTATAAATGGTGACTATCAAGAAGGCAGTAGCCCGGGTCATATCTCTAGTTTTGGAAACTTCTTGCTCTCTACTTCCTGTTTACTCGAGTAATTTCTTTTTCCTTCTCAGGTCTCTGATAGAGTTGAAGACTAGATAGCTACAGTCTCATAATTAAGCTTAAGTTGTTTAGAACTTAAGAAAATGTTTGAAACTCTAAAATGATATTTTTAGGTTGGTAATGTAAGTTATGATAGAAAGTGATTTAGGACTCACCAGGATGGGATGGATATTTGAGCACTTTATCCAAGGTTTCTAAATGTATATGGATTGGCTATTATGAATGTAATTGTTACCTTATAGTTTTAATATTTTTATTATTGTTTCTAGTTTATTGATGTTAGAGAAAGAGCTTTGTGTTGAACTAAAAGGGGGAGATGTAGGGACAATCTCTTGTGTATTGTGTGGAAGCATCACCTGTCAATATGGCCAAAATGATGAGACAGGATTAGAAGATGGGACATCCTGAAGAAAGAAACACTGGGAAATAGTCAGAGGTGGGAGATACTTACCACCTAATCTCAGAGTAAAATAAGAATTATGAAGCTAAGGAGCGATAACTAGCCATGTAAGCACACACTTGTGTGTGTGTTTTAACTAAGTTAGGAGCTAGTGGCAGCAAGCCTAGATTAAGGGCTAGGCAATTTTTAATAAGTAATATGCCTCTGCGTCATTATTAAGGAACTGAGGCATGAGTGGAAAAGCCCACAGTTACACCCCTACTAGCCCAGATACACTTCTCTGTTTCCCTTCAGAAAAGAATAGGTCATCCAGAGATACAAACTGAATATGGTATTGCAAGATAAAATAAGACTAGGTGCCAGCCCTCATATCAAGGCTTCATAAGGAACCTCAATAGGAGTAAAAGAGTTCTAAGAAGAGGCAGAAGAATCTGAGACAACCCCTACTCCCACTTTTAGAAGTCCCACAAAGAAGGCAAGTTAAACAACCATAATGTATATGCAGAGGAACTAGGGCAGAGCTATGCAGGGTCTGTGAATTCTACTTCATTCTCTGTGAACCTCTAGGAGCCCAGCTTAGTTGATTATGTGGGTCACGTTCTCCTGGTGCTCACAACCCCTCTAGGTCCTACAATTTCTCCCTCTACTCTTCCTCTGGGTTCCTGAGTTCCATAGGGCCGACCCAATGGAGATTACCAATTTGGGCTCACTCCATCTCCCTTTCCCCCACCCCCTCCTCCCTCTCCCTTTCCCCCCTCTCTCTCTCTTTCTCTCTCTCTCTCTCTCTCTCTCTCTCTCTCTCTCTCTCTCTCTCTCTCTCTCTCTCTCTCTCTCTCTCTCTCTCTCTCTCTCTCTGCCTACTGGTTGCTGTGGGTCCCATCAGCTTCTAAGGGAAACCACTGTGATGATGGTTGGGCTAGGCATGGATCTATGAGTACAGCTGAATAACACTAGGTCTCTGAGTTCACCAGCCTCTAGATCCTATCCCTTTAGGGCATGTTGGGCACTATTTCTATTATACTATATAAGAAAAATATTTGAATCTAATCATTCTGCTTGCTTATTAAAAAAAATTCCCCGTAGTAAGATTGCAATAAAATTTGGATACATACACCACACTAAATTATTTTAAAATAAAAAATCCCCATGTTAATTCTTAAAATTACTTATTGTTTGTTTCTGTACCCATCCCCCTACCAGATTATAGATTCATTCTGGTAAAAGATATGAAAATAATTCATTTTTGACATATTTTAAGTTGTAGACCTATGACAATATAGTCTATGTGGTAAGAACTGAACAATTTTGCTGGCTGAAAAGTAGATCTAAATAAAAATAAAAACAAAACGAAGCAAAAAGGAAAAGAGGGGGGGCTTGAAACAATACCGGGGAAACTGAAGAAGGATATGAAATATGTACAAAATGGTTCTGACTCTGTTGCTGCATCTGTATCATTTAGCTGCCATGACATTTCTATAAAATAGGTCCAATGCATGATGCAAAGTTTAATAAATAAACAAAACAAAAACAAAACAACAACAACAACACAAGGCAGAACTACACTAATAAGGAGCCCTCAAGGAGCAGGTAGAAAACTTTCTCTTGGGTCAAAAACTTAGAGATTTTCTCAGGATGTTTAACAAATACTGAATAGAACAAATGATGATTAATTCAGGTGTGAATTGCGAGTGTGTAATAGAAAAAGAACTTCTCAGAAATATAGCTGGGAAAATGACTCATGAGCTTTTCAATATCATCATATGTGTTTGCTAAATCTAACAGAATGCTTAGAGATGTGGCACATAGGTACTCAAGCTGAGTATTAGATTTTTCCATAGGTGTTGTTAACATTATAAAAAGCACAACACAAAGTGGTGGGCTGGAAGCCTATGAAATATAGGGCACTATTATTCTCAAAGAATGTTTTATAGCACTCTTAAATGGGAAGTCCAGGGAACACAGGAAGAGAAATACTTCAAGATAATACTTAAAATGTTCTCATGTCAATTAACAGACATGCAAGAGACAGTACTGTCTAGGAAATAAAAATATACAAGCCCAGAGGGATCTGCATTTGGTTTCGTGGTTGGTTTGTTGGGTGGTGGTGGTGGTGGTGGTGGTGGTGGTGGTGGTGTGTGTGTGTGTGTGTGTGTGTGTGCGCGCGCACATGTTTGACAGGGTCTTCTGGATCTATGGCTGGTCTAAAACTGATTATGTAGGCAGGATAACACACAACTTATGATACTCCTAAATCTACCTGACTAGTGCTAGGATTACAGATGAACATTTACATGCTCTGCGCTCTAATTAATGTTTTTATAAAGCAAATGGTTCTCCAAGTGAATATAGTCTTTATAAGTAGTTGGTCATTTAGGTGAAAAATATACAAAACATCATAGTGTTCAAAATTTATTTTTGTCTCAATATGAACCAAAAGATATCTATATGCTGTTTTGGTTTTGTACTGTTTTCCAACAGACAAAGTAAGGGTAGGGGAACATTTTACATATTCCTTACAATTACATATATAGTACTTACTGTGTATCTCTGCTGTTCTATTTATTTTTTCTTTTAATTCCCAAACCCTTTAATGTTGAAATCAAGTCTTTGAGTTAATTTCTGTCACTATCACCATTTCATATTGAGGAAATTGTGATGTAGAAGATGAAGATTGTTCCTGAAGTCACATAACAAGGAAAATAAACAAGTAGCCCAGTGGGTGATAAGCTATAAGTGGTCAATCCTTCCACTTACTGAGTGATCTCCTCCTATGGTATTTGCTTTTAATTACCTCTTGTAATTATACACTAAAATTTTCTAAATTTCATCAGAGGAGATTTTCTCAGAAAACTGTAGATTCGTTAAACTCTCTGATTCTGCTCTGTACTTCAAAAATAAGCATAATCCTGAAGTGTAGTTCCTGGTCTTTAATGGTGATAAAATTGGCTTCTGTTCTGTTGGATTATTCTAATAAAATTAAGTTGAAACCTGTCCAATACTGCAATCGACATATTACTCACTGGCATGTGTCTGATTTTGGATTTATATAAAATTATTTAAATATATAAGGCAGTTGATGTATCAATTAAGATACCCAGCATTATGACAACACCATAATTATTGTTTTATTAAATTAGGGTCAAATATGAAGTTAACCTCTCAAAACTCCATGACACCACATGATAGAAGCCAGTTTTTTAATAGATGTTTTAAAAACCCAATGTATCAGAAAGACCGAAAAGGTCCCATATCTGGGCAAAAAGAGTTCAATGGCAGGAAATAAATAAAGGCACTGTGGAGTAAATAAGAGACAGTCCTCCATTCACTCAATGAGACATCGGTGGTCCCACTTGCATTCATTTTAAAGCAGGTCTAGTACATAGGAAACTTTTGCCCGTATGTCCACCCAGAAAACAACTTCTCCTTTATACTCTATTACTCTTGCCATATGATTCTGTTTGTATCAGATGAATCAATAAGCCATTACTTTATAAAATCCTGCCAACATTTTATTATGCTGCATGGAATCGGCTGCACTAAATTAGCTCCTTCTGAGCGTGAGCTACTTTCAGACACATTTGCTCTTTTCATCTTGTGTGCTTATTTTGTCTTATTTCTCGGTGTATTTTATGAAGACAGGAATATCTGCAACAATGTTTATCATCTCTGTAGGTTAAAGTTCTAACACATGGAAATATTTATAATTAGAAACCACAAGTATGTAATATTTGGAATTGTATTCCTATCCTTTATGTTGCTGTTGTGTTTCAGAGTGCACTTGCTTATGTTTGTCTTTTGAGAGAGTGTCTTCTGTTGCTTAGGCTGAATTCAAATTCAGTATGTCTTGTCTTGAACTCTTGATCTCCTCCATGCATCTCTGAAGAGAGCTGAGAGCTAAGTCTGACAACGATACCTACTATATCTGCAATTTTAAAAAACTAGGCTATTTATTTATGTGTATGCATGTGTGGTCAAGTGTATGTGAAATGCCCACTGATCCAGACAAGGATGTCAGATCTCATGGAGCTGCAATTACTGGTATTTGTGAGCATCTAACATGGGCAGTGGGAACTGAACTTGTGTGTTCATGGGCAGCATGTGCTCTGAAGTGCTAAGCCATATTTCTATCCCCTAGACCTCTATACTCTTGATAGAACTTTTCCTTTGTGTTCAACCACTTAAAAAATAAAAAGGAATTCAACTTGTCCAATGACACCATAGGCAAAATCCTTCATGTGCCCCAAACAAATAGTACTCTAGATTTTAGATATATTCTTTCACATTGAGCCAGGGCGAAAATAATCTCAAGATATGTTCTTATTCAGCTACAATATCCATACTGAGACACAAACATCCACATAGAAGAAAATGTTTCCCTGTGGCTTAGCTATGTTTATTAACCAAGAAAACTTCTTTGCTTTTCAGGAAATGTGGAGCCACACCCTGCGTCAGAAACACTTGCTTTCCCCAAGTTACTTGTAATAAATTTTTAGAGAGAAAAATACTTGAATTAATTATGAGTTTGTACCAGGCAAATCTATTTCCTGGACAATTCTTCTCTCACAATATGACATTATCTAATGTTCCTAATGATCTTACTTGTAATCATTTTTATTATCACATATTCTACTTGACACCAAATAAATGTTCCTTTTCTATCTCAAATGAACCACAAGAAACCATTTGCTAGCTGTATAAAAGGCTAGCAGCTAAGTTGAGCCCACACAATGTCTAATACTCTTTCTGTCTAGATATTGTTACCAGCTACCATGCTGAATCTGGAACTTATGAGAAAGTGCCATTTCTATCAGCAAAACCGTATCAGTCTGTGTATTTCTTTCTCTAGCTGCCAGTTTATGATTGATACTTGAAAATGGAGTCTCTACAAAACAATAGGTCAACAATGTAGTTTTGACAATGGCTTCAGAACTCTGAGAATGGTTTATTGCTATAACCATTGTTTGTTTATGGATTCTTTACTCTGTTACTTAAAACATATCCTCTGTTCAGTAAATAATCCTTTATGTCTTACCAAGAGTATTACTAAACTTGCTCTAGAGAAAATGCATGAAATACCACATGAGCTTATCCCAGACAAATTGCCATCATGCTAGGGTTCAAGTTCAGAGCACCAAAGTTATCACTATATCTTGTGAAAAGCAGCTAGAAACTTTGAGTTGGTATTCTAATTTTGCATAAAAGCCTGAGAAAATAAATCATTTGACCTTCACATATTAGATGTTTTCTGCCAAGTTCAGTCTTTTTGTTTGTAAATTTCTAAAAGCTTTTAAGAGATTATAAGTGCAAATGTGTGAAACCTAGAAAAATTTTCTATTCCAACTGTCAACTCATTCATAGTCACACTAAAGGCCACATTTCAGTGCCATGGAAGTATTTGATTCCTCACTTAAGTATTTTGACTTCATTCCATCCTGACCCAGTTCCCACCACACTCTCTGAACTGCAGGTGGCTGGTTAGTTGTGTAATTACAGTCTCACGGTTGAGGTCTAATACTAAAGACTCAATTTAGTTGTACAAAGAGAATGCAAGATCACCACACAGATTAGCTCTCTAAAGACTTTTGATCCTTTTGTATTTTAATAAAATTTCCAAATGCTATTATTGCTTCTTTTAAAGACTAGGTTCCTGAAATCTTTTGTTCTTTACAAGCTTAATATCTGCTGAAGAAAGCTGCGGAAAAAAAAAAAAGTTCAATAATGGAAGTGCTAAGCCCCATTCGCATAATCAACTGAAGCTTTCAGTCCTTATCAAGCTATGATCAACTGTTCATTACAGTCTATCCTTTAAGCCCATGCTGACTTCACTGTTGAACTTTCCTTATTGCTTGTTTTGCTTTGACAAATTTTGTCTCTGTATGTGTTGACTTTTGGAGGTAATTCATTATTTTTTCTTGTTCTTTATGGATTTTCTCATTTAATGATAGATTTAAATTTGACCACACCCGCAAGTAATTAATGAATTATACATATTACAAATATTGTCTGTAATTCATATTTCAGCAAATCTGCAATTCATATTTATGTCAAAAAAGCATTTAGTGATTGTTATTTTCTGGAACATATTCACGGATGTATATTCATGCACTTCATTCTGTTTGTAAAAATAAAAGTCATATTTCTATGATTTTATATGTTAAAAACTAGGTCATGGATCAAAATGACTAGTCTTTGAGTTTAAAATGCTTTCAGGCTTATAAATGTATCCATTCACCTGCAGCCCCAACAATCATTCATTTTCTATTTATTCACGTTATGAAGCACCTTGTGTACTGTACAGATGAACACATACTTGATTATAAACTCAGAGGTCTAAGTTTTGATATGGTGAGAGGAAACTGTCATCTATTAAGTTCATTTCCAAGAACCACACAAGATATTTAACATGTTTCCAAAAATTAACAACATATTACTGATGTTCTGATGTTTTAATTTTGTAGATTTGTTTGGGCCACATTCATAGTTATTCTCATTGAAGAAATCCCACAAGTCATTAGTTACCCACATCTGAAAGATAATTTGTTAAATATACCATAATTAATGGCTTACGAATCAATCATGGCAAATAGGATGTAACAAGACTGGCCCACTCTCTGTTCTAAATATTTAGCAGAGATTTCGGGGTGCTATTTGAGTTGAATTATGAAGAACACATAAGACCAACCAGGTAAAAATATTTTTAAACACATAAAAAATGAAATCAATATGAGATAGAAAGGTCATCTGCACCAAATATAGTGTTGCCCTTTGAATAATCATGGCCCAGGCTTTGCGTTGATGTAAATGATATGAAACATCACTCTGTTTTGCCATCTGTAAGTCTCTGAAAATCTTATTTGCAGCTTTCCATAGCTCTTAAGCTAAAGACTTAAGACTTGTGTAAACACACATCTTTGCATTCAGACTCTTCAGCTTCATAGATATATAATTTACAGAATAATTTCTGCTTCTAAAGGCTATTAAGAAATTTGGGGAAAGAATGGCCTTTAATTTTGTAATGGTTTGAACTGTGTTAGTTGTATCACTTTACTAAAGATCTACCATTTATGCTTTTTAGCTGACTCTTTGATAAATACAAGCTTACAAGATTCATTGCTATTAATCATAACTTCCAAGTTAATATTTTTGAATATACACAGTATTAAATATCAAAGATCAATGTTATACATGCCTACTGACTGACAATGTTTACCAGTGGATAGGTACTTGGTGAGGGAGAATCATCCTTGTGTGAGGATGTGGCTATGGATGGGTGTATCCATAGCATGCATATGGGATTAAATAACTGCTGTTCTTAATGTATTACAAGCAAAAAAAAAAACCCACATAGACATGAAGTGGGGAGAGAGCTGTATTCGTCAGTGATGAGTGCAGCCTGAGAAATTGAAATTGCGATAGATAATAATTATATTTAATTTTATGTGAGCGTGGAATTTTCTTTTTTCCATATAGACATATTTTAATGAGAAACCATTTTCAACTTTTTAACACTTAATATAGTTTCTAGTTAATATTTATGTTAATTTCGTAACTTATATGCCTGTACACAACAAAATGACATCTCATTTGTTGGTTTTAATCAGAAATATTGTAGAAAATTAATTCTTATTAAAAATAATTTCCTTTCCACTATAAATAAAATAATTAAAATCGTATATATAATCCTATTCTATAGGGATATAGTATCAGTATAATGAAGGAAACATTTTTAGAATCAATGGCTCAGCCTTTAAAGGCTGGGCTCTCAACCAAAAAAGTATGTAATTTTCAACAATAAAAATATTTTTAAATCATTTATTTTAAGAAGTCCAATCCAGCACCCAAATAATGGATGGTAAAGATCTAATATTGGCATATAATAGTAAACACCATATAGCTCTCTATATGTGCAACAGCTAAGCTGATGTTTGCACAGATAAGTATGTGTTAAGTGTTAAGTATGGAGAGAGCACTCAGAGCTTTAATGTCATTTCCAGACCTGGCCTCCCTTGAGGTTCTTTTTAGTTCCTTCTTTTTCTTCTGTATTTAACAGCATGAACAACATATCTAGCTTTTCAGAAGACTCGGGAATTCTTGTTTGGGTAAGCAAAATGAAATTTTAATGGAATTCTACTCTGCTCATGGTTGTGTGATTTGTCTTTTTCTATGCCAGTAAGGAAGACATTTCTCGCTTGAGGTGTGCCCCTCGATGACCACTCTGATGAGTACTTAGTGATAGCAGTCAGAGTTAGATATACCTGGAACCCTGACCACTAAGCAGAGCAGATTGCAGGGCGGGCCTTATCTTGGGGTGCTTTACTGAGTCACTTCTTGTTCAGGCTCACATACTATCATTTCATTGCCCAGTGTTTATTCTTTCCCCTCTAACTTTTTGTACTTGTAATACTTGTAGTATTATGACTAGGAGTAAACTGACAGCTATGGATCAGTTTACATATAAAATTTCACAAGTTGGATTATCCAGGCTGGATTGTCTTCCTTCATTTGAACAAAAGTTAACAGTCTACTTGCACTTACAGACCTTTCTCCACTCAAAAGGAATTGCCTGCATACTGATTTTAGGTCATCTGTACACTAGAAAATATTCTATAGTGAATGTGAGGTTGTCTTTGAACTACTCCTTGATATCAGAACTACCCACCATTCAGAAAATGATGACAAGGATTGAAATATCTGACCTGTTGTTGCTTCCTGTCCATGTATTTCTCACTTTTAAATTCTATAATTAATGATATTTAAAGATGAATGTAAGATATGGAATTAGTGTGTAAATTAAAAATGAAGAAATAAAATGACATAATTTAGTACATATGTGTTGGGAACTTCATGGCTTTAGTTTCCTAAAATGTAAGGCATATATTCCCGTTTGTATTTGTTGGGAGATCATTGTCACTCTCAGCTCACTGCCATTTGATAGGAGTTGTACTTCATGTCTGTGCTCAGAGTGACACACTTCCTTGTGACACACAAGGCCACACCCTACTCCAACAGGGCCACACCCCCTAACTCATATACAAACCATTACAATTACTTATTCATGTGTATTCTTATATTCTTATCTTAAGTTTAATATTATCATCAGAATTTTGGGGAAACTTGAATTTTTTTTTTATGCAGGAAATAATCCTTTCTTACCACTATACCAATCTCCCATCAGTTTCATCAAAGATTGCCTGAATAATTTCTCTCATTCCTCTATTTCTTCTTTTGTCCTCAAATGTATATTCTCTTGAAAAGTAGAAAGCAGCCCTCAGATCTTTTTATCACCTTTACTTGAACCCCTGGGTAACCTAGCTCTGGAATTAGAATTGAACATAGCTTTCCACTTGGCTAGAGAGCTTCAGAAATTCAGGAAACTTGTAAGACTCAGGAATCTGAAATATTCCCGGCCACACGAGGCTCCTCCACAAATGAGAGCTAATTGCAGATTGCACAGCTACTGAGCTGCATAGGAGCTCCAGAGAAAGTTTTCGGGTGTTGGCATCTATGCTGAAGTCGGCATTTTGGCAACTAATTTGCCTTAAGTCACCTGTGCCCCTCTAACTAAACCAAACAAACTCATTGCTTCACCATGCTGCATTTAGGTAGGAGTTTCCTGATATCTGCTCTTGGTGCCCTTCCCATATGAATAGATATTTATTCCCATCTCATTATGAAGAGTTTTACCACCCTGCTTAACCTGGTTAAATCTGTGTTGGCTAAGATCTGCAGGTGCTGCAGGGTCCACTCACTCGTTTTCCTTGTCCAGTTCCTCCCCACCTCCCACATTCACTACCTCTCAGCTTTTTGCAGATTTGCTGTCTTTTTTTTTTTCCTAACACAACTCTTTTCTTCCCACCACTGGAATGACATGCTTTCCAGAGCGCTCATTCTTCCCATTCCTGTTCTCCTGAGAGCCTTCTCTAAATCCAATAGAGAGCAGCATCCTCTCACCTTCCCTTTAATATCCTTAGCTCCTTTCTTGTGATAACAATTATTATCACTTGGAAAATTACCTAATTTTCACTGACTGCTCATGCTCTTCTGGTTAAATAGAAGCTTAGAGGGGATAGAAATATACCTATTTTCTTCAATGAAAATTTTCTCACAATAACAGCCCTTGAAATAATGTGTGACAATTTACCATTATATCTAAACGTGAAAAAGAGATACAGAATATGTTATATAATTTAAAATATATTAGTATGACTCTACATCTCTAATTTAAATAATGATACTTATCTTAATTAATATACCTTTTCATAAGAAGAGCTGTTTCCAAATAAACCATGAGTATTTATTGCAAAAGGGTGAAGTTTCTCTCAAGAGTTTTGACCATATCCCAAAATAATGGCACTGCTATTCTTTAAGAGTCAATCCAACATGGGGAAGATTCTCAACATAGTATTTCTTACATTCTTGTGACTAGTTGGAGGGAATATGTTGTAGAGTGCTCTGCCCTGGGAAAGAATTGAAGCAGTTTTTATGGGACTCTCTACCTGATTCCTGGGAGCCTAAGTAATTACAAAGAATAAATCTGATCCATGAGTCTCCCTAGGTTTCTTGTCTTCCACACAATCTCTAATTCTTGACTCTGCTTATGCAGTGATTACATCCCCAAAATGTGAACTGTTCATACTTGAACTTTCAGTCTTAAAAACTGTGAATTAAATAAATATATTTTTCTTTACACATTGTCCAACCTCAGCTTAAAGTGTACACTTTGAACACCAACCTGTTTTTATGGAAAATTCATATTTGTGCAGTGAAAATTATTACATATTATAGGTTATATTAAAACCAAGATAGTGAACTACTTTAATATTATATAATTAAGCTTCACAAAAATTCTTCTTTAAGAAGAGGGGATAGAAACATTTAAAGGAGGAATTTATGCTTTCTTTTATTTTTTATATTGCTATATATTTGTAGATTTAAAAAACACTATCCATCGGTTGTTATTCAAACACTTCACATAAATAAATACTAACAACCAAAAAGATCAGTCTATGGATGTACATATCTAAGTCATTATCCTGCAGACTACATTAAGAGGACATACAAATTTGTATTATTTTTGTTCTTCTTAGGCATTCACCACATATTTTTCACAGTCAAATGTACTCCTCTCAAAATTTTAGAATATGAACAAAAATACCTTGTTGTCCACAAAGCCATAGGTGTATTTTAAACTGATTCTATATCAATCTTTATTTTGAAATCTCACAGCTTTGACTCTGGTAAAAGTTTTAAGAAATAAACTTTATAAGTCTCCTGTTTCCAAGTCTCTAAATTGCACATTCTAAAACACCGGCTATTGCCGTGCTGACTGTAGAGATTGAGTGCAAAGCTATAATTCACTTTTACGTTTGAGGCTGTTGACATAAGCCAGCATAGCTTGGTGGCTTAGGGACAGCAACACAACCCTGCTATTGAGTCATGGCCTGTGTCAAACATGAGTAGGAAGGAATTGGCATGCACAGTTACAGATAACAGTTCCATCTCTCTACACTTGGGATATGAAAGAAAAAAAAAAACACTTTCTTTTTTAAACATTCAAGAAAGAGTTCATCTCTGCAAAATTTTACAGTTTGAAAAGATAGCAATTTAGAACATTTTGAGAAACTATCAAATTTTATACTAAAGGAAAGATAAAATAGAAGGATGAAAAAATACATGAAATATATGTGATTTCTTTCACCTGAAATGTCTTGGGAATCATTGTGACAATTATCATCTTCCCTTATATAGGAAAGATCTTTTAAAGAATTATTTAGTGAATCCCTGGTTCTCACTGCTGGATGCAATAGACTCATTCGTATCCTAAGAAAATTATTTTTATTTCTTAGAATATTTATAAGAGAAGATGGAAATAGAGGGAATGTATAGAATTGTTAAAAGTCATATATGAGCAGAGAGATTTCTTGGTGGGCAAAATACTTACCAGGCAATTCCGATCTGCACCTGAGCTCTCCATCCCTCAGAAATGTAGAAGGAAAGAATCAACTTAATCGGATCTTACATGTGCACTCTGGACATATGTCCACCATAATAAATAAATTAAAAATAAAAATTTCAGTCATACATGGTATTAATCACAGTCTTATAGCACTGTTTACTTTTTAAGTACTCATAGTTGTATTGGCACTCACTTCAAAACAGTAAGTTGAGCTGTGTGAAAGACATCTATACACATAGGAAAAATGCTCTACTTTGTTTGCTTTAGGGGTTCTTATAATGAAGGTTTTAAGTCACATGTTTGTTTTGTTTTATATTTGGGAAGCTTTAAGCACATTAGAGAGAAGAGAACATGTATGAGAAAGGAAACCAGCTTGTAATTTGTGGGTGATGAAGCCTCAGTGTAAATTGGATCTTAGTCTCACATGGAAACGGCATCACTGAAAAAAATAAAGCTTCAGTATGCATAGAAAGGAAGAAAAGAATAATATAGTGCATAAAATTTTCACCACTTGGAACTAAGCCACAGTGGAAAGGGGCTGTGCTAGATTAGAAAACACTTAGAGGCAATGAAGAGTGACACAGACAATTGAGTTAGGCAAGATGGCTGTAGAAGGCATATTCTAGATGCTAGATGCTAGGTTGGGACATTTCCAGTGAGCTTAGGAGGCATTTGCTTAATTTCTAACCTCAGCTCTTTGACTTGTTGGTAATGTGATTAGGAACAACTATAAAGTTGTTGTGATAATTGTCAGAATCAATGGAAATATGTTTGTGTCAAATCTAACAAATATTTCTTTTAAAAGCCTGGATAGTATATCAGAAAAACAAAGGATTCTCCTGCACAAATGAATTGTATGAGGATCTATCATAAAAGACCTACCTAAATCACAGATTTTTACAATGGCCAACTCAAATTCAAACAGAACACACCTCTGCAAGAACATCTATACATCTGTCTAGTGCCACTCTGCCATTGCCTGTGGTTATGGACCACACAATATAATTTATTTGAAGGAGAGATTCAAAGGAGCTACTTTGCATTTTGGGAAAATATTCCACCTAAAACCTGTAAGATATTAAACAATATCACCAGTGTCAGAAGTGGGATACATTCCACAGAGTTGTTGGTTAGGGATGTTGTAGATGCTCTAAAACAATCAACTCTTTTCATTTCTCTTGGCTGCCTATTAGAACTAGACAACAAGACTCTACTATTGAATAGACTACATGCTGCAGTTACATAGAAAAACGGCCTGGATCTGCGAGAAAGCTTTCATAGTCCTCTGTGGTGCTGTGTGAGATATTAGAGGAGAAAATACACTGTTCTTAACTATATGTGAACTCGATAAACTGCAAAGATCAACCTGTCAGGTAGGTTACTCTCACTTGTGTAATAGTTACCCTTCTATTACATGGATAACCACCTGCACTCTGATTGCCTTATACTCTGCAGGAGCTAACCCAGGGCTGGTTCTATAAACTTGCCCAAAAACTCAGTGGAGGAGCTATCTTAGGCCCTGATGCACAGGAGCCAATACTATTATTTAGATAAATTGACATGCCTCAAATCCCCTTTTAAATACTTAAGTTTAAACTCAGACAAAGTTTATGTTCAATGTTAATTCAGAAGCCCCTTTTTCTAGTGAATATTATTAAAAGCAGAGATTCATTGCTAGACAAGATACTGAAAATGAGTGATAGATGAGAGGTCAACCTTAAAGAAGACAATTGTATGATTCATTGTTAGCCTTAAGGAACACTGCAAGAAGAGGCAGAAACAACGCAAGAGCCAGAGAACATGGAGAAGAGGTAGAAATGCCACCTCGTGGCAAGAAAAACAAACCTACGTTCAAGAAAAAAATCTTATAAACAGAAAATAAAAATAAATAATTGTCTAAAGAAAAAAGATGACAGTTGTCAAGGAATCATAGTCAATATATTTTTAAAATTTAGTTAAAATATAATAAAGGCATAGAAAGTCGAACTTTGAATTGAATGGCATTTTGCTAGTATCATTAGTAGATTTAGAGGTGATTTAATATATTCTTGGCTATTTTATATTTATTTAACTAATTTTATGGTTGAATTATTTTATTTTTTCCTCTAAATAGATCTTATCATTTGTTACTGTACAGCAATTCAAAGTCAAATGAAAATTCATAAAATATTTACAAATATTCAAATTATAAGAATTTTAGTTGAGAAATAAACATTTAGCATTTCTCAAACATGTTTATTTTTTCCACACACATGTAGTTAAGAATTGCAAAAAAAAAAATATTACACAAACTTTGGCACTCTGCATTCAACATTCTTCTAACTCACTACTATTGTTTTTTAGAAGCAATATCAATAAAATTAGGTACATACCATGTCTATTCTTTGAGTAATCCTGCAGAATTACCTTTCTAAATTCTATTATATAGTTAAAACAGAAGGTTAAAAATCACATTTCTTTTGGTTCTTTCATCAAAAGCTATTATTTTCTCTTTACCTTTAAGCTTCTCTTTGTAAGCTTAAGTGGTGACACATTATAAATTAATACTTTTACTTTTTAATATTTTATATTTAAATTTGTTTTGTGCTCACTGAATATCAATGACTTCAGGCACAGAAAAGGAAGAGTGGAGTGTAAGATTGAGCTTCATGGAGCTTCTTAGAAACCACTCACATTTTTCTAAAATGCCAACTAACACAAGCTATGCAGTTTTAGGTACCTTTCAGAAGACAGAATAATACAACTCATAGAAACTGATGTTGAAGTTGACACTTTAGAAGGCATGATGTGTTTTGATGGGCAATGAAGATGAACAATTTGGAAACACGTATGTAACAAATATCAACCAGCGGCAACCATTTTTTATCAGACAACTTGGCCCATATTCATTTCTTGTCTATGTACAATTCAATTTAAGAGGAAGGCCTGACAGCTTTGGGTTTTTGTCTATTTTAAGTCTTAGCATCCTTAGGAAAACATCATGGGCACAGCCACATCACTTTGGGAATGTATAGGTAAAGAGTTTAGCTGATAGATGTCAAGGAGACTTCTGGAATACATCCAAGGTCATTCAAATTAGAAATTTTAATGGTGCATAAAGACAGTTACCATTTTGAGTTGTATTTCAGAGCATTTTTCAAGTTTGTAGCTACCTAGGCTTAGATTTGAATCATGGCTTCATACTAGATCCTACTTAACTGAATCTGAATAGCATTGTAGTTAAAGATAAAGGCAAATTCACTTAATATTCTGTGAGGATTAAATATATGAATGTACACAAATTTAATTTTAAGATGCCACTCAGCATAACATCTGTGGGAATCCCCTTGATATCATTGCTTATGGATTCTGGTTTAATATTTTGTCATATCTGCAAGAAGTAGAATCTTAAATCTACTAGTAGAGCACTCTGCTGAGAATTTTAGAATATATAGAACATATTAAATCATTGACAGACTGGGAAATAGTCTAAGAGGAAGACAACTGAAGATTGGTAGGTAAAAACTGTACCTTCTGTAAATGATTTAATAATCAGTATTTATTGAATAAACAGTAAATATATGCATATAAATATATTTTATATTTTAATATAAATTCATAAGTGCATATATAAATATAAAAGTATTTAATTGTGCTTCTATCTTTTACATATATTGCTTATTGAAAATATTTAATAATATACCACCTATCAGAACCCACTGATCTCAAGATAAAGTTTCTTTATAACCAGAATTATGTTTGTTAGACTCTTCTTGAAGAGAGAGAGGGATGGAGGGATGGAAAGGGGGAGATAGAGAAAAGGAACAGAGGCAGAGAGACTCACAGAAAGAGACATAGAGAGGTAGAAGAAAGATTCAGATAGAAAGAGAGAAGAGGGGAGAGAAGAAGAGGAGGGGATGGGGACAGAACAGAGGAGAGGGGAGGGGAGAAGAGGGGAGGGGAGGGGAGGGGAGGGGAGGGGAGGGGAGGGGAAGGGAGGGGAGGGGAGGGGAGGGGAGGAGAGGAGAGGAGAGGGGAGGGGAGGGGAGGAGGAGAGGAGAGGGGAGGGGAGGAGAGGGGAGGAGGAGGAGAGGGGAGGGGAGGGGAGGAGGGGAGGGGAGGGGAGGGGAGGGGGGAGGAGAGGGAAAATTACAAGATATATTTAGTGACAATTATGGTTTATAGCTACTCACATACTTAACTACCTAAAATAGAAGCAAAGGAGTAAGAACCCTTGCCAGTAATTGAGCTCTTCCTAGTGCTGAGTTTGCTCATGTGGCATCAGTTTGCATTTTGGTGATTTTTGATTCATTTCATAAGATTCTTGTGTTTTCCTAATGACATATTGGAGTTTTATCAACAGTGAAATATCTAAGATTGACCATGCATCTTTCATCCCTGAAAAAACCATTTGTTGTAATCAACATCTGTAGGTTAATTGAGAATTCTGTTCATGATAATGTTAAGAAAGATGACATATTTTCAATATCAGCTGTCATTACTCAAGCCCAAAGCATAACAGATGTTTGTTCAATAGTTCTCAGTTATGTTATAGATTCATTCAGAATACTTAATATCTAGTCTAAACTAATAAAATTAGTATTGGAAAAACATGCTCTCTGGACCAATGCTGTTCTTCCTGGTATAAGATAATCAATGGTTTCTATTGATTTGGTCAGGAAGAGCATCAGTCTCACCTCATTGTCATTTTACAGAACAATAAGCAATATGAAGAGCAATATATCATTACAATAGGAAGAACTCACCATCAAGTTGGGGTGAGATTTCGTCCATAAAAACACCACAGTATCAAAACACAAGATACTCGCCTATGTTAAACCTCAGGTTGAAGGAAATCTCTAAAAGCCTTTAAAATCTATGCAAACTGATGAACATTAATTTTTTTAATATCGATCTAATTTTTTCATACACATTATTTCATTGTGTGTTTTTGTGTGACACACACATGTGCGCTTGGATTTGTTTGTGTAGGAACATCTAGGAGTGAGCTTTCTCCTTCTCTACGTGCTTTCCAAGGATGGAAGTCAGGTTGTCAGACATGCAGCAAGCAACTTTGTCCACGAAATCATCTGGCTTGCCAATAAAGGAGTTTTATTCTCGACAAGGCAACTGCTTATCCATGTGCAGTCTTGCCTTCTTCTGTTAACAAATGGGCCTGATAAGACAAGCTTAGTACATGCAGTTTCTGATATCTGCTGGTAAAACATTGACTACAGGAACAGCATAGAAAGAATTTTGAAGAAAACTTACATTGACCCCTTCCTTTCCCATTAATTCCATCTCTCCCAAATCTTCTAGGACAACAGTATGTGATTTTAAAAATTCGTAAAGGGTATTGCAAGTTTCTTTTGCATTTAGGCCTGGAGACATGACTAAATATAGTTACATTTCCATATAATATGTGTTTTTAATTTTTGCATAACTACTAAGTACTTTATGAGAAAATATACATAAATTGTGAAGAATAGAAATCATACTGTTAAAAATTCAGGCCTAGACAAAATAGGAAACAAAGACTGATGTGTTAAAATCTCATTGTCAACTGGAATCAATGACCTTTTTAATCAGCATGGTTAGATGAAGAGAGCTGTTGGTATCTAGTCAGTGTAAAACAATATCAACTGAGGCTGGTGTATGAAGCCCAGAAGCCACAGAGATTGGAGAGTTGGTAGAGGGAGCACGGCACATAGGTAAATGTATAACAGACTCCCGGTTTGCACAGACTGAGGAATGAATGGGGATGTGTTGATATTCCATTAGGACTGCAGGACATAGGATAAGGAATCATTGGGAGATGAACCTGAAAGGGTAGTAGCTTAGGGAGAGATACAGGGTGATTGGTGATTGAAATATAAGGTGTAGAATATTTGCTTTCAGTAATAGTGCCCCCTAAGAGCTTTCAGCTGCAGTGGGGAAGTCCATGGTCAGAATGTTGCTTGTGAGCTATTCATCTGGCAGTCTCAAGTTGTATGGGCTGAAGCAGAAAGAAATCCGAGGCTGAAAAAAGTTCTGAGGAGGTTTTGCACTGACAGTTGACAAATGCAAGCTCAGAGACTTGAGCAGTATTATTAGGAGTGGATTTTTACCTGGGATGGGTTACTATAAAATGTATCTTAATTCTGGGGGCTTCTAAGTAGCAATTTTTAATCTCAAAGATCAGGCTGGCCAGATTATGAGGAGAGAATTTTTCCTATAGGATAAAGAGAGAAAACAGTTCTCCTAAGGTCTCTTTCGAAAGTACAAGGATTCCTTCCATTCATGAAGTCTCCACATAGATGATCTAATTATGTCCAAGGACCCACCTGGAGTTAACATACCACTGAGATTTAGAGCTTCACTGTAGGAGGAATTATGGAGGAATAAGCATTATGTGACTAACAAATAGAGACGAACTTCAGAGAAATGTGAGTTTTGTTATAATTTCACAGTGATCTGAATGCCTTCATTTGTTCTCCATACTCATACTCTTTCATATTCTCAATCCTCCCCTACTTGATATTTCTAACTACTGAAATATCTTTTCACAGTTCCTCTATGATTTTGATGAAAACTCTCTTCTCATTTTGGAAATAAAATAAATGTTGAACCTTTCTGGGATCCCTTCCCTTTTCTGTATTAATATTAACCATTATTTCCAAACTTCATTGAGGATACACCACAAAGAAGACACTATTGTAAATACTATACCTGCTTTTACTCTCAGAATTATCTTTCTGTCTGCTGGAAAAGATAGCTAAGTATAAAAATATGACCAAATTTCTCAACCAACCTGGACCACCAAGATCTCTCAGACACTGAGAGGCAGCATACACCAGCTGATATGAGGCCTCCTACACATATATAGCAGAGGACTGCCTGGTCTGGCCTCAGTGAGAGAAGAAGCACCTAGCCCTAGAGAGACTTGAGACCAAGAAATTGGGGAGGACCTTTGGGGCTGAAGGATGGATGGGCACATCCTCTTGGATACAGGACAGAGAAGGAATGGATGAGGAACTGTCAGAGAGCAGACTGGGAGGGGGATAATGACTGGAATATAAAAAAAAAAAAAGATAAAAGAAATGTTAAGACAATGAATCTTTCATTAAGAGTTACTTTTGGATCTTCAGCTATCTCAGCAGGGGGCCCCAGAGGACTCTACATGCTGCTGGACCAGGAGATCACTGGTGAGTGGAATGCAACATCAGTTCCAAAAATCCCAGAGGAGCTTGTGCTAGCAGGAAGAGGGACAAAGGACACCTGCCCAACCAGATGCTGGGGTTATTTTTGGTTGGCAACACCCCTGCACTATCTTCGGTGAGATCCCAGCTGAGGGCCACAAGGTCCCCAGAGGACTCTCCTTGCTGCAGGCACCCTAGCACACCAGGGATCTTGAGATCACTGCCAGGAGACAGAGCTGAGACCCAGACCACTGGACACCTTCCCTGACAGAGGAAAGTCACCCACCAGAGAGGGCTCTGACCCCAGGAATCAGGAGGGGATCTGAGCTCCAGACTTCTGTGCACCTTCCCTGCAAGAGGAGAGCTTGCCTGCAGAGAGTGCTCTGACCACTGGGGCACAGGAGAGAGTTGGTCTCCCAGGAGGCTAACAGAACCACAAGAGGAACAAGCTCCAGCCACAGACAGATAGAACATCTAACTCCAGAGATAACCAGATGGCGAAAGGCAAGGGAAAGAATCTTAGTAACAGAAACAAAGACCACTGGGCATCATCAGAACCCAGTACGCCTACCACAGCAATTCCCCAACACACCCGAAAAGCAAGATTCGGATCTAAAATCATGTCTCATGATGCTGCTAGAGGATTTTAAGAGAAGCATTAATAACTCACTTAAAGAAATACAGGAACACTGCTAAACAGGTAGAAGCCCTTAAAGAGGAAGCACAAAAATCCCTCAAGGAATTACAGGAAAACACTGGGAAACAGGTAGAGGAAACACAAAAATTCCTTAAAGAACTACAGGAAAACACAAGCAAACAGGTGATGGATTTGAACAAAACCATCCAAGATCTAAAACTGCAAGTAGAAACAATAAGGAAAACCCAAAAGGAGACAACTCTGGAGATAGAAACCCTAGGAAAGAAGTCAGGAACCATAGATGAGAGCATCAGCAACAGAATACAAGAGATAGAAGAGAGAATCTCAGGTGCAGAAGATTCCATAGAGAACTAGGACACAATGATCAAAGAAAATACAAAATGCAAATAGATCTAAACCCAAAACATCCAGGAAATCCGGGATACAATGAGAAGACCAATCCTATGGATAATACGTATAGATGAGAATGAAGATTTTCAACTTAAAGTGCCAGAAAATATCTTCAACAAAATTATAGAAGAAAACTTGCCTACCTAAAGAAAGACATGCCCATGAACATATAAGAAGACTACAGAACACCAAATAGACTGGACCAGAAAAGAAAGTCCTCCCAACACATAATAATCAGAACAACAAATGCACTAAATAAAGAGAGAATACTAAAAGCAGGAAAAAAGTCAAGTAACATGTAAAGGCAGACCCATTAGAAGTACACCAGACTTCTCACCAGAGACTATGAAAGCCAGATGATCCTGGACAGATGTTATACAGACCCTAAGAGAACACAAATGCCAGCCCAGGCTATTATACCCAACAAAACTCCCAATTACCATAGATGGAGAAACCAAAATATTCCATGACAAAACCAAATTCACTCGATATATTTCCATGAATCCAGCCCCTCAGAGGATAATAATGGGAAAATGCCAACACAAAGATGGAAACTACACACTAGAAAAAGCAAGAAAGTAATACTTAAACAAACCTAAAAGAAGACAGCTGCAGGAACAGAATCCCAACTCTAACAACAGAAATAACAGGAAGCAATAATTTCTTTTCCCTAATATCTCTTAATATGAATGGACTCAATTCCCAAATAAAAAGATATAGACTAACAGACTTGCTACATAAACAGGACCCAACTTTTTGCTGCTTACAGGAAACCCACCTCAAGGAAACAGACAAACACTACCTCAGGGTAAAAGGCTGGAAAACAATTTTCCAAGCAAATGGTATGAAGAAACAAGCTGGAGTAGCCATTCTAATATCGAATAAAATTGACTTTCAACCCAAAGTTATCAAAAAAAAAAAAAGAAAAAAAAGAAAAAAAAAAAAAACAAGAAGGGACACTTCATACTCATCAAAGGTAAAATCTTCCAAGATGAACTCTCAATTCTGAATATCTAAGGGCAGCCACATTCATTAAAGAAACTATACTAAAGTTCAAAACACATATTGTACCTCACAGAATGATAGTGGGAGATTTTAACACCCCACTCTCATCAACAGACAGATCCTGGAAACAGAAACTAAACAGAGACACATTGAAACTATCAGCAGTTATGAAACAAATGGACTTAACAGATATCTACAGAACATTTTATCCTAAAACAAACAGATAAACCTTCTTCTCAGCACCTCATGGCACCTTGTTGAAAATTGACCATATAATTGGTCACCAAACAAGCCTCAACAGATACAAAAATATTGAAATTATCCCATGCATCCTATCAGATCACCACAGACTAAGGCTGATCTTCAATAACAACATAAATAATAGAAAGCCAACATTAATGTGGAAGCTGAAGAACACTCTACTCAATGATACTTTGGGAAAGGAAGAAATAAAGAAAGAAATTAATGACTTTTTAGAATTTAATGAAAATGAAGCCACAACATACCCAAACTTATGGGACACAATGAAAGCATTTCTAACAGGAAAACTCACAGCTCTGAGTGCCTCCAAAAAGAAACTAGAGACAGCACACACTAGCAGCTTGACAACACATCTAAAAGCTCTAGAACAAAAGGAAGCAAATTCACACAAGAGGAGTAGACAACAGGAAATAATCAAATTTAGGCCTGAAATCAACCAACTGGAAACAAAAAGATCTATTCAAAGAATCAACCAAACCAGGAGCTGGTTCTTTGAGAAAATCAACAAGATAGATAAACCCTTAGCCAAACTCACTAGAGGGCACAGGGACAGTATCTTAATTAACAAAATTAGAAATGAAAAGGGAGACATAACAACAAAACCTGAGGAAATCCAAATTACCATCAGATCCTACTACAAAAGGCTATACTCAACAAAACTGGAAAACCTGGATGATATGGATAAATTTCTAGACAAATACCAGGTACCAAAGTTAAATTGGGATCATATTAATAACATAACAGTCCCATATCCCTTAAAGAAATAGAAGCAGTCATTAATAGTCTCCCAACAAAAAAAAAGCCCAGGACCAGATGGGTATATGCAGAATTCAATCAGACCTTCAAAGAAGACCTAATTCCAGTTCTCCTAAAACTATTCCACAAAATAGAAACAGAAGGTACTTTACCCAATTCACTCTATGAAGCAACAATTACTCTGATACCTAAACCACATAAAGAACCAACAAAGATAGAGATTTTCAGACCAATTTCTCTTATGAATACCAACACAAAAATAGTCAATAAAATTCTCACAAACTGAGTCCAAGAACACATCAAAACAATCATCCATCATGATCAAGTAAGCTTCATTCCAGGGAAGCAGGGATGGTTTAATATATGGAAATCCATGATATAATCCACTTTAGAAATAAACTCAAAGACAAAAACCACATAGATGCTGAGAAAGCATTTGACAAAATCCAACACCCATTCATGATAAAAGTCTTGGAAAGATCAGGAATTCAAGGCCCATACCTAAACATACTAAAAGCAATTTACAACACACAAGTAGCCAACATCAAAATAAATGGAGAGAAGCTGGAACTAATCCCACTAAAATCAGGGACTAGACAAGGCTGCCCACTTTCTCCCTACCTATTCTATATAGTACTTGAAGTCCTAGCCAGAGCAATTAGACAACAAAAGGAGGTCAAGGGGATACAAATTGGAAAGGAAGAAGTCAAAATATCACTATTTGCAGATGATATGATAGTATATATAAGTGATCCTAAAAATTCCACCAGAGAACTCCTAACCCTGATAAACAGCTTCAGTGAAGTAGCTGGATATAAAATTAACTCAAACAAATCAATGGTCTTTCTCTACATAAAGGACAAACAGGCTGAGAAAGAAATCAGGGAAACAACACCCTTCACAATAGTCACAAATAAAATAAAATACCTTGGTGTGACTCTAACTAAGGAAGTGAAAGATCTGTATGAAAAGAACTTCAAGTTTCTGAAGAAAGGAATCAAAGAAGATCCCAGAAGATGGAAAGATCTCCCATGCTCATGGATTGGCAGGATCAATATAGTAAAAATGGCTATCCTGCGGAAAGCAATCTACAGATTTAATGCAATCCCCATCAAAATTGCAACTCAATTCTTCAATAAAATAGAAAGGGCAATTTACAAACTCATCTGGAATAACAAAAGAAAAAAAAATCCAAGGATAGCAAAAACACTACTCAAGATAAAAGAACCTCTGGTGGAATCACAATGCCTGACCTAAAGCTGTACTACAGAGAAATTGTGATAAAAACTGAATGGTAATGATACAGTGACAGACAGGTAGATCAAAGGAGTAGAATTGAATGTGACCCCACACACCTAAGGTCACTTGATCTTTGACAAAGTATCTAAAACCATCCAGATGGAAAACCATCAACAAATGGTGCTGGCACAACTGGCAGTTATCATGTAGAAGAATAGGAATTGATCCATTCTTATCTCCTTGTACTAAGATCAAGTCTAGGTGGATCAAGGAATTCCACATAAAACCAGAGACACTGAAACTTGTAGAGGAGAAAGTGGGGGAAAGCCTCAAAGGTGTGGGTACATGGGAAAAATTCCTGAACAGAACAGCAATGGCTTATACTGTGAGATTGAGAATTGATAAATGGGACCTCAGAAAATTGCAAAGCTTCTGTAAGGCAAAAGACAATGTCAATAAGACAATGTCAATAAGACAAAAAAACAAAAACAAACAAACAAACAAAAAAAACTACCAACAGATTGGGAAAGGATCTTTACCAATCCTAAAGCAGATAGGGGACTAATATCAAATATATATAAAGAACTAAAGAAGATGGACTCCAGAAGATCAAATAACCCTATTACAAATGGGGTACAGAGCTAAACAAAGAATTCTCACCTGAGGAATACCGAAGCATCTGAAAAAATGTTCAACATCCTTAATCATCAGGGAAATGCTAATCAAAACAACCCTGACATTTCACTTCACACCAGTCAGAATGGCTAAGATCAAAAATTCAGGTGACAGCAGATGCTGTCAAGGATGTGGAGAAAGAGGGACACTCCTCCATTGTTGGTGGGATTCCAAGCTGGTACAACCACTCTGGAAATAAGTCTGGCAGTTCTTCAGAAAATTGGACATAGTACTACTGGAAGATCCAGCAATTCCTTTCCTGGGCATATACCCAGAAAATGTTCCAACTTGTAATAAGGACACATGCTCCACATTGTTCATAGCAGCCTTATTTATAATAGTCAGAAGCTGGAAAGAACCCAGATGTCCCTCAACAGAGGAATGGATGCAGAAAATGTGGTACATTTACACATTTGAGTATTACTCAGCAAATAAAAAAAATGAATTCATGAAATTCTTGGCAAATGGGTGCATCTTGAGGATATTATCCTGAGTGAGTTAACCCAATCACAAAAGATCACATATGTTATGTACTTACTGATAAGCGGATATTACCCCCAAAACTTAGAAGATCCAAGATAAGATTTGCAAAACACATGAAGCTCAAGAAGAAGGAAGACCAAAGTGTGGATACTTTGTTCCTTCTTAGAATGGGGAAGAAAGTACCAGTGGAAAGAGTTACAGAGATAAAGTTTGGAGCTGAGACAGAAGGAAAGACCATACAGAGACTGTCCCACCCAGGGATCCATCCCATATACAACCACCAAACCCAGACACTATTGTATATGCCAGAAAAATTTTGCTGACAGGACTCTGATATAGCTCTCTTGTGTGAGTCTATGCCAATGCCTGGCCAATACTGTAGTGAATGCCCACAGTCATCTATTGGATGGATCACAGGGCCACGAATGAAGGAGCTAGAGAAAGTACCCAAGGAGCCAAACTAACCAGTACCCCCCAGAGCTGTGTCTCTAGTTACATATGTAGCAGAGGATGGCCTAGTCATCCATCAATGGGAGGAGAGGCCCTTGGTATTGTGAAGATCATATGCCCCAGTACAGGGGAATGCCAGGGCCAGGAAGCAGGAGTGGGTGGGTTGGGGAGCAGGTCTAGGGGAGGGTAGAGGGGCCTTTGGCGATAGCATTTGAAATGTAAATGAAGAAAATATCTAATAAAAAATGAAAAAAAAGAGTTTCTTTTGTGACCCAGAGCTATATTTTGGGTTGTTGGCACAAAGCAGAGAGTGGAAGAGATGTCAAATAACTCAATCATTGGACAACTTGTGGATAACATAGGACAGAGAGATACAAAGGACAAGAGACTAGGAGTAAGGATGAGGGATATACTCATTTGAGTAGCATGTATATGACCCTACATTCAATCTTTCTAAAAAGAAAACATAACTTGGCCAGGGATGTTTGCAGAATTGTACAGAAAAACTGTTTGAGAAAGACATGTGTTCTTGCTTATATGAGTTGGTCAGGAAAGAAATGTAGGAGAGACATTGAGAGAGTAGTAATATCAAGCCTTGAATCAACTGGGAAAGAATAAAGGAATAAGAAAACTTAAGTGTAGTGAGAAAGAAATTAGGAAAATAGGACCCTTCACAGTAGTCACAAATAATATAAATACATTGGTGTGACTCTAACTAAGCAAGTGAAAGAACTATATGAGAAGAACTTCAAGTCTCTGAAGAAGGAAATCGAAGAAGATCTCAGACGATGGAAAGATCTCCTATGCTCATGGATTGCCAGGATTAATATAGTAAAAATGCCCATCTTTCTGAAAGCAATCTACAGATTCATTTCAATCCTCATCAAAGTTCCAACTCAATACTTCATAGAGTTAGAAAGAGCAATTTGCAAATTCATCCGGAATAACAAAAAACCTAGGATAGCAAAAACTATTCTCAACAATAAAAGAACTTCTGGTTAAATCACCATCCCTGACCTCAAGCTGTACTGCAGAGCAACTGTGTTGAAAACTGAATGGTATTGGTGCAGTGACAGACAAGTAGATCAATGGAATAGAACTGAAGACCCAGAAATGAACCCACACACCTATGGTCACTCGATCTTTGACAAAGGAGCTAAACCCATCCAGTGAAAAAAAGACAGCATTTTCAACAAATGGTGCTTGTTCAACTGGCGGTTATCATGTAGGAGAAGGCAAATCAACCCATTCTTATCTCCTATTCAAAGCTCAAGTCCAAGTGTATCAAGGACCTTCACATAAAACCAGATACATTGAAATTAATAGAAAAGAAAGTGGGGAAGAGCCTCGAGGACATGGGCACAGAGGAAAATTTCCTGAACAGAATACCAATAGCTTATGCTATAAGATCAATAATTGACAAATGTGACCTCATAAAATTGCAAAGCTTCTGTAAGCCAAAGGACACTATCAATATGACAAAACAGCAACCAAACGTTTGGGAAAAGATCTTTAAGAACCCTACATCCAATAGAGGGCTAATATCTAATACAGAGAACTCAAGAAGTTAGACTCCAGAGAACCAAATAAACCTACTAAAAATGGGGTACAGAGCTAAACAAGTAATTTTCAACTGAGGAATACTGAATGGCTCAACATCTTTAGTCATCATGGAAATGCAAGTCAAAACAACCCTTAGATTCCATGTCACATCAGTCAGAATGGCTAAGATCAAAAATTCAGATGACATCAGACGCTGGTGAGAAAGAGGAACACTCCTCCTTTGATGGTAGGATTGCAAGTTGGTACAACCATTCTGGAAATCAGTCTGGTATTTCCTCAGAAATTGGACATAGTACTACTAAAGGACCCAGCAATACCACTCCTGGACATATACCCAGAAGGTGCTGCAACACATAATAAGACACATGCTCCCACTATGTTCATAGAAGCCTTATTTATAATAGCCAGAAGCTGGAAAGAACCTAGATGTCCACAAAGAGGAATGGATACAGAAAATGTGGTACATTTACACAATGGAGTACTACTCAGCTATTAAAAACAATGAATTTATGAAATTCTTAGGCCAATGGATGGAACTAGAAAATATCGGCGAGTGAGGTAACCCAGTCACAAAAGAACACTCATGGAATTCACTCACTGATAAGTGGATATTAGACCAGAAGCTTGTAATACCCAAGATACAATTCACAGACCACATGGAGTTCTAGAAGGAAGACCAAAGTGTGGATACTTAGGCCCTCTTTACAAGGGGGAGCAAAATACCCATGAGAGGAGTTACAGAGACACAGTGTAGAGCAGAAACTGAAGGAAAAGCCATCCAGATACTACTCGACCTGGGGGATCCATCTCATATACAGTCAGCAAATGGAGACACTATTATGGATGCCATCTAGTGCTTGCTGACAGGAGCCTGATATAGCTGTCTGGTGAAGGGCTCTACCAGTGCCTGACAAATACAGAGGTGGATGCTCTCAGCCAACCATTGGACTGAGCACAGGGTCCCCAAATGAGGAACTAGAGAAAGGACCAAAGGAGCTGAAGGATTTTGCAGCCCCATAGGAGGAACAACAATATGAACTAACCAGTACTCCCAGAGCTTCCTGGGACTCAACCACCCAAAGAGTACACATGGAGGTACTGATGGCTCCAGCTGCATATGTAGCAGAGGATGGCCTTGTGGCTTATCAATGGAAGGAGAGGCCCTTGGTTCTATGAAGGCTCCTGTGAAATGTAGGTGAATGTCAGCACCATGAAGCAGGAATGGGTGGGTTGGTGAGCAGGGGCAGGGTGGAGGGGAGAGGAAGTTTTCAGAGGGGAAGCCAGGAAAGGAGATAACATTTGAAATGTAAATAAAGAAAATATCTAATAAAAAACAAGGAAAAGAAATCTTAAGTCTAAAAGCATGGGACAGTAGTACTAAAATTGTGAGCTTTAAGGAGGCTGGGAAGCCTGATAATCTCATTATCCAAAATTATGATTACCCCCGCCCCGTCCCATCAGTTCTTAACATTTGATAGAAAAGAAGAAAGTGCCATCTAAGTTGGAGTCTGAGTGGAACTGAGCTGATATAAGAGGTTCAGTTTTATTTAGTAATTCCGAGATCCCTGACTAATCTTGAAGAAAATTTTGCTGTTATTAGCAAACAGACTACAGTTTATATTGAGTGGATATTTAAATTTGAACACAGTGGAAAGCAGTCAGAACAAACGAAGCACAGTATTCTCCTGATGGGGCACACATACTGTCCTCCTGGTGACACTGACCTATGTTGAAATTAATTTTGGTGGAAAAATCAAAACAGGAAAAGGGTACCAATAGGTGCAAGATGCTAAATGTGGATAATAAATACTCACTAGTTTATAAGGCAGTTTCAGAGTGAAATGGGAGAAAACAGTTTACGATGGAAGAACAGAGCGACAGTAGTACAAAAATTGTGAGCGTTAAGGAGGCTGTGTACTAGGAAACCTGGCAGTTCCATTGTCTAGTATCATGATTTTTCCCCTGATCAGTTCTTAGATTTTTTTAACTTCATTTTTCAGTATTCCATTCCTGCTATTTTTCAATCATTTCTCTAAAATGCAGCTATAATTATCTTCAAAGAGGCCAAATTCAATAAGGCATCATCTCACATGAGATGATTTGAAGACATTAATACATGTGACTTTCAGGTCCTTTAGCTCACCATGTCTTGCTCTTGTCCTTAGAGCAGGTTTCATGAATCAAAGAAGAAGCTTTGATTCCCTCCTGTATATGTGTCAAAGCTCATATGTATTTCATAATTTCTGTTACTATAATCATTTTTATTTATGTGTTTCTATTTAATTTCCAATATTTATTAACAAGCATTGGTTCAGTGCAAAGACCATGAATAAGCAAAGATGTATTCTCTGGTACCCAGATACCAAGGTATTCAATAAATAATTTTTTCAGTTAACAAATGACTATACCCTTTGTCTTAGTCAAGGTTTTACTGCTGTGAAAAGACACCATGACCAAGGCAAGTCTTATAAAAACAGCATTTATTTGAGGCTGGCTTACAGGTTCAGAGGTTCAGTCCATTATTATCAAGGTGGGAGCATAGCAGCATCCAGGCAGGCATGGCACAGGCAGAGCTGTGAGTTTTACATCTTCATCCAAAGGCTGCAAGTGGAAGACTGACTTCCAGGCAACTGGGGTGAGATTCTTAGGCCCAAAACCACAGTGACACACCTATTCCAACCAGGCCATACCTCCAGATGGTGCCACTCCCTGGTCCAAGAATATACAAACCACCACACCCTTTCAGTGTGGTGTTATGATGTAAGAGAGGGGGATTTAAACATCAAGACAGAGGTTGAATGATATCAGTTTCAGAGTACCTGAGAATAGAATTGGGAAATAAGAATACAAACAAAACCAAAAAGAAACAAAATTCAGATAGATTTTTCTGCTTGACTTACAGATTCCTGCTGAGTTTTATAAACATCAAATTAGGAAATTTTTAAATTTTCTTTCTAATTACATAAATGTAAATAATCACTTTAGCTATAGATTCATTTTCTAAGAATTTAAAATTTACATTTATAAATTTACCACATTTCATTTTAATCTACCTATGAACTATTTATGAACATAGTTATAACAAATACTGCTATTTACTTACCTATATGGTTCAAATATATGATAGAGTGTTTAGATTTATTAAGTATTTAAAACACGTATTAGATACTGTGTCACATTTCCTTTAAATATAAAGGGGCTAGAAAGATGTGTCAAAAGTTCATAGCACTTGTTTTTTGTACAAAGAACCAGAATTTGGTTCCTAGTAAGTAGCTAATTCCTAGCAATTCAAAATCTTGTAACTGCCTATAATTCTGTCTACAATGGACCCTATTCTCTCTTCTGAACTCGGCAGGTACCCATGCGTGATGGCTGTTCCTGGTTGTCAACTTGATTTCATCTAGAATGAACTACAAGGGAGGGCACACTTGTGATCCAGATCTTGAGGCTGGAAGACAGGATCTTGGCGTGGAGATCCTGAGGCAGAGTGCTCATGATAGGCCACTGATTATTAAAGGCCTTTAATAATTTAATAATTTAGGCACAGACACCATAGTACATGCTTTGATGTCCAGAAGACTGAGGTAAGCAGAGTTCAAGGTCAGACTGGATCTAAAGCAAGTTTTAGATCCAGGTGTTGGTACCTTTCATCTGGACCACACATTCTGCTAGAGGCCTACATAAGGACATTGTTAGAAGGAAGGTTTACTCTTCTTTGACTGCTTCAACTTACTTGCCAGCAAATCTGTTGGAACCGACTTCTACAGAAGGCCAGCTTAAATAACTAGCCTTGTGGAACTGAACAACTAAAAGATTCAAGGACTTCCCATCCACAGCTGCCAATCTTTGAGCTAGTTAGAATACAGACTGTAAGTCATCACAATAAATCCCCTTACCATATAGGACATTTCATAAGTTCTGTGACTCTAAAGAACCCTGAACCATTTATTCATGTCTATACACACACACACACACACACACACACACACACACACACACATACTCAGGGGTTGGGGGGGCTTGCATGCACCAAAATTTAAAAATTAATAAAGGAAAATTACAAGATCAAGTCAAAAACTATGTGAGAGAGATACTTAAAAGTTGAAACAGTCTTTAATAATTTAAGTATGTTTAGAAAGTAATCCAATTGGAATAGCAGAGCACATCAAAAGTGAAAGTGATATTGGAAATCATGAATATGAAACATATTTTATTGACACATTTTTGTTCTAAGACTGTAAAAGTATCTTTTAGTCACCAGATGTAATTGTCAACCGGGAAGAATATTGCTGAATAAGCTCACTGTATTAGTCAGGGTTCTCTAGAGTCATTTCCCCTTGTCTCAGTCTCCTGGGATTAAAGCATGTACTACCTTGCCTGAGTCTAAACTTTTCATGTCTTCTATGCCTCAAGATTTCCATGCCATGATCTAGATCAGAAACTTGTGTCTTCCAACCTCAAGATCTGGATCACAGGTGTACCCTCTAATTCTGGATTGTAGTTCATTCCAGAAATATTCAACTTGCCAACTGGGAATATCCATTACACTCACCCTTTCTAGTTTTTTCTGACCTCTGGCTGCCTGGTTAAACTCAGCTGTTCTGGCTCAAACTCCTCTACAAGCTAAATGATTCATACTGGTTTCTCTCAGATAATAACTGAATTTCTCTCCTTGGCCTCAAACTAACCCTGGCAATCTGTTCTATCTTCTGTCTCCTTATTCTGTGGTTTCAATACTACCTGTTGATCTGCACAGTATTTCATGAACTCAACTCTATAGCAGTGCCTCACTGAACTCAACTGACTGACCTGCACTGACATGAGATGAGCTGGGTGACAGCAGAGAATAAGAGTAAGGGATCAACAGAGGATCTTCTCTATGGCAGGAAACAGCAGTGATGATTACAGCTCAGTGGAGGTTTTCAAATAACCTTTACATTCTTAGGCTTCATGTAGTCACAAACTTGTCACAACCACAGCAGTCTCTTCAACATGCCATCTCATTGACGGAAGCAATTATGATCTTTCAAAATGTCATTGATTCAAGATTTAAGATTGTAGCTAGTTGGATAACTAATAGTAAGTAAAGTGAAACAGATTCACATATTTCGTTTTTGTGAATGCAGATAGACACACACACACACACACACACACACACACACACACAAATAGTTGCTAAGCCTCTATAAGGCAAAACATTAATATATGTTTTGAAATGTTCAGATGGATCCTACTGTGGGGCATTGGGCTACACACAGACAGGCTGGTCTCCAGTCCAGCTGAGGTCTGAGCCCCGAAGCATGATAATTCATCTACATGACATGGTAGGCACTCCCTCATGCTCCTGGAACTCTGGCTCCTGCCTAAGTTTCTGCCCCCCCCCCCCCGCCCCCCAGTCTCCACAAGAGAAGCATGGCTAGAAGGCAATGTCCCAAGCTTCTGACCTTCAGGCTAAACTCCTCCCCAGCTACCTAGCAACAGAAAAGATAGCAGTATACTTTAAAAGGGCCTGTTAGGAACCCTCCTTGCTCACTTGCTCCTCTCTCTCTCTTCTCTCTCTCTCTCTCTCTCTCTCTCTCTCTCTCTCTCTCTCTCTCTCTCTCTCTCTCTCTCTCTCTCCTCTTGTCCCCCCTGCATTTATATAATAAAGCTCTAAAACCATAGAGAGTCTCTTCTCATTAAGATCCAGTGCACTCACTCTCGCTGGTGTGGGAACCTCACTTCCCTCTTCCCTCTCTCCCATAACCCCTTTATGGAGTAACCCTGGGGCTCCCAGGTTGAGCTGCCCCTTGTCTGCCCCTGAAGAGTGGGGTCAGAGGCTTGGATGCCCACCTGGGGCTGAGTGGAAACTTCTGGCAGCCCTCCCATGTCCAACTGTGTAAGGAGCCACCCTCACATTGGCCATTACAAGATGGCGCTGATGGCACTGGCACCTGTGTAAACAAACCATCTGCACATGCGCTGGGGTAGTTTCCCACCCCATGTGCTCTGCCTTCCCCGTGACGACAACTCCCGATGGGCTGCAGCCAATCAGGGATCGACACGTCCGAGGCGGAGGACAGTCCTCCATAAAAGGGACAGGTTTTCGCCATTCAGGGGATCTCTCTATCAAGTTCTCTCTCTCTGGCTCCCTCTCCGGCTCTCTTCGCCACTGGCTCCTGATGTGGTAAGCAATAAAGCTTGTGCTGCAGAAGATTCCAGTTGCCCTGAGTGTGATCTTACCAGGGGGACACAAAAGCTCGCAATAAATGGCGCTGAAACCCGCGAGCTACTGCATCACAGGGAAGGAGCGGTTAATGAAGTGTTCCCGGAAAACAGACTGTTGAGAAGGATCCGGTGTGGATTCAGAACTCTTCAGCTGGGGAACTGTGGTAATGAAGTGTTCCCACAAAACAGACTGTTGAGAAGGATCCGGCGTGGATTCAGAACTCTTCAGCTGGGGAACTGTGGTAATGAAGTGTTCCCGCAAAACAGACTGTTGAGAAGGATCCGGCATGGGTTCAGAACTCTTCAGCTGGGGAACGGAGCGGAACCAGAACTGTGGGGACGGGACACACGTTACAGCTTTACAAGGTATGTCTGGTCTTGAACTTTCTCTAGTGTTAAAAGCCCTTTTATTTCTTTTCACATGTCAACAAGTGGTTAAGGCAGGATGGAGAATTCTGGACAAAATTCAAGACAGTCTATCAGAAGTAAAGCGGGGAGAGAGAGCAGGAGCAAAGAGGAAACATGGTGCACCAAATAAGTACACAGGCCTTTCCACGGGTCTTGAACCCGAGGAAAAGTTAATGTCAGGGAAGAATACCTGGGGAGAGATTAGAAAGAAAGAGGAGAAAAAACAAAGGAAAAAAGAAAAGTTAATGTCAGGGAAAAATACCTGGGGAGAGATTAGAAGGAAAGAGGAGAAAAGAGATAAGTTTAAAGAGCCAGTTCTTAGTAGCTGTAAATCAGATGAAAAAATTAGCCCTTCTGAGAAAACAGACTTAGAGGAGGGAGCAGCTGGTTATGAGAGAGAAATGCGAGCTTATAGGTCAAGAAAAAAGCCAAAAGCAGCTGGCAAAGGCCAGCTTGCTGCTTGGCCTCAAGGTCATAGTGCACCTCTGCCCTATGCGAGCCCCCTCCCTGCATAGTGCGTCAGCCCTGCGCAGAGAGGCAGTGCGCGGACTCGTTCATTTCAAGAGAGGCACAAAGGAAGATACAACAGGCATTTCCGGTCTTTGAAGGAGCCGAGGGTGGGCGTGTTCACGCTCCGGTAGATTATACACAGATTAAAGAGCTTGCCGAATCGGTCCGTAAATATGGAACCAATGCTAATTTCACCTTGGTGCAGTTAGACAGGCTTACTGGCGAGGCATTAACTCCTGCCGACTGGCAAATGATTGCAAAAGCCGCTCTCCCCAGTGCAGGCAAATATATGGAATGGAGAGCACTATGGCAAGAGGCTGCACAAACTCAGGCCCGAGCAAATGCTGCCGCTTTGACTCCAGAGCAGAGAGATTGGACCTTTGACCTGTTAATGGGTCAGGGAGCTTATACCGCTGATCAAACAAATTATCACTGGGGAGCTTATGCCCAAATTTCCTCCACGGCTATTAAGGCCTGGAAGGCGCTCTCCTGAACAGGTGAAGCCACTGGACAATTAACAAAGATACAGCGGCTGAATGTCATTGTTCAGAGCCAGATAGGCCCAAAGAAATGGTTAAATGGAAAGATGTTTTAAGTAACAAATGGAAAGGACCGGATCCTATTTTGATAGGATCCAGGGGAGCTGTTTGTGTTTTTCCACAGAATGAAGACAACCCATTTTGGATACCAGAAAGACTCACCCGAAAAATCCAGACTGACCAAGGGAATACTGATGTCCCTCGTTTTGGTGATGTCCAGTGCGACAACAACAAAGGGAGAGCAGCATTGGGAGATACAGAATTGGACGGCTAAATTTGATCAGACCCTTCAAAAATTGAGACTTGCCCCACGCACTTGGACCTGTCCCTGACCTAAGGACTATCTTTTCAACATTTTCCTTCTTTAAAGAATGGGTGGGGGTATTGCCCGCGCTTTTGTGTCCCCCTGGTAAGAACACGCTCAGGGCAACCGGAATCTTCTGCGGCACAAGCTTTATTGCTTACCCCATCAGGAGCCAGTGGAGAAGAGAGCCAGAGAGAGAGAGAGAGATGGTGGAGCCCCCTCTCTTTTATGGAGGACTGTCCTCCGCCTCGGACGTGTCACTCCCTGATTGGCTGCAGCCCATCAGCCAGAGTTGTCGTCACGGGAAAGGCAGAGCACATGGGGTGGGAAACTACCCCAGCGCATGTGCAGATGGTTTGTTTACTACTTAGAACACAGGTGTCAGTGCCATCTTATAATGGCGAATGTGAGGACGGCTCCTTACATCTCCCCCTTTTCTTTTATTTAAGAGCAATAGGCCACCCATAATAATGAGAGTGGAGATAGAGGTCAAATCCCCAGTGTGTAAAATAGGGGCTTTACACAAAACCTCCTCCCAGGCTCATCACCCGAAGGGGTCTTGGTCTGCTCCCGTGTCGTTTTTCCTGGGGGAAGGACACTTGGACACTCAACCTTCTTGAAAGATGACATGTCTCCCTAGAATAGGCTCATATATGCCACAGAGCCCTTCTACTGCAGTGCTTAGCCGTGCAACTCTCTCGGGCTGCTGAAGCACACTCACTCTATCCCGTGCAATGAGACTAGCCTCGTGGGGTGCAAGAGCTGAGTGGCCAGCGACCTATTGCTTAAGCATAGATAACCATATATCAGGGGAAGCACCATGTTCTAGTGCTGCAAGCGCCTGGGAAATAACCACCATGTCTCTCCTAATTTGGGCCTTAAGCTTACAGACCAATCAGAGAAGCAACACTAATCCACAGCAAAGAACAGCTCCAAATAATTCCACCCCCACCCATTCTTTAAAGAAGGAAAATGTTGAAAAGATAGTCCTTAGGTCAGGGACAGGTCCAAGTGCGTGGGGCAAGTCTCAATTTTCAAAGGGTCTGTTCAAATTTAGCCGTCCAATTCTGTATCTCCCAACGCTGCTTTCCCTTTGTTGTTATCGCACTGGACATCACCAAGACGAGGGACATCAGTATTCCTTTGGTCAGTCTGGATTTTTCGGGTGAGTCTTTCTGGTATCCAAAATGGGTTGTCTTCATTCTGTGGAAAAACACAAACAGCTCCCCTGGATCTTATCAAAATAGGATCCGGGCCTTTCCATTTGTTATTTAAAACATCTTTCCATTTAACCATCTCTTTGGGCCTATCTGGCTCTGAACAATGACGTTCAGCCGCTGTATCTTTGTTAATTGTCCAGTGGCTTCACCTGTTCGGGAGAGCGCCTTCCAGGCCTTAATAGCCGTGGAGGAAATTTGGGCATAAGCTCCCCAGTGATAATTTGTTTGATCAGCGGTATAAGCTCCCTGACCCGTTAACAGGTCAAAGGTCCAATCTCTCTGCTCTGGAGTCAAAGCGGCAGCATTTGCTTGGGCCTGCGTTTGTGCAGCCTCTTGCCATAGTGCTCTCCATTCCATATATTTGCCCGCACTGGGGAGAGCGGCTTTTGCAATCATTTGCCAGACGGCAGGAGTTAATGCCTCGCCAGCAAGCCTGCCTAACTGCACCAAGGTGAAATTAGCATTGGCTCCATATTTACGAACCAACTTAGCAAGCTCTTTAACCTGTAAATACTCTACTGGAGCGTGGAAATGCCCACCCTCGGCTCCTTCAAAGACTGAAAATGCCTGTTGTATCTTCCTTTGTGCCTCTCTTGAAATGAACGAGTCCGCGCACTGCCTCTCTGCACAGGGCTGACGCACTACGCAGGGAGGGGGCTCGCATAGGGCGGAGGTGCACTATGACCTTGAGGCCAAGCAGCAAGCTGGCCTTTGCCAGCTGCTTTTGGCTTTTTTCTTGACCTATAAGCTCGCATTTCTCTCTCATAACGAGCTGCTCCCTCCTCCAAGTCTGTTTTCTCAGAAGGGCTAATTTTTTCATCTGATTTACAGCTACTAAGAACTGGCTCTTTAAACTCATCTCTTTTCTCCTCTTTCCTTCTAATCTCTCCCCAGGTATTTTTCCCTGACATTAACTTTTCTTTTTTCCTTTGTTTTTTCTCCTCTTTCCTTCTAATCTCTCCCCAGGTATTCTTCCCTGACATTAACTTTTCCTTGGGTTCAAGACCCGTGGAAAGGCCTGTATACTTATTTGGCGCGCCATGTTTCCTCTTTGCTCCTGCTCTCTCTCCCCGCTTTACTTCTGATAGACTGTCTTGAATTTTGTCCAGAATTCTCCACCCTGCCTTAACCACTTGTTGACATGTGAAAAGAAATAAAAAGGCTTTTAACACTAGAGAAAGTTCAAGACCAGACATACCTTGTAAAGCTGTAACGAACGCGCATCCGTTCCCCAGCTGAAGAGTTCTGAACCCACGCCGGATCCTTCTCAACAGTCTGTTTTGTGGGAACACTTCATTACCACAGTTCCCCAGCTGAAGAGTTCTGAATCCACACTGGATCCTTCTCAACAGTCTGTTTTCCGGGAACACTTCATTAACCGCTCCTTCCCCGTGATGTAGTAGCTCCCGGGTTTCAGCACCATTTGTTGCCCGCCGCTTTTGTTCCCCCTGGTAAGAACACGCTCAGGGCAACCGGAATCTTCTGCGGCACAAGCTTTATTGCTTACCCCATCAGGAGCCAGTGGAGAAGAGAGCCAGAGAGAGAGAGAGAGATGGTGGAGCCCCCTCTCTTTTATGGAGGACTGTCCTCCGCCTCGGACGTGTCACTCCCTGATTGGCTGCAGCCCATCAGCCAGAGTTGTTGTCACGGGAAAGGCAGAGCACATGGGGTGGGAAACTACCCCAGCGCATGTGCAGATGGTTTGTTTACTACTTAGAACACAGGTGTCAGTGCCATCTTATAATGGCGAATGTGAGGACGGCTCCTTACATGGGGGTGGAATTATTTGGAGCTGTTCTTTGCTGTGGATTAGTGTTGCTTCTCTGATTGGTCTGTAAGCTTAAGGCCCAAACTAGGAGAGACATGGTGGTTATTTCCCAGGCGCTTGCAGCACTAGAACATGGTGCTTCCCCTGATATATGGTTATCTATGCTTAAGCAATAGGTCGCTGGCCACTCAGCTCTTGCACCCCACGAGGCTAGTCTCATTGCACGGGATAGAGTGAGTGTGCTTCAGCAGCCCGAGAGAGTTGCACGGCTAAGCACTGCAGTAGAAGGGCTCTGTGGCATTTATGAGCCTATTCTAGGGAGACATGTCATCTTTCAAGAAGGTTGAGTGTCCAAGTGTCCTTCCCCCAGGAAAAACGACACGGGAGCGGACCAAGACCCCTTCAGGTGATGAGCCTGGGAGGAGGTTTTGTGTAAAGCCCTATTTTGCACACTGGGGATTTGACCTCTATCTCCACTCTCATTAGAATGGGTGGCCTATTGCTCTTAAATAAAAGAAAAGGGGGAGATGTAAGGAGCCGCCCTCACATTGGCCATTACAAGATGGCGCTGATGGCACTGGCACCTGTGTAAACAAACCATCTGCACATGCGCTGGGGTAGTTTCCCACCCCATGTGCTCTGCCTTCCCCATGACGACAACTCCGGCCGATAGGCTGCAGCCAATCAGGGAGCGACACGTCCGAGGCGGAGGACAGTCCTCCATAAAAGGGACGGGTTTTCGCCATTCAGGGGATCTCTCTATCAAGCTCTCTCTCTCTGGCTCCCTCTCCGGCTCTCTTCGCCACTGGCTCCTGATGGGGTAAGCAATAAAGCTTGTGCTGCAGAAGATTCCAGTTGCCCTGAGTGTGATCTTACCAGGGGGACACAAAAGCTCGCAATACAACTGTCCAGAGCATAGGTGGAACTCTGGTGGGGTGTGGATCTTTCCTCCCTCTCTTCTCCAGGCCCCTTCTTAGTTCCCACATCCTACCATTTCCAAAGTATCTTGAATAGTGACAGAAATGCATTAGCAGATAAGCAGAGTCAAGGTGCTACTGGAGATGTTTGAAGGAAGGTAGATTTTGTGTTTCCTGTTGGAATACAATTTATATTAAATGGATGAGTGATGGAAGTCTCTGGCAGTCCATAATTCCAAAGTTCCACTGAAGCTCAGTTAAAGAGATATAAAGAACAGAGTAACAGTTTAACTTGTGGTTATTCGTGCTTTCTTTATCTATTGAAGCATCTTAATGCATATGTTAAGGGTAATGATATATCAGGTCATAAACATTTTTCAATACTTCTATACTTTTATGATTAACTTTCTAAATCTATAGTAGGATATGACTAAAAGCATTTGGCCATAAGTATAATCCTGAAAACAATTGCTTAGTCACGAATTGAAATTACAGAAACCTTGATTTGAGAAGGTAAGAACAGCAATATTCTACCATGTTTGTAAGATATGATGCTATAATCCTACAAAGAACTGTACTGCCTAGAAAGGAGAATTTGAAGCAGCATTTAGCACAGCATTTTAAATATTCATTTTCAATAGAATTTAGAAAAATAATCATAGCATTGATATTCAAGGAAACTAATTTACTGTGTTCTCTAAGTGAACACAAAAAACCCGATTTAGAACCTGGTAGCCCTTGGCTATATCAGTATTTCAGAGACTAAGATTGATGGATCTGGAGTTCTAGGCTATCCACTATCAAATGAAATTAAATTTCTAAAAGGCTGATATTACCAGAAGATAGCAGTAGTAAACCAGCATATTTAGCTCAAACATTATTCTATTTGAGAAAAAACAATTACTATAATGGCATTGCGGGCTAGCTAAGCAACTGAAATTCTGTGAAAGAATAGAAAAGTTTGAGCTTTCATGCAGAATCTTCTCAGGAGAACTAAAATTCAGAAAATGAGAGAAAGGTTCAGAGAATCAATATATACACAGCATACACTAGAAAATATATTGGATAATATGTATGTACTTACTCTGTTAAAGAGACATAAATACTGATGGCAAAGGAACTGAAATATACATTGTGGTAAGAAATGTAACTAAAGTGGTGGAGATCATAGGCTAACAATGTGATATTCAGTTTAGTAGGTTCTCATGATATTATCTGTTAGTATTGTTAATTTTAAAGGAAGAAAGCTGAAACTAAATCCAGTTTTATTACCATGAGGAAAGTATCTATATGAAGGCCATGAGTCTTCCTACTTTTTCAAATTATTAATAATATCTACCCTATTTAGGTTTAGTTTAAACATGTTCTTGGTTGGTGTTACTACTGTAAGGTGTCCCATTCTCTAATAAATAGCCTCCTACTCCTGTTCCTGCCAGGAAACTTGAAAAAAAAAGTCAAATGAGAAGCACACATACATTAGAGAGTTCAATGTAGGACAAGGACTTTTCATGAACAGAAAGCTTCATCAAAGAGGGATGGTATGTGGGATAGGGTAATGGAGGTGAAATATGACTGAAATTCTCTCTATGGATGTCAAAACTGTCAGACAATAAAGAAAAATGGAAGAAAATATAGTAACTAATACAAATAGAGAGACAAATAATAAAACTTTTGTCAAGTTTATCTTAAAATATTTATCATTAATTTCTCTAGTCTTGTGGTTATAGTAGAACTTGTTTATAATTCTTCTTATATAAAATTGTACTCTTAAATTTTGCAGTAAATAGTGGAAGGGATGACTCAGTTGTTAAGAACATGGATTCAATTCTTATTATCCAGAAGGAGGCTTAACAATCATTTGTAATTCCAAATAATCTGATACTTTTCCTGGCCTGTAAATGCATCTGATGCACAGTTGTACATTCAGGTACAACATCCATGAACATGTAATTTAAATGATAAAATAAAAAAATCATAAAAGAAATTTAATCTACATAACAAATCACATTTGCTACATGAAACTATTTTTATTTTCTTCTTTCCCTAGTATATATTAGTCATACAAAATAAGTGAGCTTTCTGATGACACTTAATACATGTACATACTAGATTTACATAATAATTTGACCATATCCTTTCTACCTTGCAATCTTTTATTCTCCAAACCCCTTCTTGGTGGCCCTATTCCTCTAAATGTTTCTCATTTACTATCAAGCTTGAATTTTAAAATCTGGATTCTACACATATGCAAGAGAACATATAATAAGTGTCTTTCTAAGCCTGGCATACTTAATTTAACATATTTATCTTGTTGGAAAAGATATGGTCCATCATTATACCTAAACAGCCTATAGTGTATATGTATTATGTTTCCCCGGATGAAGAGTGGCATGATAACATGACATTAAGGCATCCTTGCTCTATGCTTATTTTCATTCTGCCAACCTATAAACAAAAGTGGCATATCTCCATAGTATGGTAGGTCTACATTTGATTTTAAGAGAAACATTTTAATATACCATCATTTGCTTTCTAAGGAGAGAACTGAAGAAGCAATGTGGTGTTGAGTGTCTGGGTGTTGAGTGAGGTATCTGGGCAAAGTAGAGTGAGGAGAAACCAAGATCAGTATATATTGTATGAAAAAAATTCATCTAACAAAATGACATACATATATACATATATGCCCCCATTGTAGCTGGACCCATTTGTAATCACAACAACAGTAAATGAGGACTTCTTTTACTTGAATGTTTGTCAGTAGTTTTTGTTTGTTTGTTTGTTTTCTTGCTGAAAACCATTCCACCAATGGCTAATGCTGCTGAACATTTTTCGTGTATTTTCCAGCCATTTGCTCTTAAGATGCATTTTGCTCTGTTCTCATTTATTTATTCAATTGTTTGCTCTTTGTAGTTTTAGTGTTGCACATGTGCATACAGACTTGGGCATCATTAATACATATAGATTGATGCTTACAAGGACATGTATTATTCAAAGCTATATCTCTTGGTAGCACACAACTTTATAAACTGATTTTTAGAATTTTAGAATATTTGTATAATAGTTAAGAACTAATGGAGAGGCTATAAATCCCCAATTTTTAACAAGTGCCATGATTTTCAAGGTTTGTAATGAGAGAATTGACAATGACTGCACAAAATATCAGTTTGCATATTTGAGAATTTATAACTATGCCTAGAGCATCTTGATAGACATAGAGGAATGGAGGTCTGCATGTGGAAATATAAGCCACCAAGACTGAAAATATAGTATACTGACAGCACTCCATACAGAGTAGACGCAAATGGTAGATTACAACCTATTCAATAAAGCTGAATGGATTTTTGCAGTGGTTCTCAACTGCAGGCAACTGTTCATGAGTACATACTTGGCAATGTTTGGTGATTTCTCCCATTAGTAGAAGACTCTCATAAAAAGACAAGGGGCCAAGTATGATTGAAATCCACCACAATATATAAGAAGTCTTATACAAGCAAGTCCTAGTTCAATCCAAAATAAAAAAAGAAAGAAAGAAAGAAAGAAAATTTTAAAATCCTGCTTTTGTTGCCCTTGCCTTTTAGACTTACAAATGATGCCCAACCTGCATGAAAACAATGTAAAATAATACTTTAATGGATCTACAAGTGAATAGAGAGGACAGGGCATGTTTCCAGGGTAAAGGTTCCTAAATAAAAAAATCATATCTGCATTTCTTTACAAAGAATCCTTGGTTAGTATAATTTAATGAAGGAACGAAAACTAGAGAGTACTTTTAAAAATCCATTACCTGGCAATTATCTTCATTTAAGGATATGTACTTGAAAAGCAGTCAAGAACTCTGAGATTTCTTTAAAGCTAGAACTTTGGGAAACTTGCCCTTTATTTTGCATGAATTGCTAGCTATAAGAATTAGATTTTTGTTAACATACATTTGTCTTTTAAATTGCTAAAAAATCACTGGAGAGGTTACCACACAATCTTCTCTTCCATCAACTTCCACTAACAGAACCTTTTTAAACACGACCAAAAAAAGAAAAAAAAAACATAAAAAATAATAATACATCTAAGGGGTATTATAAGATCATGACTCCTTTAAGGCTGCATGTGATATCATAAATTGTAGGAGCAAACTCAAGCACTTTAGTGATAGGAATCCTGATATGAGAATGCAGCTTTTATAATCCCCTCAGAGGATATTTTTGGTCATAGTAGATGGAAACTTTAATCATTTGGAAACACCCTGTTCCTACAGCCATAGAAATTACATTGGTCATTGGAAGAATAAAAACACTAGACTTGTGTCTCAAAAGTGAGTTGCACTGATCATAAGAATAATAGGAAAATGGCAGTGAAGTCATTATGGGTTATATTAAATATGGGACTCGCTCTAAAATGAGAGTTTTGAGAGATACCTACATAATTCCATCTCTAAGAAGAGATGTTACAGGTGTAAATGCAGAGGCACCAGTTGTATACTGTAACATCGGGGCCAGCTTTTCATTAACATATAAAAGGCATTTATAGTCACATGGAATGGTATACTCTACACTATGCCACTAACTACATAAACACATGCTTCATGACAAAACAAATAAAATGAAATCTTATGGGTATTGAAACCCTGTATATTGTACATAATATCATGATTGGCCATCACATTTGAACTCTGAGATTTTTTTTTAAGTTTGCTGTTGTTTGTGCTACTTTTAAGTGTGTGTGTGTGGGTGTGTGTGTGCCTGTGATCTCACGTGCTCTCACAGGTTAGATACGTTGGATCCCGTGGGGCTGGAGTGATAGATGGTTGTGAGCCACCAGATATTGATCATGGGAACTGCATTCCGATTCTCTGCAAGAGCATCAAACACTCTCCCTCCCTGGACCACCCTTCTAGTCCTAAACTCTGATTTTATGGAGATTTAGATTTTTAATTTGGGGGGTATTTTTCACATGGATACTGTATTTATATCACTTATACACTTCCCCTTGTCTCCTCCAAATCCTTGCATGTCCTTCAAACTCATGACTTTTTCTTTGATAATTATAATTGTTTTATACACAGACATGTGTGTGTGTGTATATGTGTGTGTGTATGTGTATACACAAACACACACACACACTTATGGCTGACCAATTTGGTAAGGGTATTAGGTAACTTGTCACATGATAAAACTAGTCAGCAGCCAATATTTGTTTATATCTCTTCATCTAGAGTTGGAGGCTCTATGAAATGTGCCCCCCTCCCTTTACTGACATTTCAATATCCATACTACATATCATTATGTGGGTCTTATTTATACAAGCATACGTTTGAGATTTCATAGATGAGGGCTGGAAACATGGTTCAGTGATTTAAAAGCTAGGCTCACAATAAAATAATAATAATAAATAATAATAAAAAGATTTCATGGCTATAGCATCCCTGTCGTGCCTGGATACACCATTTGGCACCACCAATCCTGCCTCTCTGGCCCTTACAGTACTGTCCTCCTTTACACAATCTTCCCCAAGCAGAAGTGTAGAGATTGTGTTGTACATGTACCAGTCAGAGATGATCATGCCACTCTGACTTATACTATGCTTCTTGACTGCTTATGGATCTATTCTGTAACCACAACCTGCTGCTAAAATAGCATTTTAGGGTGATGGCTTAAGAGTTAAGTGAAAAGAATCCATTTAGAAGCTACCTTAGTTTACTAAAATGGTAGTAGTAGTTTCCCTATAGGCTCTAATTTTACAGTATCAGGCCCGAGTTCCCTCAACATGAGCAATGATCCACTGTCTGAATAAATCTATACATGGAGCCATTTACTACTATGCTGTTTGTTCCAAGTCTATAATTTTCCATTTATTCTCTAAAATGCTTAATAAATGAAGGTAAATCAATTGATCTGTGGAAATTACTTTATGTTCTTTTCTTTCAGCAAATGAAAGTCCATGTGTATGAAGAAGATCCTTTGTGGCCCATGGTTTGTTGGCTGTTAAAAGAGGATCCAGACTCCTAGAATTATCCACATGGAATAAAATTCAAAACTATTGGGTCTAAATCTCCACAACCCATGTATTTTTGCATAGGAAAATTGATTTTATCCAAAATCAAACTGTATTATTGTGACTAATAATGTTTGTGTGCATTTATTCCATAACTACAAATATCTCATCTGTTATAATTTTCTATTTGCTATTATGTTCTAAATTTCGCTAATTAATAAGCCATTGACTTGTGACACATATTATTACCTTTAAACAGAATCAATATTACCAAAATCAATATATCTTAATCACTTAAATATTATATAACATAAAGTTTTTTCTCCATTGTTGAAAGGATCACACCAATAGCATTGCTATAAAGAGTGTATTTCCATAAATCTGCTGTTTTAAATAATTAAAAACATCAATGATATTTATGTAATTTTTTCAAGTTTCTTCTCATATGAACTTGGCCAGCTGGAAATAAACAATATCCAAATTTCTTTCACTTTACTACATAATAAATACAATTTTTCTAAATTTCTTGTTTGCCAACTTTTTCTTTTATAAATTATCATAACAACCCATTTTCGTATTGTTTGACTTTTCATAAAACACAAAAGCTATGTCAGGAATGTTACTCAGCTTTGCGATGGCTCCGTAGAGTTTGAGGAATTGGGTTACATTCAGCTGTGCATGTGAAGCACCACTGAAAGAAAGTAGTAACTTAACCTGACAGGAATACATTTCTATTGCACAAATGTGACTGAAGACTGACAGCCAAGGCTTTGTGGCAAATCCATAGTAACTATCTAAATTCCTTCAACATTCCCAATGCCTCATTACAGCATTGCCCACAGGGGACACACTCAGTCAGAGTTACCATTGCACTTCCTAGTATAAAAATATCAGAAGATGCTTGGAGGGATGGTTCATGGCTATGTTCTGAGCACTTGATAACAAGAAGCAGGAGAATAAGTGTGTCAAGCTCATCCCAGCTACTAATTTCAAGTCTATCCTCGACTACATCTCAATAACAATAAGCAAGAAGAAAGAAAGTGAATAAATAAACACTACAAATAAATACATTATAATTAGTTAGGAAATAATATTCCTGTCCCTCACTGCTTAGAACCTAGTGACATAGACACATCCATCCTTCTGTCTAAGAGAGACAGGGTCTTGAGCTAGGAGCAACGTCACCCAAATAAGAATGCAATTCCACTAGTAGGAACTAAAAAGAAATTAGGATGACTACTAGACTTAATTTTTGAACTGATATAAAATCATTTAACAATAATAGAGGGATATTTTGGAAGCTCTGACTTAGAGACTACTTACGTAATTTGCATAGTAAACAGAATCACTGAGGCACAGATGCAGAGACACATGCTTTAAACACTTTACAACAATTTCTGGATCCCAAATCCTTTGCCAATGCTGTGGAAACATTATTTAATTTAAAATATTGTTTCCTTGATAAAATATATTCTTAAATTAATAAAACAAATTGTCCATTCAAATAATCCTTACCCACTGTAGATGCTGTTTCATAAAATAATCTATATTGGAAACATCTCAATCTATGCTTCAGAGACCAAAAGTTTAAATAATGCAGAAGAGAGAAAGAAAATTTGCTGGTCGATAATCATTTCTTCATTAGTCTGGCATTAATGAAACAGCTAGGAGAATGGTGTTAGAAGCCAGCATGGGCTCTTCTGCTTCAGAAGGAAAAAGACTATATAACATGCAGAGGAAAGGCATAATTCCTCCCAATTAGTTTTGACAGAGCTCAAAACTCATTTTGCAAACTTTAAAGCTGAGAAAGGCTCACTTTTGGAAGACACTCAGGTCTACTATGCATTGATTTTAATTTAAATAGTTGAGTGGGTCCCAGAGAAAATGCATAAACTTGTAGCCTTTCTGCACTGGGCTACAATTGTGCTTTAGACATGTTTACTATGGGAAACACCACTTATTTAAATGGAATCAGAAACCATTTTGCTTAAATAATGAGTTATAAAAATTAAAATTAAAAGCATAATAATAAAATTATGTGAATTTGGGAAAGAAATGGTTTGGGGGACACTCTAGAAGTTGTAGGGAAGGTAATAGTTGGATATGATCAATATATGTCATACAGAGTATATGACTTTCAGTGAATGGCAGAAATATTTAAAAACCTCTCTCATTTTTAACATAGTTTCTGTTTCAGTCAAGTAGGATACTCTGGCTCAAATATTACTTTCCATGGATCACCACGTGCCCTCATGCTTAAAACTCCAATAAATAACCACAGATCACATGTAGTTTCAGATATCAAGTATTGGCATACTGGGCAGATTCTTTGTTATGGAGTATTCTATGTAATATAATATATATATATATATTATATATATCTTTCAAGTGCCACCGGTACCTTGAGTTCTAAGAAGCAAAACCATCACCAGGTATCATTAGCCCTTCTGCTTCTCAATAAGAGAAAGTGGCCCTTGTTGCGGACTCCTTGACTTTAAGACAAGTCTAATGTCAAGTTAACATTCACCACTGGAAAGTGGATTCACATAGCCTGGAGTACCTTTTCATTAAACTATGCTGTAAAGAAAAGAATTCTTTAATGGACTCATTCAAAGCACGGAACTCAGCCATTCTACCAGTTGTAGATCACATACCCATCTAGTTATACCTTCTTACTCCTCATTAAGCATCCCAACACCCCTATGTGTCCCCAGAAACTCCACTGAACAGTCATGTTTCTAATTCCTCAGCTCAGTGTGATTTTATCCGCTCATAATAAAGCTGGGCAAGCTTCCAGCTCTCCGTAGAGCCCCACTGGATTTCTACACATTGACCTTAAAAGAATGAACATCAAACATCGCAACTGCACTCTTGTGTTCGATTTCTAAAGGCACAGGGCCTCCACAAGCCACCACTGCATAATTTTAGTGATAGGCATATTCATATTCTTCTAATCATACTAGCATACTTACAGATGATTTGCATGATGGATATAATATTTAGTTTTGGAGGAAAATAAGAGTTAAAATGGGGTGATTTAGGATCTAGAGTCATCTTTCTTGGCCTCACTAGGTTCCAGAAGAACCAAAAGAAAGATGGCATGGCCACTCTATCAAGTGTTCCTTTCAATGGAGTTAAGATGAAATTTACCTTGCTTTGTGTTCAATCTCACTACCTCTTTTCATCTTTCAAAACTGGGAAGTTTATGTGGGGTGTGTAGGGATTGTGCTGTATGGGTTCAAGTGTCTTCACAGCCAGATTCTAGATGGAGTCATCAGGTGTCATCCCTCTCCACTGCATTCCTTTGAGACAAGATCTATCACTGAACCTGAAATTAAGCTAGCAGCCATCATCCCTACTTACCCATCATTCAGTCTCCCCATTACAAACATCCCCAGCCATACCCAGATTTTTAACCTAGGTGTTAAGATTCAAATAGAAGTCTTCATGCTACGGAGCCAGTGCTCTTATTCAGTGAACCAGTTTCTCCAACCTCTAAACTGGAATTTCATTTATTTTCTACTTTAAATTCAGGCATGTGTACTGTACTCACATCATTTTAATTCCTTCTTGTCTCCCTCCAACTGCTCACATGCCACTCCCTCACATTTCCTATGATACTGGTTACTCTATTAAAGGGCTCATTATTGGAGAAAACTAATTCTCCCTCTCTTGCTATTCATTGCCTGCATGTAGTTCATCTAGGACTGGGCCTTTGTGAAAAATTCCCCAAGCTCATTGGTATGCCAACTGGTGCTGCTATTGTGCAAGTCTTGTTTAAGTAACCATAATGCTGATATTTCCTTGGTGAAGCTTGTCTGTTCTTTTTTGAAGAAACTGTCCACCTGGAAGCATCCTGGGCTTCTGGCTATTATAATCTTTCTGTCCACTTTACCATAATTTTTTCTATGTCTTTTGTGAAGGAATCAAGTTGTAGATAATAGATAGATAGATAGATAGATAGATAGATAGATAGATAGATAGATAGATAGATAGATATTGGAGCTGGATACCTCACAGTCAGTTAGCTGACAGTAGTATCCAATATCAGAGGAAATGTGTGTGTGTGTGTGTGGGGGGGGGATGTGAGTAGTTGGAGGGAGACAGGAAGAAATTAAAATGATATAAATACAGCACACATGCCTGAATTTAAAGTAGAAAATAAAATAAATTCCAGCTCTATAATTTAACCAGTAGCAGCTTTTTGTAATGTTCTCCTTCTTCCACAAAATAAGATTCTTTGGTGATGTATAAGAGATACACTTATCTATAGATATAAGGATACATATTTAAGATAGGTAGGAGGAAACTGGCAGTGTTGGGTTCAGTAAATTGTTTAGGTTAAATTGGAGTTCTTTATGCACCGAACAATACCTACCCTTCTTCCTTCTTCTACCCCTGGAGGCTGATAAAGTACAATACCCAACTTCTTGTTGGCTTCTGTGTCCAGAGTGCATGTGTGCACAGGCACGCACACACACACACATACACACATACCACCATCACCACCACCACCACCACCACCACCATCAACAACAACAAAACTCACACTCATACATACAAGCAAAATTTACATTATATATATATGAAGATACTAACGTGTATTGAACATATAATTATCTCTGAATGATAATTTTCATACTAGAAAGATGTCTCTCTAGCTCTTTCTTTGTCCTGAGAGTATTTCTTCTCAAATATTTTGAGTGCTATATCCTGAATCAATCAAATTGTAGCTTATGTAGAAAGCCTATTGAAAGAGGCCTCTCCTGATTGGTGTAATAGAAGATAATTACCTGATTTGTCTGTAAAGCATCATCTTATTTTAATTACCTGGATCATGATTTATTTTGTTTGTTTGCACATGCATATTTCTGAACAAATTTCATACTTGTTTGTAGTAAATATATTTTAACTTCAAATTATTATATTTATGTTGAGATTCAAATCCTATGACATGATAAATTAATACGTTTAATGAGTCTGTTATTCTTATTCACCACTCTACCTTCAATAATGTAGCCTTAGAAAACTAAGCACTGAATTAGATCAATTATATATGCAAGGTTAAAAATTAGGATAGCAAATTCTAGATAATCATGTTGAATCCCATCTTTGCTTTACTTATATGGACCTAGGTTGGAAACTTCTATTTTTTTTTAAAGTACCGTATCGCAATTGTCATTTTACAATTCCCATAAAATTAAATCTGAAGATGAAGAAAACTAAAGGCTACAGTTAAAGCAATGGGTCATGTCCACTGTAATAGAAATTATTGAATGTGTCCAACCTGGGATGGTTTTTATCCCTCTTTATAGCGAGAAAATACATAGAGTGTTACAAACACGTAGGAAACGGCTTAAATTGTTGAGCTAAAGGCTGGCTTCTTACACCGCAATTTCTTATTTTATCACAATGACACAACATAAAGTTCAGAGCATATAATGGGGTGAGGAGAAAGTCTTCCAAATACCTGGCAGGCGTATCTTTCAATTTAATTCACCTGTCAGCCCAGGCAATGGTGAGTGAACCTATTATTGGCAGTTCTGTTCCATGGTTACTTTCAAATGTACTACTTTCCTATTGGCACAGAACAAGTCACCACATCCTTCTTACTGTCTCCCTGGATTTATTTCTTGATATTTTTAAAGGGAAAATTCCCATCAGAACCATGTAATATATCACGTCTATCTCCTTTAGAAATTTAATTTTGGAGCACAGAAAAGTAATGATTTTAATTATTTAATTTTCTTATAAATGAGAGACAATCTACCTATGCTCATATCATTCATCACAATGAAATAATTATCTCATTTATTTTATTTTATAAGACAGAAAGAAAGAATAATGAGGATGAGAAGATTCAAAAAAAGCAAAAAAAGGAAATTACATTTCTGATCTATCCAGTCTCCTTCGTCAGAGTAGACACGAAGTTTACTGATTGAATTACTTCATTTTCCATTGCTGTAACAAAATACCTAAGGATGAATCGTTTTTAGAGAAAGTTCATTAGGTTGATAGCTTAAAGTATCGGTGACTCAAGAGCAGGGATAAAGTTGTATTGGCCCCGGTAAAAGTCTTATTGTATAAAGAACTATGACAGCAGAACAAATTTTAAATGAATAATACAGACAAGAAGCTAGAGGGAAGCTCAGAGACCATTTTACCCCTTTGTAATTAATAACTTACACTTAGGTCACCTAGTCAGGGTATTATAAAACACTATGAATCTCCCCCCAAAGACAGCACTCTATTGACCTGCCCATACCCATGACCTACAAAGTCCCATGGTCTGCAGCTTTCCCATGGTCTACAGCTTTCCCATTTCTTTATATGGTCAGACTGTGAAGACAATCCCTTTGGAGGCATAATCAATCTACTGCTAAACTGTAAGGGCTTCCCTTCCTAGCAAGGACAGACTTTAGTGCCATATAATTCTTAAAAGCTCAGCTAATTGGGAATGTATGCAATGAACACACTCAAGTACAGACAAAAGCAGAAGCTAGACTGATATATGTGTGTGTGTGTGTGTGTGTGTGTGTAAAACTCATGACTGTCATACAAATATAAAGATGATCATATATTCAGAATTCTATACAATCCATAATACAGTGCCAAGGAAGTGTTAGTGAACCCCCAAAGACCAGCCAGGAGCTAATCCAATACAATCACACCAGGGTATTTATATTCAAGCTTGAGCTTGGGCTCAGCCCACTGCCAATATGCAGGATGGTTTTGGTGGAGAAGAGCTCCACTTATGGGGCAAGGTTTTATAGAAAGTGGCAATTGAGTGGTAAGTGTTTCTAGCCTGGCCAGCATCTAATGGGAGTGCTCCTATATATGCCCTTTGGCATAAATGGCTGGTGCTGGGAGTCAAACCATAAACTTAACTTTTGCTTGGTGGTTGTTACGCAGGGAGCAGGCTTGTTGGGGATTAACCTGGAAAAGCTGGATTTGTTGGGGGAGATTCATCTGGAGAGTCAGGTCTTGTAGGGCTTGTTGGGGTTAGCCTAGAAACTGGAGCTAGGCTCTGGCTTATTGGGGGATTACTTGAAAACTGATAGTAGATACTGGTCTGACAAGTTATCTGAGTTCAAACTTAGGTCAAGTTCTCTAAAATGGAGTCTGACCTTAAAAGACTTGGCCTCTCAATTAAAATCGAAGCTGGTGAAGTGTTAGAATCAGTTCAAAAGAAAACTGAAGGATATGAACTCTTATTATGGGAATATTAAAATGAGAACAGAAAACAGAGACAAGGTGGTATTTTCCAGATTGAGTTTCCATTCTACCAGCTAATAGTTATATTCATGTGCACACACAGGGTCACTTTACATTCTATCAGTTGTCTGCAAATCTTAGTTATCAAAGTGCCACAGAACAATTTCGATAACTTATGCAGGGTTTCCTATGGACATTCACATTTTTCTTCACACACAGATCAAATGCATCAGCCTACACATTCTCCTCATTTGGTACCACTGATTCTTCTCTTGTATCTTTAAATTTTTCCACTAATGCCACCACTACAGGGAAACAGCTTATAGCCACAGACAGCTGTCAGGGTTTTATAATTTTGTGGGGCCAATAAAACAGCCATATATATTCTAATAGAAAAACATGAAAGAAATATCTATAATTAAAAACAAGGCATGTGTTAAGGGACATGCTTTGAATAGTAGATGAGGTGATCTTAATCTGCCTTCTTTAGTTGTCAACACAAATTTTAGGAGCCCTGTAGGATCCTGTTACTGTCCATCTTCTTTTATGGTGATAAAACAAGATGTTGTCAAGGTCAAATAGAGACCATATGTCTCAGTACTTAGCACTGAATCAATTTATGGTCACTTGAAAATGACTTTTGCATATCCGAATAGCATGTGTTAATAACCTCCCTGCATTACAGCCCTCAGGTGTGGTGGTTATTGGCCCGACTATAATCCCAGGGAAGCAACCCTTTGACATACCAAAAAACCTTGAGGAAACTTCGGTTCTACCCCTTGCCTACAAGCTTCCCTCAAGGGCAGTGATGTCAGGCACAGACTAGAGAAAGGTTTCCTTCATTCTTAATGACAGTCAGTGACAGGATTCCTGTTGGTATTCCTTAAAATAACTCAGTATCCACAGACACAATTGAATAAAAGTTAATAAATATAATGAAAATATCTATTAAAGTATCATTAATAGCTTTAATAAATAAATTTTTGGCAAATTTTAATATGGGTCACAATTTGTAGTGTAAATAACTACCTTGAATTCACAGACAGTTGTATGCTATGACTATCAGCATGTCCCACCATATCCAGGTCTCTTTCCTAATTCCCAATATACTAAAGATATTACACCTATAGTTTGTGTACATACTCTCTGCAGATGCTGGCAAATAGGTTGGGTAGTCTCAAAAACATGCAAAAGGTCTCTATATATCTCAGACGCATGTCAGTATTTTATAGAGAGGTTAGGGCAACCTATGAAAAGCCCAATGTGCACCATAACAGGAAGAAGACAATCTCCTGCACAGCATCTTCTCATGCTAATCTCATCATGATATGGACCAAGAGCAATAATTGGGTCCCCCTTATCCACGGGCAATGAGTCCTTTAAAATGAATTTTAAACTGTATTTTGTCAAAGATTTTTTCTATTGTGATTACTATAAATAATTTTACAAAACATGGTTTTAAATGAGAATTGTAACTGCCAGATGCACAGTTCACTTGTTTAGCATTCAGAAGAAAACATAAACATGTCTCTGTGTCTGTTTTCGGCTTGATTTAATCAGAGCCCAGATGACCATGGCCATTGAAATCATTCTGTTCAGATTTTCCACTAAGTCTGCCAAAGGTCTTTTACTCAGAAAGGAGATTTGTGTATTCCAACGAAAATAAAGAGGCAGAAGAAAAGTAACTGTTAAAAACTATATTTTGTAGTTAAATATAAAGGAACAGTGTGCTCTGCTGAAGTCTTAGGGTCTCCTACTTCTCCTTTTAAAAATATTTTAATGAAATGGTACCTTGACTCTGAAGTCTTGCTTAAATTGGGTCCATTGAATAATAAATTCCTTTATTCTTTCTTCCTTTATTCTTTTCTCCCTTTCTTCCTATCTTCCATTTCTTTTTTCTTCATCTCTGTTGTAAAGAGTAGATTTTTTTTTGTTATTTCTTTAGAGTACTAAGTTGCAATTCATCTATTTAAATATTGTAACTGTTTAAGCAAACATCTATACATTTTTACTACAGTCATTCTACTTCAAATATTAGTTTTATTGAATTTGTCCTTGTTCTCATTTCCATTGTATTCTTTCAAGGTGTCATTTCCACCCTTTATTATTCAATTTAAATCCCGATTGCAGCCTGCCCTCTCTTCCCATCATCCCCAGTGTATAGCCGCTTCTTCATCATCTCTCTTCTCTTCTCCTTGGAGAAGCTGGAGGTTTCCTCTGGGTACCAACTCTCTTTCTCATATCAAGTCACTGCAGGACTGGGCACATCCTCTCCAACTGAGACAAAGCAGCCTAGTTAGGGGAACAGTATCCACAGGCAGGCAACAGAGTTTCTTTGCTCACATTGTTGTAGGACCCACATGAAGAATAATCTGCACACTTGCTACATATGTGCAGTACCCTAGATCCAGGCCATGTATGCTCTTAGGTTGATATATCAGTCTCTGAGACTCCCCAAGGTACAGGTTAATTGACTCTGTTGGTCTTTTTCTCTAGTTGCTATCCCCTCTGAGTCACTCAATCCTTCCCTGAACCCTTGCAAGTCTCCTGAGTTCTGTCTAAAGTTTGGCTGTGGATCTTTTCATCTGTTGCCATCAGCTGAGAGGTGGAGCCTCTCAGAGGACTATTACACTAGGCTCATGTCTACAAGCATAAGAGAGTATCATTCATAAAGTTAGGACTTGGTTCTTGCTATGGGATGGGTCTCGAGTTGAGCAGGTCATTGGTTGGCCATTTCCTCAGTCTCTGCTCCATCTTTTTCCCTGCAATTCTTGTAGGCAGGACAAATTTTGGTCAGAGTTTTTTTTGTGGGTGGATTGTTGTCCTTATCCCTCCACTAAGGGTCCTGCCTGGCTATGAGAGGTAGCCACTTCAGGCTCCACTAAGGGTCTCAGCTAGAGTCACCCCCAAGTCTCTGGAAACAACCTAGTTCTCCCTCAACAAAAGAACAGATGTTTTTAAAAGGGTGTTACTATTCAACTATTAAAAGAATAACATCGTGAATTTTTTAGGCAAATGACATAACTAGAAAATATCACCCTGAATGAGGTAACCCAGAGATGGTATGTACACTCCCTTATACGTGGGTATTAGCCATAAAGTACAGGATACTCGAGCTACAATCCTCAGACCCAAGGCAGCTAAATAACAGACAGGGCCAAGGGAGCATGCTTGAGTCTCACTTAGAAGAGGAAATAAAATAGATATTAGAGGCAGATGGAGGGAACTAGTTAGGAGAGGGGATAGGACAGGGAGTAGAGCAGGTGAAGAAGTCAAAGGTGGAGAGAGCAAGGAGAGAGGGTCAGGAGTGAATGGAGATTTCAGAGGGAGGCTTGGGAGGAGGGGGTGGAGCTAATCTCTAGGATGTGCCAAAGTATCTTTAAAGCAAGACTTCACTATGTCCATGCATTGACACTCACTTCAGCGCAGATGTGGGGTGAATTTTTTGTCTCAGTCACTGTTCTATTACCATGAAGGGACACCATGACCAAGGAAGCTCTTGTAAAATAAAACTTTCTGTTGGAGGCAGGCTTACAGTTTCAGGGAATCATTTCATTGTCATCAGGATGGAAAGCAAGAGTAGTGTCAGGTGTTGTGCTGGAGACAGCTGAGACCTTTCCACTCTTATCCTCAAGTTTAGAGAAAGGCACTCACTCTGTCTGGTGTGGGCTTTTGAAACCTCAGAGCCTAACCCCATGGACATACCTCCTTCAAGATCACATCTTCTAATCCTTTTCAAATAGTGATTCTCCCTGATAACTAAGCATTCAAATAAATGAGCCTATGGGAGTGGGTCATCTCATTCAAACTACCACAGCTTTCTACAAGTAAATTTCCACTGGTGATTTTCACTTATACCCCCTAATATCTGCCACACAATTAAACTTCGAGAACATAAAGGCAATATGAAGACTATAATCTCACTGTCCTAACAGATAAATCTTGTCTGGTAAGTGTTTATTCTAACACATTAGAGAAAAGAGTTCATAAGCTAAAGTTAGAAATTAAAGGAAAAGATTTCAAAAGAAGAATTGAAAATCACTTACGGAAAGCATGTGGGGCTTGCCATTGTCCTGTCTATTAAGGTTATGAAAATGAATACCATAAAAGTAACGGCTTCTTGGTACAATGATAGAAACAGGACATTATGTAAGTCAAGGGTACATGGAAACCTTTAGTGACAAGGAAAGATGGGAGATTTCTACCAGCAGGTAGAAAATGGAAGAATCTAGACCAGTAATTTTCAACCTTATGCTGTGACCCTTTAATCCCATTCCTCATGTTGTGGTGATCCCCAACCTCAAAATTACTTTGTTGCTACTTCATAAGTGTAATTTCACTACTGTTATAAATCATAATGGAAATGTCTCATATGTGACCTCAAAGGCTTGTGACCCATAGATTGAGAACCCCTGAATCTAGAGAAAACCGTTAAAAGATTAGTAGACAGTTCTTTGAAAGTTATGATAGTTTGAGAAACAAAATGAAAGACCATTCTTTATGTTACAAAGTTACCAAAGGCTTCCTAATTTGAACATATGAGTAACAAGAAATGTAAACTTGAGCATTGGATTTTTTGTCAATCTGTCTGTCTTATCTTCCTCTATCCTCTGTGTTTTAAGACATTAGGTGGGGTGTTGAGATGAGTAACAGAAAAGCATATTTGGGGTAATAATGATAAACAGCTGAACTTCCTTAAAATCCCTAGCTACTTTCTGACAGTGGAAATTTTCCTATAGACATTTTTAGAACCAAAGGATATGTTTGTCTCAAAAGGTAATCTGTTTCATCCAGTTAATAAAATTGCTGTTAAGGATTTAATTGTGAAAATGCCAAAAATATTAAACAACCGTGCTATTTCAAATTCCTCAAATGGAATTGTAAAAAGACAAAGCAAAAACAGTATTCTTTTCACATTTTTAAGACAAAAAATAACTTTTATTACAATTATGCAAAAATTAACATAGTAAATGGTTCATTTCAATATTTTATTGAAGCATAACAAACCAACGTGTGACAAGTTGTACATTGTTCCTGATATCAACCATTGTCTTGAACAGCATACAGGCATCTCTGTCTCCCCAAAGTTGCCTAGTGATGCTTTCAGTTCTAATGACTGTCCTTCCCCTCTCTTAGCAACTACTGACCTGAAGTCAATCAGCATGAATTAAATCCACTGGTCTTAGCGCCCTTGTTCTTATGACTTTCCCACATTGGTATATGAAGCACTAATTGGTACATTTTCAGAGAGACATGGTTCCACCTCCTATTAATATTCTGTAGTTCTGTGTTATGATGTTGATTGTCATGTTTTGTCTTATTTTTAATTTTTCTCCCTATGAGGGACATAAATCAATTGTAGTTTGCCCGGTGTGAATGAGCCTTTATGTTCTGTACAAAAAGCAAAACAAGTAGTCTTCTACAGATGTCTCCTTACAAATAAATCATGGACAAGTGTCCAGTCCCATTACGGGTGTGTGTCCAGTGTAGGCTGAATTTTATATGTCGCAGTCTAAAGTTCTTCAGACTTGTTTGCATAATTTTACATTCTCTTCAGCAATGAGCTTCCCTAATTTCCATCCTTGGTAACAATTCACATTGTTCAACTTTGCAGTAATTTAGCCATTCATCTGCATACTCTGTGAAATGCCTTTACTTACCTATGCTTTTAAATGTTTGCTGGTCTCCCATATATCTCTGATGAAACATTGGTTTTATGATTGTTCACTGTTCATGGTAAGATTTTTGTCTCCACATTATTGTTGTTTTACCACAACTTTCACTTTATTTTAATTATGCAGATGAATACAATTATAAATTATAAAGTAATTTTTTGGCAACAAGAACATTTAGTTTCTTTTTCTGAAATGTAATTTCCCTTTTCATTGTGAAACAAAGCAATTATATATTTTACAATGACAAAATGATTTTTTAATAATTATGACATTTTAGAACTCTAGTTATTTAGTAGGTTCCAGAATGAAATTAAAGGTGTTGACAGTATTATTTGCCAGATTATGTTTTATTCTTTAGTACTAATTTTAAATGTTGTAAAACTAATACACAATTACATAATACTCTTGCCCTTTCCTCTCTTCAGCTTCCTTTGTATCCACTCCATTACATTCCTTGAAAGTTTGTGAACTCTTGTTCTTTAATTACTATTGTTATCTACATGTCTGAAAAAGAAAGTATATCTAGTGAGTCCATTTAGTGATGCTTGAGTGTATAAATTCAGGATGACCCTTGGTGTTGGATAACCATTTCTGTGTGGATTTTAGCAAGCCTTAGTTTCCTAGAGTTTGTTGTCTATGGGTGGCATTTCACCCTTCAGGAACAGCATGTATATTGGTATTGTCATTTGTTCAGGTATTATCTAGGCATATATATATATATATATATATATATATATATATATATATATATATTAGTTTCAGTCTTAGCTCTACACGTGCAAGTTCATCCAATCACTTTAATTCTTGCATCTAGCTGCAACTGCTCTCAATTTCAGTTTTAAATATCCAACGAAATGTCATTTCAATCTTTTCTCTTCATTTCTTCTATTGCTTCATTAAGCCTTCTCTTCCATATATATAATTGATAGTCATGGATGGATGTAGCTTTTCTGTCACTTCAATGAGGCACAATCTTATAGCAGACTTCATGGTCCTTTGCCTCTTAAAATTTTTCTGCCTCCTCTTTGGTGATGTTCCTTGAGCTTTAATACAGGAGTTATATTGCAGATGTATCTGTAGTGCATGAACATGCAACAGTTGGTGTATAAGTTATACATAATTGTTTTAACTAGTTGTGGTTGTTTTGTCATTGTCTCCACCCTCTGCAAAGAGAATGTTACTTAATATGGAGCAACAAAAACCACCTATCGTGAGGACAAGAATGAATATACAGGGAAATGTGATTTTGCACTGAACTGCATTCCGCACCAAAAACGTTGCTGCTTTCTGTGCTACAATCTCCTTCGAGACTCTTAGGTACTCACTACATCCTCACATTATACCTGTGATTGATTGGGTAATTATAATATTCCCATGGATTATTCCTTCATGACCTGACTATCTCTTACATCATTGGTTATTCCTCAGATCTCCTTCATTAAATTAGTCTCAGTTTTAGCTCTACACTTGCAAGTTCATCCAATCACTTTAATTCTTGCATCTAGCTGCAAACGCTCTCAATTTCAGTTTGAAATATCCAACCGAATGTCATTTCTATCTTTTCTCTTCATTTCTTCTGTTGTTTCATTAAGCCTTCTCTTCTATCCGTAGCATGGCTTCACAAATTTGACCTCACTGGACTGCTCTTCTGTTTTCGACTACTCCTTCACATATATGTTACATTTATTAATCAACTTTATTAGAGTGACGTCTAAAAGACTTAAAAACAGCACCTTCTTTACCTTCCCCGAGCATTTTAACATTTCCTGAGTAATCCTCCATATGTCAGCATATTTTCCTTGGTACAATCTAACTTTGGAAATGCAAATACACAACCATGTAGACAAACTTTAAGTAAATGACCACTGACTGCTCTTTATTCCTTAAATTTTATTAAGTTGATATTCTGAAGGGTTCAAAGATGGGTACACTAGTAAATCCACTGTTCCTCTCAGCCTTTCATTATTTTTACTAATAATAGCCATTTATAATATTTTTGTTTTCTAGTCTCAGACATTATTTTTTCCTTCAAGTAACCTATGCTTTGCTAGAATTTGTTTTACCTTTATAGTTATTTTAGACTCTTATTTGTTTCTCTAGTCTCATCTAGAGATGGCTATATCATTTGTAAGATGCAGAACCAGATAGAAAAAGTGACCTGCCTTGGTCAATTGTAACAAGTCACAGGGCAAAATAGAGCAATGAAATAAATATTACTGAGATCTTCTAAAAAGCTGAGTGTCTCTAATTGTACAGTTCTCAAGCTCAAGATGTTGGCTGTCCCCTGAATCTGTAAGGACCCCCTGTGGCTTTAGGCCTTAAACACTCTTTCCTTTATATATATATACTCTATTTTTCTACCTGTCTTGCTGGGCTCTAGGTGATCTTTTATAGTCTCACAAGTTTAAAAGTCAGTGATATGTTGATGATTTCTCAATTGACATGCACATTCTAAAACTATGTAGTGATTTTTAACCCTTGAACGAATAATAAGTTTCAAACTCAACAACCTCAGGTTAAAATCCCATGTGTCCCCAATTCATCGCCTTCAATTTTTCTTTTTTTTTTTTAAATTACTTAATGAGCAGATCATTTCTTCAATCACTCAGACCTACCAGTGTGCTGTTATTATTGTTTCTTATATATAGCAATTCTATTAATTTTATACCATCCAATTCCAGTCATGTATAGTTCTGTCTTCCCTCACCATTGACAGAGTCTGTTTATAATACCTTAATTCTCAACTTTTTTTTACTATTCTTCTACTTGTTCTCCTGAGTCTGCTGTTGGCTTCTATGTGGTTTGTCCATGATCTGCACCCCCATAAAGGCACCTCTGGCTTCCCTCCACCGTTCATTGATTGACTTTCTATTCCTTAAACAAGGCAGAATGCTCTGGATCATTTATTTTTGTGAACCCTGCATTTCCACAGTAGTTCTGCTAGATTATAGTTCTACTGGATCCGTCATTTTCTTATGTTTTTCATTTCTGGGGTACGTTTAGTAAGGATGCTCCTCCAATGATGCGATCATCCTAGCCATGAGACGGTTCCAGATGCTTCATTTCTTTTGCCAATCACAATGGTGTAAATAAGAATCATTTAAGGATCTGGAAGTGGGAAGTGGAGAGATTACCTAGATTACATAAGAGGAGCTGAGTGAGATGGCTCAGTGGTTAAGAGCACCCGACTGCTCTTCCAAAGGTCCGAAGTTCAAATCCCAGCAACCACATGGTGGCTCACAACCACCCGTAATGAGATCTGATGCCCTCTTCTGGTGCGTCTGAAGACAGCTACAGTGTACTTACATATAGTAAATAAATAAATAAATAAATAAATAAATAAATAAATAAATAAATAAATAAAAAGAGGAGCTGATCTTGTCATCAGTAATGTTGTAAGAACGTAGTAGCTGCAGCATAAATAATAAAAATGGGTCAATGGGAGAAGGGGTTTGGAATAGGATAAAGGAGAGGACACAAGCCCAGGCATGAAGGCATGTCTGGAGGATGAAGAACAGGGAAATCAATTTGCCCATGCAGATTACAGGAGGAAAATGCTTTTGCCAGTTTGATTTGAGATTTACGGTCTTATGAGTAAGTCTGTGTTGTTCAAAGCTTCTGAATTGTCTGCTCATTTATAATAGATCTTTGAAAGCCTAATATGTCTTCTCATTGATTCTCTGACCTTGAGGCATTTGAGGCTAGTTCCTTTGATAAATTCTCCCTTTTTTTCTTTTCTTTTTTTTTCTTTTTTTGTTTTTTTCGAGATAGGGTTTCTCTGTGTAGCACTGGCTGTCCTAGAACTCACTTGGTAAACCAGGCTGGCCTCGAACTCAGAAATCTGCCTGCCTCTGTCTCCCAAGTGCTGGGACTAAAAGTGTGTGCCACCATTGCCCAGCCCTCCTTGTTCTTAGTATGTACACTACATGCTATGTAAGCTAGCAGGGAGGAAACCATCTAACATGTTTTTAATGATCTATACTAAAATGTGGCTTCTGTAAGGATGACATGCCGCAGTTACATATTACTCTATCTATAGGCCAGAATATAGATCACAACACACATATAATAGACCTTCAAAAAGTATTTGAAAACTTGATAAATTAATAAATGATTCAAACTTGCTAATTTCATGTTTATATATTGCTTGTATTCAGTGACTGTATGCATGAAGTTGTTGTCATTGCCCTGAGTACTCCCATAGCTAGGCTGGTATGTGTGTGTGTGTGTGTGTGTGTGTGTGTGTGAGAGAGAGAGAGAGAGAGAGGGAGAGAGAGGGAGAGAGAGGGAGGAGAGAAAAAGAGAGAGAGAGAGATAAAGAGGCTTGAATTTGTAACACATCTATATTTAATAGTCGGGTGATGAGTGGGTTTTACCGTATAATGATCATAATATTTAATCAATAGAATCAACGTAAAGAGACTAAACATTTCACACTTGTGATCTGATTATTTCTGCCACAGAAATGATGAATGAAGTCATCTGTGTGGTTTAATCAGTGTAAAATAATAGAAAAGGCACAAAGAAAAGCATTAGGGGAGGATGGTGACACTTCTCTATTTTATTTAAACATACTGCTTACTAGGTGTGATCAATGATACAGGGAATACAGCTCAAAGCCTGTCTCCTTTACACATAAATTAATTGTTTTTACCACACATCACAGATATTTACCACTGACACCTTGTCTCCAATATGTCACAACGTAAAAAAAGAGAGAAATGAAAAACAAACAAACCACCATGAACAACAACTCCTGAGCACGCGGCTAGGGCGTGGACACTTTGGCTTTTGACCCTGCTCCGTTTTCTGTTACATATGAGGAGCAGCAGGTTAGGAGAGCAAAACGTTGCTTGAAATAAAATATAAGCGGTGTAGGAAAACTGGGTACAGCCTAAATAGATTTTTTTCAAAAGAAATTACAGAGGAGATAACCTACAATTTTGTATTATTTTTATACGAGATGCTTCTTAATAATACTGCATGCTATGCAATAAACCTGCACTAGTAATTAGCTTGTTAGTTACTCTGTGCCTGTACCATATACACACTTATTAAGCTCTGCCAAAGAAACAGTGTTTCTGGGAGATACTTCCATAACCTGGGGCTGTTTCAGATTAGGACTTAGGAATTGATTTGTGGACATTTCCACCCATATGGTTAAAGCAAGATATTTATTTGATAATATAAATATATATATATATATATTTGTATTTAAAGAATATTAATATTTTCAGAAACAGTGTGTAATACTGCTGATAGTGTCTCTCAAGGTAAGTTAGTGAAGCTAGACTAGAAACTAGTGTGAGTTCTTTCTTTCTGGATTTGCTGTTTTTCCTAAACTTGACAAATTTATAATACTGTCCCCTTGTCACTGTAATTTTACCTAGAGTGTGGCACTAAGTCATGGGTGGCTAACAACAGATCATTGACAGACTCCTTCCCTTCAGTCTATATCCCATTAATGACAGAAGAAAGCCCTTTGCTGATAAGCAATCCATTGTCACTAACAGAGCCATATGTGTAGAGATGGAAAAAGGGATGAAAATATTGATATTTCAATTTTCCATGAGAAAAGTACATATGTTCACCATAAGATGCTGATACACTTGTTCCTGTGGTAATGTTTACACAGCCCTAATACATCACCTTATCAAAATCTGGTATAACAGCTAATCCACCTGAATTGTGCAAGTCAGAATTTGTAAGCATACACAAAACATTCCACACATCATTAAGAGCAGCATATACATGTGTTAACATGAGCTAAGTAAAGTCTTGTTATGCTTCTTCAATCGCTGCCTTCATAATAGAGGTAAGAAAGCTGAAGAAAATAAAATAGAAGAAAGAAAATGGATTTCTTACCCAAGGTCAATTCCATAGGTCAGGTACAGAGCCAGAGTGAGACCTTATCCATCAGATCAGATCAACACTCTCTCTTGAAGTTGGCATATTACACTGAAGGTAACATCATACGCGTATCTAATAAAGACTTTAAGCTACTATAGTGGAGTGGCTTCAGACAAAATTCGAATTGATTGAAACTTTCCTCTGAAACCTGAATCAAAGCAAACCCCATCTTTTCTTTCTGTACCTCTTCTCTTGTACTGAAGGGTCCAAAGATAGCACACAAATGGATGTTTCTCTGATACCTGTGGCTTATCAGTAAGAATAGAGGTAATGGAAATCTCATGAGGAAGCCTGCTCTTCAAAGATTTCCAATCCCATTTTTGAACTCAAAGAGCTTGAATTAGTTTCAGATTAACATCCAAGGCTTTGAAAGAACTTCTTCCAGAGTTCAGCTATCACAAGGATATTGGACACTAGAATCTATGTTCAATTTTTTTTTTTTTTTGTGGCAAGAAGAGAGAAATGGGTTGATAGACAGGTTTTCTTCCATTTCTTATTTATTCCTGTGTTTGTATTCTTTCATCTCTTTTCTGTATAAGTTGTTTTTCCTAATTAGACTTTTATCACCTTCCTTATAAATAACTATTCACTATTCACACACATTCACATCTATGTAAAGGATCAGTGTATCCAAAATACTGTCTCTCAATCTCTTGATCCAGTAGATGTAACTCAATAAGTCATTGCCTTAGCTCCTTTTTCTGTTACTATGATAAAACATTTCTTACTGAAGAGTTACATTACATCTGAAGTCAGATGGTAAGCATGGTGAGCGTCTCTGTGGTACAGCTCAGCTCACTTCTTAACTCTTAGATAGTCTGGGATCCCCCACATATTAGATGCTCACAACCGTAATAGATAGATCTTTGCTTTTAAACAAGCAGTAATCAAGATAGTCCCTATGAGTAAGGCCAGAGTCTCATCTCTGATGTGATTTTTAGATTCTGTCAAGCAGCCAACACTAGTCATCATAGCCATCTTACTTCCCTTTGCATGTGATAGTCCATATCTGAAATCTAGAAGCTTAAAATTCAGAGTCCAGCACTTTCGTTGTCCTTCAAATACATGCTATAGAAAGAAACTGTGCCTCCTAGGTCCATAAGAGAGCATAACTCTCACACCTCTCCCTGTCCCTGATCCTGGGGATTTCTGTAAACATGATGTGATGGCGGTCACAATTGGGCTCAAAAATTCCCTCAAACTTGACCACATCCTCACAACAATTACAAGACAGGTAAGTAATAGTGATATTACATGGTGGATTCTACCTCAATATTCCCTCTAGAATTTGAAACAAATAAATGGATTAAAATCCATGAGTTAGTACTCAGAATGGAAGTTATTTGAGGATACACAAGAAATGTGACAAAATACACAGGGTATTTATTAATTAGAGAAAGGTAATCCAGTCTTTTATAATAAGGAGCTAGAATAACATTCTATTCAGGAGAATTCAGTCCAAGGAAATTTCCAGCACGCCATTCATCTGCATCCTTTGCCAAACCCTCCTTTTGAGGTTTGCTCTCGGGCTGAGCACTGCTTTCTGTAGGAGGTTAGTACAGCCTTGAAGTTTTACACCATAGCCCTAGGTGTTTTTGTCAGATTTTAAAGAAGAAAGCACTTCACATTCAACTATATAAATTCAGGCAAATGGTAATAAAATTTTATGTACTCATGTTTATTTTGAGGGAACTAATGTTTAATCTGATTCAATTAAAATCAACCACAGAACATTTGCCTATAGACTGTACATATACATCTGGAAGCCGATAGCCATTATTGCAAGACCTTGAAAATGCATGGATGTGTGTAATGTAGAGTCAAGAGTAATGTCAGTGGGGGGAAGGTCCTTGATAAGTAGCTGCTAACATCTCTGTTGTGGATAGCACTGCTAATGTCAATGAGAATTAAAAACAGAAAATAAAGAGAAGAGACCTTCCCTTACATTAGAACTTTGTTTCCATGGAAGTTTCAAATGCATGTCTCCAAAACCTGACACTCAGAGGGTTTGTTGTTGTTGTTTGGTTTCTTGTTTGGTTTATTTTCCCAGGTGGTTCATAACTCTAAAAATGCTGTTTGACGTTGAAATATTATATAAGCTGAGTTCAAAGCCACTTCTTCAAGAATTTATTAATTCGAATGTAGCATACAAAATACAAAATTTGATTAGCTTTTGTGTGTGTTTTCCTCTTATTAATGTCTTTTTCTATCATTCAGATGGTATCATGAGAACTGAAGGGAAACAGTTGTCTACATTCCCATTGATTTATCTAGTTCTTTTTTCTTTCTTTTTTTTTTTGGATTTATTTATTTATGTTATCATATGAGTACATTGTAGCTATCTTCAGACACACCAGCAGAGGGTATTAGATCCTATTAGGTGGTTGTGAGCCACCATGTGGTTGCTGGGAATTGAACTCAGGACCTCTGGAAGAGCAGTCAGTGCTCTTAACCACTAAGTCATCTTTCCACCCCTAACTGGTTCTTTTTTCATTAGTTTTAAATTCTTTGATGGTTTTATACATCTATATAATGCATTTTAGACATTTTATCCCCATTACCTTACCTAATCACAGCCTGGTCTTTTAACAAAGATCTTCTTTCTTCTCAGTATACATCTCATTATGTCCTGCCTGGGCATGGGTGGGCGTTACATTAATGAAGCATCAGTGGCTATACCACTGACCAAAATGGCAGTAGAGTCCATTCCTACAGTTCATTATCTATCTATACCTGGTATGAAACTTGTTGCAACAATGGAAACTTTTCTAATGGTAGAATCACTTGTTTGTGATCTCATTTGTGATCTCCTACAGTTTAACTCCTTGAGTTCTTGATGGGAGTGTCACTTGTATCAGCCTGTGAAGAGCATCTGTGAAATACCTACTCACCATTTCTTGAGTCTTTTATTTATAACTTCCATTCCTAAATCTTGTTTCTTGATGAGAACAGCATCTACTTAACTTCTCAGGTAATCTGCTGGCTGGGCCTGTGGTTCTTCACTCTTTTTATTTTGATTTTTCTAGTATTTTTTTCCTTCCTTATTCTGGTTTGGAGACCACAGCATTTATATTTTCTCTGCACACCTCTGCTGCTTGACTTCCTCTTCATGTTGATTCTTTGGCTGAGGGGCTCTTAGACTAAAATCACGGCTAAAATTTCCTGCTGTTCAGCTTCTTTGAGTTTTTACTCTCACAGTAGATTTTTTTTCTTGTTTTTACTTGCAAAGTTTACTACTCTACTGCCTATAGTTCTGTGGACTTTTGATACCCTATAAGTTTTGGTCATTGAAATCCCACTTATTAACAATCTCTAGATAAGACAGACTAGCTGGGATGTTGGGAACACCTGAATGGCACTAGAGTCCTTAGGTTGGACAGCATTGAGATTGTGATTACTCCTTAAATATTTGTTGAATTTTATTTTTATTTAAATAATTAGGAATAGAAGAAGAAAATTTGGACAATGGCTTCAAAATTATGACATATAATGAAAGAATAAAAGAGAAGCAAAATATTATAATTCAAAAAAATCTAAGGATTTTTAAAGATTAATGACAGAATGCAAAAATGATATATTTAAAGAACTTTGTAGTGTTCTATTAGAAGTAGGAAGAGTTTCTAGCCTATTGAATTTGTAAAAAATATATTTTTCATATTGTATTTTTCATTGCAATATATATGTATGTATATACATGTAAGTATATGTGTTTGTGATTTTGTGTATGTATGTATGTATGTATGATGTATGTGTGTGTGTATTTTTTCTGTGAGTATTCATTTCTGTTATTCCTCTGCATTCTTCAAGGAAAGGAACATGCTGGCCATTTACCTCATATTCTTCTTTGCTCATTAGAGAAAAAATTAGTACTGAATCTAGTATGAGCATTGTAATAGCACCTGCATTTACTTCCTTATGCCTCATTTCAGTTCACGTTTGAAGCTCCAAGCTCATGAATAATGCATGGGCGAGATAGAGAGCTAAGATGAGTGAGGAGGACTGGCAGACAAAGAAACAAGAGTCTCAATGACCAAAGAGCCTGTGTGAGTGAATCTGGCATAGTAGGTCTCTAGAGTAAAAAGCAGAGCCTGGAGTCCTCTTACTGCCTGAGGCAGCAACATGTGAAGAAGGAAACTGAAAAATGTCCTTCTTTGCCCTTCAATGGCCATTGATGGAGGTAGCTCAGGAAATTAGGTTTGTGGTATATTATAGAATGTCAGATAACCAAGACATATCCCCTGTGACTAGCAGTTGATAAGAAGCAAAGAGCAGAAATCTGGGGAAAATGTGCGGTAGTTTTAGAAATTATTGTTTAACCAAAATGTTTAACCAAAGAAAGGAAGAAAGAAAGAGAGAGGGGGGTGGAAGGAAGGAAGGAAGGAAGGAAGGAAGGAAGGAAGGAAGAAAGGAAGGAAAAGGGAAGAAATTTACAATATAGCATGACCATGACTAACAAGAGAGTTTTTCAAATGAATCAAAGGATTGATATCTGTGCTACTTTCTCAAAATATTTGAGAGATGTTTCTGTAATTTCTTTTGTGATCTCTTCAATGGAAGCAAACACCAAAGCATTCACCATCAGACTGATATATGTTCTTATAACATTTCCAGTGTAGGTGAATCCCCTGAGCAAAGGCATACCTTAACATTTGTTAAGCTTATCCATTAATATTAAACTTCAAAATTATTTGATTTAGAATATTGCACTGATGAGTACTACTGCAAATATTTAACTACCATTTGACCTGTTTGAAATACTTTTTATTTATTCACATTTTTAATCAGAATCATTTACAATGTCATACATCACAAGATAAATGCCTTGTGTCACAAGATAAATGATATCGATGCTTCATTATTACAATATCATAGCCATGAGCACTGTTACTCACACCTGAATAAAGAATACTTCAAACCTGAGTTTTCCTTCTAGAGTACATTATGACTTTTATTGTATTGAAAAACAATGTAGCTGTATGAAGAGAATTCATATTCCATTGACTTTTCTTTGAACATACTAGAGGACCACTGCAATGAGAAAAATACATAGCCACAGTAATGATAATAAGAGAAGCAATAAATAAACCTAAAATGAATCTGTGTTTATAAAAGAAAGGCAAAGAATCATATAGCCCAAATTTTCTTTGGAATATACATGTTAAATATGCTAGACTTCAAATTTTTGGTAAATTTCTCACATTTATAAATGACTCTGATTTGGAGGGTGATCGATTTGGAGATTTTGGATACAATATTAATAAGTATCACAAAACTAGAACCTTTAAGTCATCAGGTTCACCTCTATTATTTATTAAACAAAATAACACATAACACATATGTTTGAGCAAGACTGAGCAAGTTTAGATGTCACTTTGTAAAAAATAAAAAAAAATACTGTGAAAAAATGGGAAAGTTCTGGTTGCCAACAGATCTGATATTCAAATCAGACTGGAAGTCAGAGAACGATGGTGCCCTATTATGTTCATTATTTACCAAGTAATTTCAAGCTAGTACATTATATTTTATTGTTTTAAAATTACTCCATATAATATACTTTTGAAGGAGAAGCAGTGAGTACCCAGTCTGCCAACAAGGATTGCTGACATTTGTTACCATCCCAACATACAGAGATGAGATATGTATCAAACACAGTTGCATGTGCCATGTGGGAGATGGAAGTTTGGACTATATATCTGTTCCTATTATTTGACATAAATATAAAAATTTTATTGAGAAGATTATCCTATAATGTTTGTGCAAAGAATGATTGTGGGAAATAATTTCTGGCCAGAAAGACAAGCTATAACATTAATGTTAAAGAATGAGACTTCCATGAAATAGGCCGAATAGGATTAGACAATGTTTATTGACTAATTGACTGTCTTATCTATTACAGGCAGGAAGCAGTCCCATGCAGTGTAAGTGCTCCTGTGAAATGTTCAATTTCTTGAGAAATTGCTCATCCACCAGGAACATAGCACAGCACTCTTGGTTAGTGGACACTTGATAAACCAATTGCAATTTATTTAAAAGGCTGTGGTCTCTAATTTTTCTAATCACATATCAGATGAGATATTCATTTTACCTTCCCAGATACCTATACATAACAGTCCAGGATGTGTGCTTGCTGCATAAATTATACAAGCCTCAGCAACATTAGATTGGCACAGAATGCGAAATTGCAGAATGCTACCTCCTGGAGGTAGCATGACTGCACCTACTTTTTCAAGATAAACTCTTGAGAATGAAGAATTTTGACAGGCTGGGGGAAAAAAGCAAAAAGCATTTTTCTTTTCAATAGAAAGTACAACCATGGATACTGATGCCATTATAGCTTGAGAGCTCACTCTTAGGCATCAGAAATGACTCGGTGGGGAAATGGTGGGGTTTAAGTTCTGTTAACGTTACAGTCGAAAACCAATCCAGAAACTTAAACGCTAGGCACGTCAGTAAAATATGTAACACTGTACATTGGCTTTGCAGCTCTTGACAGGAAGAACCACACACACACCCAGCTGTTGACACGCACATCCCCTCCAACATTGGCTAGATTATAGTTTACCTGTCTGAAATTGTGCTTCTAGCCATGGTTAGAGATATTTACGAGTCATGCGGGAGCCAGGATGACATGAAGATGAGAGATCTTCCCCTCTTCAAGTCAATTCTCAAAAAAATTACCACAACACTTTTATGCTCCTTATTTCTCCCTCCTTTGCCTCAAGTTCTGTGTTGAGCGCCTGCCCTGCATGATTTTCCTTCTATATTACTTGTCAAGCCAAAGATTCATAGAAACAATAAAGCAACAACAAAAGGAGACAGGTTCTGTTCCACAAAGTTTTTGCAATTGGCAGAAAGAGAAGTGTGAAGTCAGGGTTTTATCCCAGAGGCTTTAGAGAAGATCCTGGCTTTCTCACTCTGAATTTAGAAAGTATAAATCAAGTACAGTGGCTTTCATTTGTTATTTATATGAGATTATCTGTCACTTTTAAGAATTAAGGTTATTTATTGGTGTGTGTGTGTGTGTGTGTGTGTGTTTTGAGGAGGGGTAGAAGCTGGAGAATGGGAGAGCAAAGGACAGGCTACACCATGGTGCGCATGTGGAGAGGACAACTTCAGGGAGTCAGTTCCCTTTCTTCCATCATGTGGAGCCTGTAGATAAAACTCCCATCCACAGGCTTTGTGACAAGTGTTTTGATCCACTGAGCTGTCTTCCTGGACCCCAAATGAATTTTTATTTGATTCAAACTTGTTTATCTTAGTGATTTGGGCATCTGAAGTTGTAACAAACCGAGAGAATGGTCTCTTTATTTCATGCCATCTGTCCTTCTAATCATAGGCACTAGGAGAAGCATACTGATGAGATTCAAGAGCACAGTATCAACTATCGTTTTACCAGGACTTTACAGGACAAGCCAGGGTGTGTCTTCATTACTCGTTCATCTGTATGAGACAGAGTGAGAACCCATGAAGAACACTTAGCAGTCTCTGGGTCACACAATACGTGGGATTTATGAGATTTCTATACATTCCCAGAGGACTGAAAACAATAATATCCATAAGTACAGCACTTCCTGATTAATGCTTATAATTCTGGGAGTCACTTCTTCCTCTTTTTATGCACTGTCAATTCAAGTTAGGCTATTCTGATTTCAGAACCAAAGTTAGAAAGTGTCTACAATTAGAACAACAACAAAAAATTAAGCAAAAGGGGGTGTCTTTTGCATTGCTCAATGATAATCTCTTTACTTTGTGCCCTCTGAGTTGCAAAGGCCAAACCATGGTTTCCTTCTGAAAATCACCTGCTCCTTGACAGATCTCTATGGAGACAGTCTGGACATGTGGAGAAGAAAAACTACACTGGAGGCTCATGACACATTCATGAACTGAGGTAAAATCAGGGTCAAAGTGCTTTAGATGGGAAGGGAGAAAAATATTAAAAACTGGTAGTCACCAAGAAAACAGAAATTATTTTAGAACATATCTGATATTTGAACGTAAAATAGTAAAATAATGACAGTCACCATCAAGATTGTGTCAGTTAGTCTTGAAGATCAAATGGAAATGAAAACATCACAAGACAGAGAAGCAAAAAGACTAGACTAAGGAGGCACCTCCTCAGGAAAGACTACAAGAAACGGCTCTCTGTGGTCTGCTGGTGCATTTCAACTTCTCAGAAGACAAGCTAGAAAGGTCCAGGGTCTATGAACATGAACACATTTATAAAATATTCATAACTGACTGCTACTGAATCTTGAGACTGTCAAAAATGTCTGACTGGCCGTTAGTAAACATTTTTTTTTTAATCACTCACTGTGCTACCCATTTAATAGGTTTCTACTTTTCCCAAGTTAAAGCTACCTACTCCAGTGATGACTGAAAAGAATTGAGTCTCTGCTTTACTATTAAAACTCCCTAACACCATACTCAGAAGAAGTCTTCAAAGTTATTAGACCTATGGGGGCATCAGGAATCTGTGACAACTGCAGAGTGTTATCCCCAAGAATCTTATTTGCGACCTTCATAAGAAAAATCCTCTACATTAAAATCTAATTTCTATCATCAGGGATCAATTTCTCTCCTTTAGGCAAAATATTCTGCTCAATTCCCAAAGAATACTACACTCATTTCATAGCCCATTCTTGGACACATAAAATATAAGTGTCCACGTACAGTTAATGTACCGGATAAACTGTTCAGGAGAACATGCATGGTCAGGACAAATTTGACAATTTCTCAAAGCATTGATGGGTTTATTCTTTCCTTGCTACACAGAAATATAGTTTATTTTCTTGTGATCATTTTTTATTTGAATGTCTATTAAGAGAAAGACTATGGACATCCAAGAATAACTGTAATAGAAATAGTAGACTAGAAGATAACAATAAAATGGTCTTATGATCATAAAGATTCATGCCTTGCAATCAAACTAAGTATGAGCACATTATAACCTCAGATTGGTTCAACTTCTGTGTCTATGTTAGTCCCTTGGTGCCTCTGATAGGTGGGTTGCGACTTCCCCAAATCACACATATTTAAGTCTCTAAGCCATATGAATTTTATAAACTCCCAAACAATATAGCTCCCTCTGCTGTCATTAAATCACAAAACCACAATGTAAATAGAAGGGGTAAAAACACTTCAGATATTCTTAAATAAGATCTTTTAAAACACTAGCTCCAGAAATACAAACTGAAAAAAAATGCGTTGCCCCTCAACAACAAACCAGACATAAACCCAGCTGCATAAAAGTGCAGTAATAAAAAAAATGACAGAAACTATAAAGGTTTGGATCATAAAATCTCCTTGTTTTGTGTTTCATATTTCTTTGAGATAACCTGCAACTTTCACTGGTAATGTGCCCATAAAACCCGGAAGTGGGTTATTTGAATTTATTCTAGTGAATACAGCTTAAAATTACTATGGAAGAAATTCAGGTATTTCCCATAATGAAATTTGAAGAACAAGAAACACGTGAGACCTCAGATAGACACAGGAGCAAAGCTTACATCATAAGCCCAAATCTCCATGCTGAGACCTCATCCTTCCACCTGTGTGCTTTTGCTTCATGAAAGGAGGTGAAATGAGTTTCAGCTCGACACCCCTAAATCTGTCAGTGTCCTCAGTCCCTTCTGAGAGCTGGGACGAGTTCCTCATGTGCCTAACCACATTTCAAGCCTTATTATGAATGATCAGCACCAACTGCTTCAGACCTGCCCAGAAGTCACCCAAAGGGACTTTCTAACCATCTGCAAGACAGAACCTCTCTACCACATGGTTTACACTCCAGAATATCTCTAGGATCAGGCCAATAACAGAATTTCCTGAGACCACAGGCTTATCTGCTCATACCCTGCCTATTTGTTGCCTACTTCTTGGACATGTATCATTTTGTATCATTTAATAACTCACACTTAGGGCAAAGAGTGATGGCTCAGTGGCTCAGAGTGCTAGATTCTTACCCTTAGGACTCAGGATTGATTCCCAACATCCACTTAGTGATTCATATTTATCCCATATACCTAACTTCCCCTTTAACTCCATCCCAGCAAACACAGTATCCTCTTCTGACCTCCATGGATCATTAGTCACAGAGATATACACATAGTCAAAGCACACATACACATAAAATAAGTAAACAAGCTTTTCAATAAAATTAACATTCTATTTTCATATAATTCATCTTCTAGAAAATCTAATGGATGATACAAAACATGTTACTTAATGAATGATAGATATCATTTAATGGGCAATACAGAATATGTTATCTAATGGAGGATACAGAACACTTCACCTTGTGTTTGAATTGTTAGTATGTGTTTATTCAGCCTCAGGATTAAGTTTTCTGAAGACATAATTGCTGATTTATCTTACAGAAACCTGTTTCCATAATACCTATTTCTGAACTATCTGTTGATTTCATCCTTTTTTAATTTTAAAACCAAGCTTGTACCCAGATTTACAGGCATATTCAGTTATGTTTGTATAACATCAAACTGAGCACGCTCATTTTTCACTACCTATCTATCATGTGCTCTCTAGGGTGCACATTCCGTCTCCCTTCATCAGTACCAAATTAAAATGAATAAAATAATCTGAAGTTGTAAATTGCTGGGAGGTACTCTTCATAAACATAGCCATGGGCAACAAGTGTGTCATCTCAATTTGTAAAACAAGTGTGTAGGAACTGTGAGATGACTGAATGTGTATTGAAAATCAAAAGGGAAACGAAGCAACTGTGCTTTCTTTCCGAAGTCTAACCTAATGTGCAACATATCATACATGGACTTCATATGCTCCAGCTCTGTAGAAGTATGCATGATATGACGACTTTCAGTACAACTAGTAAAATAACCAGTTAACACCATTTATTGTACTGTGGCAAGAATATTACCCTACCTAACTAACTGGTTTTCAGGTTATTGTAGTCATTTTATTTCTTTATTATATGGTGTTTCAAGTTACTTTAAAGTTATTCTAAATGGACTAGCTCTCCATTTTATTGATCATATTTAGTGCTACTTTTATTTCTGGAACATAGGCAATTATTAGCATTCAGAAAATGTTCACTTAATGTATATTGATTGTATTAAAGCTAAGTGACTCTAATTCTAAACAGGAGTCCATGATTATCCTCACAAAGAAAATGTTGTTCCTCATATCCTGTTCACTGAATTAAAAACAGAAAGACAGATGAAAAGTAATTTTTTTTCTTTCAGGAAATGTATATGGGAGTCAGTCTTCTAATCTCCTTCAGAATTAAAACAGGAAAATAATTGAGAAAAATAGAAAATAAAATTAACAACAGTAACATTATGTTTAATGGCTTATAAATAGTTTTAAGATTTATTTATTTTTATTTTATTTGTTTGAGTGATATATATATATATATATATCATGTATGTGGCTGCTGCTCTTAATGCCAGAAATGTTTGTCAGATTTGCTGGAACTGTAGTCATGGATAATGGTAAGTTGAAATGTAGGTGATAAGAACTTGGGACCTTTGCAAGAGAAGCAGGTTCTTTGTAGGAGGAACAAAGCCAAGCAGGCATGTGTACCGCTGATACTTCCTGCCTGAGCCAACCTAGAATCTGCCAACATGGCTAGAGACTCCTAAGGCTGGCTATGATGATGGAGCAAGCCAATGAAAAAAAAAAAGAAAACATTACAACTGTGTTCTTGAGTGCCAGTGAAATTCTGGGAGGGAGATATAAAGGTTTGACCAGTTCCTGAATAAGTCTGCTTTTGCCACTTGCTCAATTCCCAGAGTCCTACCCCTGCCCCCAAGGCTCTTAGTTAGGGTCATAATTATTAACCACTTGATCCATCTTTTGAGACTCTTCCAAAATTATTTTGAAAATCAATCAAACCCTGTTGGTACAATAGTTCCACATATATCATGGAAATAACTCCTTCCTGATTGAATTTAAATCCTACTCAACACGATGAAACCCATGCCTAGCACAATTTTCAGTCCAAGGACCTACAGCTAATCCCACCCTGAATGATATTTATGTTTAGATCGACGTATCTCCTAAGTCTTACATGAAAAGCTTCTATTTTCAGTCAATGTGATGAACACAGAGACCCACAACTGCTCAAGAATGCAAAGAATGTGACTACATAATGTACATCCTGAAATGACACATACCTATTGCATCCTTTCTTCTCAAGGCTCAGGAAGCATTGCTGATGAAGGAGGCAAGAAGACTATGAGAGCTAGAGGTAGTTGATGACCACATGGAAACTGTCCCCCAGACACTTCAAGGAAGCTAAAGACACAAAACCATGGTGATTGTGACAGGGTGTACAACACATGGGCAAGCCAAAGCCAGACCAGATATCACAGAGATGTGAGTTAAGCACACAATACCATCTGCAACCATAGAGGTATTGGTAACTGTGAGCCACTGGGAGAGGGAAGAGCACTATTTTACTCTACAGTAAAATGTACATACTTCACATACATCCTAGAACACTTAGCACAAGTTGATCTGGATGGGTTTTAAAACAGAAAACAAACGAACAATACAAAACCACACAGCTTCATGTGTAGAGAATGGGGTGAACTTGAGAATAGTTGCATGGAAGGACTATGATACAAAAGGTGTATACAGATCTATCAGAGTACTAATCATTATTTTAAAACAGTAAGAATCCATTAAATTTTGAACATTTAAATGACATGGGATCACCATATGGAGAAGTCTATAGAAATTTTTTTCATTTAACATTATAACCATGTGGCATATCATTTGCCCTATCCAGTATATTTTCCCCTTGTTTTTAAATTTTCATTCCATTTTTCACAAATATGTAAAAATATTGACCCAAGTCTATCTGACTTGATTTCATATTTCTTAAGATATCCAATAAGTCTCATAAGTATATTGTCAGACAAGTCAAAAATGAAAACAAACAAAAAAACCCATCACTGACATTCTATCATGGACAACAACTTTTACTAAATTATAAAATATAATAAACAAGTATATATTCAAATTACACATGTATATTCTCTATAAAAGTATATTATATACAAAGGAAAATGCTTGAAAATGCTTAAATGTATTGTTTCTCTGTAGTACCTATTAAATGACATTTTTAGCATTTTAATATTCTGAGCTTCATGTAATATCACTTCAGGAAGTTATTTACTAAGTATAGTGAGTATATGCCATTATACATACCTAGTCAAATAAACAAGTAAATAATTAAATACATTAGCCAAAGAAAACAGTAATTCTGTATAACTGGCATTTCATATAATATTTGCTACCACATAAGTTTTCAGTTATTGTGTAATAATTTTCTGACATTACCATATTGTAATGTTTTCATTTTAAACCTTGAGCCAATTGTCTCTTTTCATCTTCACTAATTTGCATCGTTTGTACTCTGGACATTGGCCAAAAATATATATTCTAAATCTATGCATTCAGTGGAATTTTGGTATTTTTTAATAGCTACTAAAATATTTATTTTCATTCAAGTTAGTTTTCTTTTGAGCAATACTTTCAACCTCTTCAAAAACCGGTTGCTGAAATGATCAGTTTTCATATTAAAGTTTTACATGTATAGTCAATCTACACATATATCCTCATAATAAATGATATTTTAATATTTAATAAAATGTTGAAGTATTTAAGCCAGCCAAAGTTCTAAAAGGATTTATGATTTCTGTATGCCAATATTGTTCCTAATAGTGGACTATTTTAGGTAATTCTTTTTAGGTAAAATACTTAATTTTTAGATCAATTTTATGTTCACAGCAACATTGAGAGGCAAGCACAGACTCCTGTATTATAAGGCCAGTAGTTTGGAAGCTGCCATCTAATGTTTTCAGAAACCCTGGCAGATAAAGCAAAGAGAGGACTTGAATTTGACACCCTATAATCCACCAACTCCAGGAAAACAGATGATTTCTCACAGCTTATGAGCCTTCACAGGAAAAATGTTATCATGAATAGCATACTTAACAATAGAGCTCACAGTAGATATTGTTTACCGTTTGTGTTTAAATGTATATCTGTTGTTTGTCAGTATAAAGTCATACAGAATAATTTTATTGTTTGAAAAAAATATTCTGAATTCCACCAACTCAACCATTCTTACCCTTAAAAACCATTGAATTTTTACAATGTCTGCAAGTTTTTGTTCTTCTAAAATATCATATGCTGGGATTAAATCTCTTTTGCCTTTTTGGATTGGCAATTTTTACTGACTAATGTGCATTTGAGTTGGAAGATCTCTAGTTACCTCCTTTTAATGACATGTTCAAGGCCCTCAGAGATAACTCCACTAGTAAAGCACTTGCCTTGCATGCACAAGGTACTGAATTTAATCTCCAGAACCTGTGTAAAACAGCCAGAGTTATTGGATGTTTCTGTAATCTCAGTGCTGCCAGAAGGGAGTCAGAAATCCTTGGGTCTTGCTGGCTAGACAAGAATACTTGGTGAGTCTAGGGCCAAGTGAGAGAACTTGTCTCACCAGAACTATGTCTATGACCAGTTATTGGTATCCACATGTATGGAGACACTCATACACTCATACATACATGCACACACACAACACACACACACACACACACAAGAGATTCACATGTCTATATTATATATGTATTTCAAGTTTCATTCTTCATTTTGCATAGTATCCCTCTATATTTCCTCAGATATTCCACTAGATAGTCTTTTCCCAGATTTGGGACAGATATTTAATTCCAGTCTGTATAGTCTTTTAGACTTTTGACAATGTCTTTCATGCAGCAAGTTTAACATTATAATGAATCTATGATTTTTTATTATTCTTTTATAGATTGCATATTTGGTGCTAGCTCTACAAAGTCACGACTAAGCTCAGTGTAGTCTGGGTTGCATCTAGTTATTTCATAAGACCACATCATCATGGCTTGTCATCTGTTTTCAGATAATTTGTATAATGTTTAAAATTTATCTAGACTCACTTTTGTCTATATGCAAATGAAAATTCCTAGTTAATTTGTTTAAAGATCTTCTTTCTCCATTATATATTGTTTTTTCCTTTAACAAAATCAGATGATAGTATTTTTGTAGGTCACTTCTGGTTCTCTGCACTGTGTTATTGTCCTACACTTTTTTTTTCTTTGACCAGTACATTGTGTAGCTTTTTGGTCAGTACTGGGATTGAGTAATAATTGCTGTTCAACTCAGTTCTTCACATTCAATTAGGCTGTTTTGCTCATAATATCTGCATGTCAAACTCTAGCACTAATTTAAATTTTTTTGTAAAAACCCTTATTAATGTACTTCTAGATAGTAGCATGTAACATCAGCATGAATGGTGCCATTTATCCATTAATAATAGCATAGACTATTAGCTTTTAACAAGACCATTAAAGCTGTAATAGACCATGTCATCAAATTTAGAACCCCCAAATTTATTATAGCTATTTAAAGACATAAAATTAGAGTATAATTTTCAAAGAGAACTGTGCATATACTACTAAGGAATTTGTTAATGGAGTAAGCTGCTCCACCCTTTGAAATATGGTGATGGATATGTTTAAAGGCTAAGAGATGGATTTGTTAGTAAAATCCAGTTGCTCAGAGATTGTCAAACAGCTTTGAGATCTCAGAACAACTTGAAAGTTTTGTACTGTTGTTTTCAGTAGGTTTTAACTGATTTTGAATAGCATCTTTAACTCACAAGTGAATAATGATATGAGATCAATGACATTTAATTAAGACCTGATTGTACCCATCTGAGAGCACTAACAATGTTACCTGCATTAAGAAATTGGAATTTCAATCTCATGGATTGATAACTCCAGATATTTACTGCCAGGGACACGCCCAATTGAAAATGGCAGTTTGGTGTCACCACTGCTTTTCGGACACACTTCAGCTTCGACCATGGGAATTGGTTACTTCTGTAAAATCAGACTTCAGTATTAGAAAAGAAAAAGTCAGTGGTGCAGACACTGAGAATCATAGAGCATTTGAAGTTTAATTGGGTTCTAATTTTGGAAAAGCCCATACATTCTCAAGCTTTCCTCCTTTCTGTATTTGTTGTGAAATTAGCTTGCATTTCACAGACACAGGGTCCCTGGTAAGGAATCTGGAAAGCAGCCACTGCACCAGACTCTGCCTGGCTGACTTGGCTACTTTCCTTCAGTCTATGTCAGAACAAGAATTTACTGAGCACCATTATTTCAGAACACTAGTCATTGTGTAGGTATCATAAAAATAAGTGCTGTTATCGGTTTTATAACACTTCCTTTAGCCAAGATAAAGGCTGACAATGCATATCATAGAAATAATAACTTTGTAATTAATGTTTGGTAGAGAAGGAGAATGGTAACATGAGCCAAGATACATGGTGTTATCATTTTGTTTCTCTTTTTCAGTTCATGGGAGAGTTTCTGACTTTAAAAACCTATACAAATTGATTACAAACAATGAGTCAGTTTGTACATATGTTACGGCTTTAAAGCATAGATTTTTACTATTTCTGTCCTAAATCAGCTGTCTTATGTCTATACAGTTGAGTTTTCATATTTGAATAAAAATGGGATAGTGTTTACCTTGCACGATCATTTTCAAAATCAAAACATATGAGCCTATAAACACTCAATACAGTACCTGCCCCATAATAAATGGTCAGTTAAATAGTTATCTCAGTAAATAATATTACTAAGCATTATTTACTAACATCTGTGAGTGTCCTGAAGATGTCAGAGAGTGATTTAATTTACCAGTGTCAAATTGTGGCATAAATTAGGCTGTCCGGTTTAAGCTTTTGATGATTGATATGAAGTTTACCAGTAAATAAAAAAAAAAACTTTCTATGAAAAGACTATGTAAAAACATATGGCAAGATTTCAACCTGATAATGTATACTAGTCTGGTGTGACCTTGGGCTGAATAGCATAGAGCAGGAGCGAGAAAGGAGGAAATGGGCTGCTTTCCAGGGATCAGTGGAAAAAGTAAACACATATGATAGAAATAGCACGTGTATTGGAAAATGTACATAAATGAGCATTTTAATGTATACAATAGCATTGATTTTTTAATCATTTAACATATCTAGATGTGTTTATATTTTATTTTGCTGCTGTAGGAGTAAATTATGAAAAATATACTTTCTTGCTTTATATATCAAATTAGTCTAAAACTAATCTTCTGTCTCTACATCCTGAGTGACCCCAAAATTTTACCAGGGAACTTCTCCAGCTGAGAAACACTTTCAACTAAGTGGCTGGATAAAAGATTAACTCGAAAAATGTCAGCAGTCCCTCTCCCCATATACAGATGGCATAGGGACTGAGAAAAAAATAAGAAAAAACATCTTTTACAATAGTCTTAAGTAATATAAAATATCTTAGGGGGAACCAAGTAAGTGAAAGACTTGTAAGTTAAAAGCTTCAAGTCTTTGAAGAATGAAATTGAAGAAAATACCAGAAGATGGAAAGATCTTTCATGATCATGGATTAGTAGTATTGAGTAAAAACAACCATCTTACTAAAAGCAATCTACAGGTTCAATGAAATCCCCATCAAACTTTCACCACAATTATTTATAGAACTTGAAAGACAGTTCTCAACTTCATGGATAAAGACAAACACCACCAGAGAAAGAGGAGGAGGAGGAAGAGGAGGAGGAAAGAAAGAAGAAAGGAAGGAAAGAAATGAGGAAGGAAAGAAATAAGGAAGAAAAAAGCAAGGAAGGAAAGAAGGAAGGAAGGAAGGAAGGAAGGAAGGAAGGAAGGAAGGAAGGAAGGAAAGACCCAGGATAGGTAAAACAATCCTATACATTTAAAGAACTATTGGAAGTCTCACCATTCTTAAGTTCAAGTTGTACCACAAAACAATAGTAATAAAAACTTCATGGTATTAGCATAAAAACAGATAAATTGATCAATAGAATCAAATTGAAGAGCCAAACATAAATCCACGTACATATGAGCACCTGAGCTTGATAAAAGAAGCCATAAATATGAACTAGAAACAAAAAGCATCTTCAACAAATGGTGCTGGCCCAAGTGGATGTCTGAATGTAGAAGACTACAAATAGATTCATATTTATCACTCTGCAAAAAATTCTAATCCCAGTAGATCAAAGCCTCAATATAAAACCAGATGCACTTAACCTGAGAGAAGTGAAAGTGAGGAACAGCTTTGAACACATTATCATAGGAGACAACTTTTGAACAGAACAACAATAATGTATGCACTATAGTCAACAATTAATAAATGGGATCTCCCCCCAGAGCTTGTGTCTCTAGATGCATATGTAGCAGAGGATGGCCTAGTAGGCCATCAAAAGGAGGAGAGGCCCTTGGTCTTGTGAAGATTATATACCCCAGGACAGGGGAATGCCAGGACCAGGAAGCAGGAGTGGGTGGGTTGGGGAGCAGGGTGGCAGCGGGGAGAGTATAGGGGACTTTTGGGATAGCATTTGAAATGTAAATGAAGAAAATATCCAATAAAAATTGTTTTTGAAAAAAAATAAATACATGGGATCTCGCTGAACTGAAAAGCATTTCTAAGGCAAAGGACAATCTCAATTAAACAAAATGACAGCCCACAAAATGGGAAAATGTTTCATTAGTTCCATATCCCATAGAGGATAACATCCAAAGTATATAAAGAACTCAAGAAACTAGATATCAAAATACCAAATAGTCCAATTTGAAAATGGGGAACAGATCTAATCAGAGAATTCTCAATAGAGGTTGAGAAACACTTAAAGAAATGTTTCTGTCAGCAAGCACTTTTCAGCATCCACAATAGTGTCTGGGTTTGGTGACTGTATATGGGATGGGTCCCCAGTTGGGGCAGTCTCTGGATGGCCTTTCCTTCAGTCTCTACTCCACACTTTGTCTCTGTATTTCCTCCCATGACTATTTTGTTTCCCTTCTAAGAAGAACTGAAGCATCCACACTTTGGTCTTCCTTCTTCTTGAGCTTCAGGTGGTCTGTGAATTGTATCTTGTGTATTTTGAGCTTTCAGGCTAATATCCACATCCACTTATCAGTGAGTGCATACCTTGTGTGTTCTTTTGTGACTGAGTTACCTCACTCAGGATGATATTTTCTAGTTTCATTCATTTGCCTAAGAATTTCACGAAGTCATTGTTTTTAATAGCTGAGTAGTACTCCATTGTGTAAATGTACCACATTTTCTGTATCTATTCCTCTGGTGAAAGAGGACTGAGCATGGGGTACCCAAAGGAGGAGTTAGAGAAAAGACTGAAGGAGCTGAAGTTGTTTGCAACCCACAGGAAGAACTACAATATCAACCAACCAGACTCCCCAGAGCTCCCAGGGTCTAAACCACCATCTAAAGAGAACACGTGGAGGGACTCATGGCTTCAGCTTCATATGTAGCAGAGGATGGCCCTTCTCTGGCATCAATGGGAAGAGAGGCCCTTGGTCCTGTAAAGGCTTGATGCTCCAGTGTTGGAGAATGCCTGGGTTGGGAGGCAGGAGTGGGTGGGTGGATGAGTGGGTGGGTGTGGGTGGGTGGAGGAACACCCTCATAGAAGCAGAGGGAAGTAGGACTGGACAGGGAGTTTCTGGGGGAAAAACCAGAAAAGGGGATAACATTTGAAATGTAAATAAAGAATATATCCAATAAAAAATAAAATTTAAAGAAAAGAAATGTTCCTTTTCTCAGTCAGCAAGGATATACAAATCAAACCTATTTTGAGATTCTGTCTTACACTTGTCAGGATGACTAAGATCAATAACATGAATGACAGCACATATTGGTGAGGATGTGGAGCAAGAGGAATACTCACGCATTGCTGGGGGGAATGCAAACTTGTATAGGCATTATAGAAATAAATGTTGCTTCTCAGAAAATCTTCCTGAAGACCTAACTTTTCCACTCGTGGGCATATTCCTAAAGGATGTCCGAGCCTATCACATGGACACTTGCACAGCACTTTCATTAAGGCTTTATTCATAATTGTCAGAACCTGGAGACCATCTAGATGTTCCTCAACAGAAGAATAGATAAATAAAATACGGTGCATTTACACAACAGAGTATAACTCAGCTGCAAACAATCCAACATCATCAAATGTGCAGGCAAATGAACTATTAAAAAAAATCCTGAGTGGGGTAACCCAGACTCAGAAAGATTCACATGGTGCTTATTCACTCATAAAAGGATATTTGTCATTGAGTGAATGATAACCAAGTTACAATCTGTTTACCCAAAGGGGTTGGGTAAAGAGGAGGGTACTAGGGGGAAACAGGAAATCCCTCGGTGGGGAAAATAAAATATATTTTATGGGAATACATTGGACAGATCAGGATGAGAGCATGGAGGAATAAGATACAATAGAAAATTCCTGGAATCTGTGAAGCTGATCCTAGGGAGGACTCACTATAGGGGAGACAGAGTCACAGCTGGACATCTCTTATAGCTAGACAAGGCTTCCTATAGTGACCATAGGTTGCCTTCAATTGATTTGTTTGGAAAGAGAGCCCCATGGACATACCCAAACAACCTAGGCTGTTGTTAAGACAAAAGGTTGCTTACCACAACCAGACAATGAGGTCTGCTGCTGAGGACAAGAGTCTCCTAATTCATTTAGCATGGAGAAGTTGAACTGGTGCCTGCATGGACCCTTTGCCCCCATGTTCTAGTCTCTTTGGTACTGGAAGATATTCTGCCAGCTATTGAAAGAGAAATGTAAACACTAACCCTGCCTGCAAAATCTTTGACTTATCATCTGTCCTGCCCACAAAATATGCTAGGGCAGTGGTGACACTTATGGGAGTACCAATGATGGTCTTATTTGATATTATGTCCACTCCTGAGAATGTACCCACACTGACATTGCTTGGGTAATCAAGAACCAGAGGTCTGGAGTCTACAAAATAAAAATCAATAAAATTATGCCTAATGATAGGATCAAAGCCTTATCTGAGCTTCAACAGAGAGACTTCCACTAGAAGCTGTTGGGAATTACTGCAGAGTCCCACAGTCAGTCATCGTGTGAAGAGAATATCTGATTCGAAGGTCTTCATCAAATTCCTCCCCTCGGGGCTCAGGGTGTATCCCAGAAGAGATGTCAGAACGTTGGAGTCATAGGGAATGGGGAATGCCAGAACAATGGCCTCTGATTCAGCTAAGCACTGCCCAGGAGCTCACAGTGACTGAGGCAGCTAGCATAGCACTTACATGGCTCTACACCAGGTCTTCTACCTATGTGTTACATCTACTAGCTTACCTTATTTATTGGACTCCTGAGACTGAGAACAAATGGATCTCTGACTCTTGTGCCTTATCTTGGGACTCTTTTCCTCCTTCTGACTTAAAGGGTCCAACTTCAATATGATAGTTCTTGCTTTATCTTACTATATTTTTATTCTTACATGTTTGTTATCTCTTAGAAGCCTATTCTTTCCTAATGAGAGACAGAAAGGAAATTGATATAGAGGGAAACTGTGGTGGGGAGAAACTGGGAGGGAGGAGTGGAGTGGAAGGGATACAATAATCAGGACATTCTGCATGAGAAAAGAATCTATTTTCAATAAAAGAAAAAAATCTAAAAGCCAATTCTTTGACAGGATAAACAATATTGACCCACCTTGCTGGCAGAAGTAATTTCCAGAGGTAGATTTTCTCATTTAATCTGTAGTTTCCTAATTATGTTGGCTGAGCAGGGAAGTCTTATGTTCACAGCATTGGTGCACATGGAGTGAATTTTTATGTGTAGTGAGGTGTGGTTCTATCCTGTTTGTCTGCTTGTGAAAATCCAGTTTATCCAGGACTAGCTGTTGAAAACATTATTCTTGTCTACTGATAGTATTCAATACCATGTTCTAATATCCACTAACCATAGACAAAAATCTCTATTTTGGACTGCTAATTCTATTCTATTTGATACTGGTTTATATGTCTAGCCTAACTCCAATGTATTTTTGGATAGTTTTAAATCTGATGTATGAGCTCTAAATTTGGTTTTCTTCTTCAATATTGTTTTGTTAATTGGAAAAATATATAAAACATTAATAATTTTAACTTTGAAGATGCTATTGTTTGAAAAAAAAAAGACTTAATTGAACCTCTAAGTGATTTTGAGTATTAGTCATCTTACCAATTTTGTCTCATGAAGAGTGACTTTTCATTTATTTAAGTCTGTGTTTTTAAAAATAGATCCATGTGTCTTTTAGCATGCAAGACTTCAATCTTCTTGGCACCTTTACTCGTACATATTTTTATATTTCATTTTATTATGACTGAAATTACTTTCTGAATATATTTTCTTTTTATTATCTTTTCTTTCATCTTTTTTTATAGTCCAGTTATTATCCCTTCTTTTCTGCCCTCTTACAGTTCCATATCCCATTCTGCCTCCCCCATTTCCAGACGATGCCCCATCTCCCCACACACCCCTATACTCTTTCAGGCTGCCACAGGGGCCTTAAGTCTCTCAATTGTTAGGTGTATCCTCTCCCACTGAGGCCAGACCAGGAAGTCCTCTGCTGTATATGTTTCAGGGGCCTCATACCAGTTAGTGTATGCTGCCTGGTTGGTGGCTCAGAGTCTGAGAGATCTCAGAGGTCCAGGTTTGTTGAGACTCCTGGTCTTGCTATGGGGCCATCCTGATCCTCAACTTCTAGCCTTCCCCTAATTCAACCACACTGGTCCCTGACTCCCCAACTTCAGCTCATGGGTTGGGTATAAGTATCTGCTTCTGTCTCAGTCAGTTGCTTGTTGGGCCTCTTAGAGAGCAGCCATGTTAGGCTCCTGTCTGTAAGTACACCATAGCATCAGTAATAGTGTCAGGACTCGGGGGCCTCCACTTGAGCTGGATTCCAATTTGGGCCTGTCACTGGACTTCCTTTCACTTGAAGCCCCGTCTTTCTACTGGAGGTAGATTCTACAAGTTCCCTCTCCCACTGTTGGGCATTACATCAAAGGTCTATTCTTTTGAGTCCTGAGACTCTCTCCTCCCAGGTCTCTGGTACATTCTAGAGGATCCTCCCACCTCTCACATCCCATTGTGGGATATTGCACATTTCAATTTATTCTGGGAGATCTCTGGGCTTCACTTCTGTCCCCCTAATACCTGATCATGTTCCTCTGCTCCCCTGCCCCTTCCGCTCCCCTCTCCCACCCAGTTTCCTCCTTCCCTCTTCTCTCTGCTTTCTTCTCCCTCCATCCACACTTGGGACCTTTGGCTAGTTAACCGTTTTGAATTCTGTGGATTTTATCCTGGGAATTCTGTACTTTTTTGGCAAATATTCACTTATTACTGAGTATATACCATGCATGGCCTTTTGGGTCTGAGATACCTCACTCAGGATATTTTCTAGTTCCATTCATTTGGCTGCAGAACTCTTAATGTCCTTGTTGTTAATAGCTGAATAGTATTCCATTGTGTAAATGAACCACATTTCTGTATCCATTCTTTAGTTGTAAGACATCTGGGTTGTCTGCAGCTTCTCGCTATCACAAATAAGGGTGCTATGAGCATAGTGGAGCTCATGCCCTTGTGGCATGGTTGAGCATCTTTGGGGTATATGCCCAGGATATTCTTTTCAAATTGTCAGAATGTGTGTATAAAAACACAAATGAGAACTGGAAAGATGACTCAGTGATCAGGAGGGTCTGAATTCAGATTACCAGAATCATATTTAAAAACTGATTATTGCAGCATGTGCTTATAATTCTATCACCGAGAATCCAGAGTCTGTAATAGATATATCAGAAAATAGCATATACTATTAAGGACATGTAAATTAGACCCTATGTGACTTCATGCTGGAAATTGGTAAGTTGTGTGAATACTGCAGAAAACAGTTTGAAGACTTATCAGAAAGGCAGATGCATAATGACCCTAGGAGCCACCAACTTTTGTCCATGAGAGATGACCCTACACATAGGAAGCATAGCCCTGTAAAAGCGATTTTAGATGTGCTGATTGCAATAGCTAAAAGGCAAAAAAAGTGCTTTAGTATTCCATGAGTAGTCGAATGGATAAATAAAAGGTGATGTGTGTGTGTGTGTGTATGTGTGTGTGTGTGTGTGTATACAAAATGTAACACATCATTCCTGTAATAAAAAGGATAAGGTTCAGTTAGAAAAACTTTGGAAACATTTGGTCTAGTTAATAGCTACAAAACAAATACTTGGCCCATTTATATGCATTATCATATCAAGGATAGGTAAAATTTTAAGATACATGATAGATTAGAAGCTGGTTAGAAGGAGAAATACTTCAAGGACTGAGGAGTTTAGTGTTAATGACTGTATAACATTTTGAACAAGATTGCTGCCACTTAATCATGGTAAAAATGTTAATTTTATGTAATATATTTTACTCTTTCTTCAGTGCTATGGAATCTGTAATGAGCTTGACATGAGGACTGATTTCTTCTGGAACAAAAGTGCAATTCTGAAATTATCATTATTAGCAAATATATGGCTACCTGCAAGGGAGAAGAGATTAAAAATAATAAAAGACCTCATTCAGTACAGCAGGTGCATACCAAAGAACAAATTTAACAGCTCTATCATGTGTCAACCAGAGAAAAACTAAGACTATTGCAGAATTGCAATACTATGGACTAAAGATCAGGTCCCCACTTGGTACAACAGTTGTTCTTAAATGCTACTTTTTAATATAGACTTTTAAATACTATTCAAGTTATACATAAACTCTTAAAGACAGTCTATTACCATTACTAAATAATTCTTATTCATGTACATGTTTACTTTTTCAACTCTAAACCTAGAGAATCAAGTTCTGTGACTTGGTCTGAAAAAGAAAAGAGTATTCCTCATTTTATTTAATATTATTTACTAATATCAGATCATTTTCCTATAAATTTAATACTTTTGAATTTCACAGGCGAGTAAAAATCCATTGTGTATATTTGTCATGGATTCACCTGCAGAATGACTTTCCAGGTCATCTCATCCCATTATTATTGGGAACTGTGAAGCAATGACAATGGGCAAACGTAAACTCTGTGGTGTGTCTACATAGGGCTGCTATAGCTTAATCATATGGTGATTTTACTTTTCTCTTTTTCTGAGGAGCTCTTCTGCTGATTTTCCCTGCCAGAGGTTAACTTTACCTTTCCACCACAATGAAGAACCATTCCTTACTCTCCACATCATCACTAGCACATCTTGTCTTTTGTTTCCACAGAACCAACAAATGAAATTCAAAAATCTCCTGTGCAGCAAAAGAAAAATGTTACCAGAAAGAAGAGAGAACCTATGGAACCTATGGGCAGAGAGCACTGACAACTTAACACTGGATGGAGGAATAATATTTAAAATATATAAAGAACAAAAAATACACTAACAAACCAAATAATCCATCAGCAAATGAGAAATTGGGATGAATATACAGTTCTCAAAACAAGTAGAACAAAAATCCAAGAAATACTTCAAGAGTGTTCATTATCTGTAGCCGTCAGGGAAATGCTAAACTCTTCATACAGACACTGAGATGTCAAAATATTCTTGAGCATAATAAATAAAATAAATTCTAGCAAAGACCTGGGCATAGAAGATCACTTGTAATCTCAGTTGAAACAGAAAGAAGATTGTCATGGATCTGATGGCAGTCTGGGAAACAAATAGTTCCAGGGACCCTGTAGTTACAAACTAACAACCAGTTTCTGCCAAGAAAACAAATAAAACCAACCAAACAAACAAAGCAACAAGAATGAGGAAGGTAGATTGGGGAATTAAGGCCAACATTGACTAATGCAAAAGAGAAAGTAAAGAACAACAACAACAACAAAAATCAATGAAACAAGAACCAAAACAATGTTCAGATTAATTAAAGAACTACTATACTATGTATAAACAAACATAAAATAATGTATTATATGTTAAAGGAAGCAAACTCTGAACAAATGATAATGAGATAATAAGAAACTATAAAAACTGCCTGGGTCTAGACTGGGCGTGTTCAACACCAGTAGGAGGACATGTCGAATCAGCAAAGGAAGACTTGGACCCAGAGGTGCAGTTCCCACTCTCTGGCATGGAGACAGCTCAGGCCACCTTTATTTATACATCTGTTTTTGTCACAGCTGAGAACATTTTACATTCGATTTCTCATGTTTTCATGTACAATCTTTTTAAAGAACTTTTTACATTTAACAATAATGTACACAATGTACTCTTTCCCCTCCCTTCTCCACCCCAGTCTCTACAGTTTCCTGCCAACATGTGAACAGAATCCAACAAAGAGGAAACATAACTGCAGGAAACAGGTAATATCTATGACAGCATACTGGTTCCTAACCAAGTCACCATGGTTGGCAGCATTTGTGGTTACAGTAGAGAGAGGTGATAAACTATATTCCCAGGCACTGCTGATTTAATTATTGGCACCTACTATCTCCCCATATCTTAATCGGGAGATCTAATTTCTCTAAGTCCCAGGGCTCCTGGCAAACCTGAGTCAGTTCCTCTCTCTTTCTTGGCTTACCTGTGAATGTTCCTATTCAATCTTGGAACCAACAATCTCTCAAGACCTTTCTAATCTTTCAATAAACATCTAGCTATTGTTAGGAAAGGTTGGTGGGCAAATTTTTGTCAGAACCAAGTTCCCATTGAGAGAGAATATCCAGATATCAGCTGATGTACCCACCACAGGACCTAGTATTGACTCAACTGTGTCAAAAAGTCCACATGAGAAGAGATAGATAAAGGACTGAAGGAGCTGAAAGGGGTTGCAGCCCCATGGGAGGAACAACAATATGAACCAACCAGTACCGCTGGATCGCCCACGGACTAAACCACCAACCAAAGAGTACACGTAGAGGAAGCCATGGCTCTAGCTGCATATGTAGCAGAGGATGGCCTAGTCGGTCATCAATGGGAGGAGGGAGAGTTCTTGATGAGAGCTTTATCTTTGTTCCTTCCTCATAAGTCAGCAGACTATTCTCAATTCCATGTTAAAAGAGTAAGAGTCACATCAGCATCCGGTGATGACTCAACTGAAACTCCTGTAGAGTACCAAATAGCTCTGCTTGTGGGGTCCAGACTCTTCCCTGAATGAAGTCAGGCCATTTCCTTTTATATTCATCTGCATGTAGTAAATACTACCACACAAAGGCATGGCCAACTGTCAGGGTCTCAAGCTGAACCAGTAGGCTTCCTGAATTTACAGCTGTGCAACAGATCCTAATATCATCTTATGAAGTATTTATCATAGAACTGTCATCAGGCCAGTGATTAGTTCTATCCTGATATAGCACATCAATTCATTTTGGCTCATCTTTGATTCAAAGGAGAAAGCACATTTCCCATTCTTGTGAGTTCTGCCTCCAAGGAGGAGGAATTCATCTTGACTTTGCACTCGCTGATATCCACTAGCACATGCAACACCTATTTGGGGTAGGCTCTTAATAATGGTATTGAGTACATAAATTGAAATGAATTTATGTATTTTCACAACAATATACTTTACAAAATTTATGTGTTAAATACAAGTACTAAATACTTAGAAAACATTTTTCTGCTTCAAAATTGTAATAGAAACTAAATGTTCAGACCAAAGACTCTGAATAATTTCTATGCTTAGAGGTAATTTTTCCTTTAATATCCTCATGCTCCCATATTTCCAGACTTTGACATCTTTTAAAATTTAATTCCATCTCTGAAAAGGAAGCACCTAAATGTTTTTGTTATGGAAATTTTATCCAGTTTATGTCCCTAAGTATGGGCACTTTGGAATCAGGGGTCTTACTTATGTATAAGTCATTCAATACAGAGAAGGTTAACAGTTCATTCATGGATCTATGATTTTATAGTTTGAGGCAAAAGCTGATATTCTTGGCTATAATAACTACTTTTTCAAATACATTTCAGGCTATTCCCTTTCAAAATATTCTTTTAAATGCTTTTAAGTTTATGGAATGTAAATCATAAAAAGCCAATGATGTACTTGTGATTACTTAGGAAGGACATTCCATCTGATTCTCATAGTACATATATATATATATATATATATATATATATATATATATATATATATATATATATACAATTTTCCAAAGTCCAAGACCAAAGTGTTGCCTATATTCTTTTTATTTCTTAAAAAGAAAGCATTTCTCCTGGCCTCTGTCTCTACTATTTTCTGCATCGCCAATTGTCTGCATCATGGTTCCTATATGTCACTTAGTAGGACTGGTCTTATTTTAAGTGTACAGGTGTCATCATGTTCTGTACATGCTATCTAGAGTCTTATACTGCCCTCTCTAATTTGCTCTCTTTCTCTAACTCTCTCTTCTCCATCCTGGATTTAAATTTTTAAAGTTCTTTTTAGTGTAAAACTGCAGAATTTCCTCTCACATTGTTTCTCTGTTGATGTTGCTGGTCATTGCAAACTGAATATGTATGGCAGAGGTCCTACATCCCAGGGCTTGCACTAACTCCCATCTCCATCAACTTCCTTACTGCCTGCATTCTTGCTTGTGGCTATGAGGTCATGTTTCCACTCCTAATCTACCAGTTATCTCACCTGCTGAAGACCAGAGAAGCCCCAGTTCTCCTTGACTAACAGAGTCCTGTCCAGGACCTCTTCACCACAATGTTCCTTTTAACATAAAGATATGCTCTGACTGGAACCAGAACACAAACTCTTTGAATTGTTAATCTTCATAACTAAATATTGTGCTTTCTTCCTTCTCTGTGGTATAAATATTTTCAAATCGGTTCTTTCCTTGAAACTTCTTGTGCTGTCCTTCTGGGTGGCTCAGAAAGCTATTCTATACCAAACTACCAATACTTTCCTGCATGCCTTCTATGCCACTTACATGTCTTAACATTTCAATTGTCAACAGCACTTTACACAATCTGTGAATTCTTTCTTGCTGCTCTACACTCAGATTTCTGCCCTCACCTAGCTTTTCTCCTAATTGTTTTCTGTTATTTGATCCTTTCTTTGTTTCTTTGTTCAATATCTAAATCTTGGCATTCCGAGACTCACTGTGGTGTCATTAAATCCTGTCATTTGTAAGACTATCAACATACTTTAAAACACCCAGTCTATTCCGCTGTGATCTTCAGCCATATCCTCATGAATTTCCTAGAATTCATTCTTGAGTCAGACATAGTTATACAAGAAATCATGTTGCCTTTGCAATGGTGTTACTGGGGTCTCTTTAGTAGAACTTGGCTAACATGTAAGCCACAATCCCAAGGAAAGATCATAAATGGATGTTTAATACATGACACTGTATGATCTCCTAAGAAACAGCTAGGATTGTTTCTGTACCATGTTCTATTGTAGAGCTTCCACTTACTCATTCAAGCCTTCAGACAACGTCACTCACAACCTCCAGTAGTCTGGAATGCTATGAGAGGACATCAGAGAGAACCACTCAGGCAAGCCCAGAAAATATCCACAGCTCTGAAGATTAATAATAAACTATACTCTTAAACCATTAAATTTGCGGTAGATATGCCATGACTTCTAACTTGAGATCCTAAACTGTGAATGTTGCTGCTAACCTGATGTCTTTTCTGTGCGTGACAGGCATATAAAGCTCAGCCTGGCTAGCTAAATTAAACCTATCTTCTTCAACAGGTGTAGCTGTCTCCTACCATCCCAGGGCTTGACCAAGAATGCTGTGACTAATCAGTTCTCCTCTCAGTAAAAATGCATGTTTATTTCTAAATAAAGTCTGCCTGTATTCCTGAAGTTGGACCCAAATTTTTATTTCTCCTGTTTACTCTTCCCAATTCCTGGTATTAAAAAATGTATTCAGCCATGCCTAACTTCCATAATTCCTTGTAACTGAATACATTGAATAGAAAAAAGAAAAAAAGTATTCTCCAATTTTACACATATTTACTGAGCACTCACTATGATTGTGATATTTTCTGCCTGAAGTTCTGCATTCAGTGGTGTGACCAAACTCCCACACATCAGGGTGCTTAATTTAATTCTAATCAAATCTGATCAGGAGCCATTACAACTTTACATATAATAATCTAACCTACAATCTCTGTATAAGTTAATTCAGAGTGTTATATTTTCTCATGGATCTTTACTTGAATGTTATTCTTTTTCAGAGGAGTACATGAGCAGTCAATTTCAAATCACTGTCCCTCATCTCCAAAGACTGTCTACTAAAATCCTCCTATGATAATATCTTGCGTACTGTTTCTAAGGCTGCACTTAAAGCGCCCAAGACAAACCAGGATGTAGCAAATGCTGCAGTAAATGGCAGTGCATTTGGGGAACAAATAGTATTATTTTTCTTTCATTTGACATCAGTATGTTCTTCATATAATCTTCTAAAATAAACTGTCCCTAGTGGGAGAAACCCAGGAGACTGAAATAGGAGACTCAAGTGTGAGGACACCTTGGCTACAAAATGAGATCCTGTCAAAAAGAAAACTAAAAGTATGGAAACTATACTTTGGTTCAAACATTCTTCTATGAGTTAAAATTAATAGGCAATTAAATTAGAGTAGTGACAAAAAGACATTTTTACAATTTATTTAAAGTGAAGAAAAATTTACAAGTCCCCTCCTCAGTATCATGTGTTTTCAGACTCCTTTAATGTTGCTTAAAAGTAATTAAGTGTATTTTCCTCGGCTATCCTAGCACCTGTTTTAGTGTGATTACAAAATTTAAATCCAATTTGAATTTTTATTTAGACTTCTGTGTCTACATTTATATGATATCTTATGTCTTATATGTTTATGTTCTGAAAAGCAAATTATCCCTTTGTTTCAATGTTGTATCTTCTATGTTCTATAATTAGAACAAAAGATTGCACATGCAGAGACATTGTAAAAACCATTGGTGGTAGAAAATTGAACAAAAAACCAAATAATTAGACTCATGTGTGAAAATTTAACTGAGAAAAACTACAGCAGAATTTTAGCGTTCTTTAAATTCTTTAACAGGGCTTGATCACAAGTAAGTTAGACATAGACTTCTGCAATAACAAAGTAGACTGGCAGTGTGTTAGAGCCAGCATGCCAAGGCTTAGTAAGAATGGACATCAACATGTGACATTCAAATTACAAAAGCCAACTTTACAAATCTGATATTAATGAAGTCGAGCTTTTCTTTAACACACACACACACACACACACACCATGCATTTAAAGCCAATACAAATGCCATATAATCACAGGCAAAGTGTAGACCCCAAGTTGTAACAAGTTACACAGTGGGAGAGATAGAAGTGGCAATCATGTGTTGTTTTGATGTTTTCCCATAATCTGCCTTCAGTGGATTTTTAGTTCTTGGGCCATGGAGGGAGTCAACTGAAGCATGCTGGGAGACAATGGATGTATATGTTAGGTAGACTTTTAAAAAGTATCGAATGGTAACTATTGGTATCAGGACCTATGAAACCCGTGACTTCACATAGGCAGAGACCTGAATACCTGTTGCCAAGGCAACAACCACTGTATTCCCAGAATCTACTTGGCTCACCTCACACCTTTACCTGTGATTATATCATCTATATATGAAGTGGCTAGTGTTAATGGTCTGATCAGAGTACATGTTCCTTTCTCTTTTTTTTTTTTTTTTTTTTTTTTTACTTTTTTTTTTTTTAATATTTTTATTACATATTTTCCTCAATTACATTTCCAATACTATCCCAAAAGTCCCCCATAGCGCCCCCCACTTCCCTACCCACCCATTCCCATTCTTTTGACCCTGGCATTCCCCTATATTGGGGCATATAAAGTTTGCAAGTCCAATGGGCCTCTCTTTCCAGTGATGGCCGACTAGGCCATCTTTCGATACATATGCAGCTAGAGACAAGAGCTCCAGGGTTCTGGTTAGTACATCATGTTGTTCCAACAATAGGGTTGCAGATCCCTTTAGCTCCTTGGGTACTTTCTCTAGCTTCTCCATTGGGAGCCCTGTGATACATCCAATAGCTGACTGTGAACATCCACTCCTGTGTTTGCTAGGCCCCGGCATCGTCTCACAAGAGACAGCTATATTTGGGTCCTTTCAGCAAGATCTTACTAGTGTACATGTTCCTTTCTCATTGAGTGAACTATCTCAAATAGAAAGATTGGTTCCTATACTTCTAACTCCTCCAGCTTTATTAAGGAGTTCCAGTACATCACTCAATCTTATAGCTTGGCTTTCATGATGTTCATACAATTCTTACTAATAATTTACTTCCTGATGGTTGCAGGTGAGTTCGGGAAGAGTCAAAAGCACATGCAAATGAAATTCACCAAGCAGATGGAACATATCCAATTGGATCTGAGGCAGTGCCTGACCAGGATCCCTGATGGAGTTACAATTCTGAAGGTGGTATCTTAGCTGAAGAAAGGTTTAGTCTTCTGGCTGGCCTGAGAAAGGCAGCCTTAAAGCCAGTAAATTTTGAAAAACTCCAAAAGGCTGTCCAGGACAAATAGGAGAACCCATCTCAGTTTTTAGAATGCCTCACAAAGGCTTTATTGCAATACACTAATCTGGACCCTGAAAACCCAGAAGAAGGTAATCAACTTCAGATGACCTAATTTTTTCCCAGAGCTACCACAGCATAAAAGCTAAACTTAGAAAGCTGGAGAGGGGCCCTCTAACTCTACAGGCAGAGAAGTCTTGGTTCTGGCCTTCAAGGTGTACCATGAGAGAGATGAGAAAGCCTGAAAACAAAAATACCACATACTGACAAACACTGTCTGACCAGCTTCAGCCACTACCCCAGACTTCAGGCCTTTTAAGGCTCAGAGACCACCAGGCCCCTGCTATAAGTGTGGTCAGCAAGGTCACTGAGTGAGGGCTTGCTCTACCACCAGCAAGCCAAGAGGACCATGCCATAGGTGCCATCAGGAGGGACATTGGGCTATTGATTGCCCTCAAGTCATGCAGAACAGGGGGACATCACTCCTAGGTAATCCTCCAGCTGGCTTCCAAGGCATTGCTATGGAAGACTAAAGGGGCCAGAACTCCCTCCACTCAACCACGCTTCCTCTTTATAATAACAAGAAGGGAGGTATGTTGGTATCAGGACCTCTAAAATCACATGACTTCACATAGGCTGGACCTGAACACCTGTTGCCAAGGCAACAGTCACCATATTCCCAGAATCCACTTGGCTCACCTCCCACCTTTACTTGTGTTACATCATCATCCATGTATAAAGAAAGGCCCCCATGATCCCTTCCCCCTTCTCTTTCTGCCACCACCTTGCCCCTCACTCTCCCAGTAAACTTCACATGGAACTCTTTGGCTTGGTGTGGCCCTTCTGAAGCCGTGCAACAGTCAAAATCATAACAGTAACAGTGCAGGGAAAAATGCTTAATCCTAGCCCCCTACCTCTTCCTATCTGGTCCTTCTCTTCTCATCGGAAAACCCGGTGCAATGGAAACTTCCTCAAATATACCAAAGTGCTGCTAATGAAGTCTCCAAATAATGAGGAAGGCAGAATCACCACTAGTCATCTGTTTCCATGAAAAGCTTCCAGTACTGGTACTGGGTTTTATCTAATTGAGTTGCTGGCCAAAGTGGGTCCCATGGAATCTCCAACAGTCTAGACCATTATCAAGACAAGAGGTTGCTCTTCACAACCTTCTCCCCGACTTTATGATTATGCAAGCTACCAAAAGAGAAACATAAATACCAACCCAACCAAAAAGCCTTTGATATATAATCTATCCTGCCTGAAAAATACGCCAAGGCAATGATGCCAGCGACCATGTGGAATAACCAACTGATATCCGATTTGACTTAAGGCCCACTCCATGATGTGGAACCCAGACCTGACATTGCTTGGGTGACCAAGAACCAGAGTCTAAATAGAGACCTAGGTAAAATCAAATGCTACCAGCTGTTCTTTATTTGTTTTGCTTTGCTTGCTTGCTTTTTAAAGTAACAATAAAATGACTCTTGGTGATATTTTACTGAACTCATATATCAGTAGCTCATTCAGCTATCATCAGAGATGATGAAGTAACAATGACATGACTCCTAATGATATTCTACTGAACTCATATATCAGTAATTTATTCCGCTATCATCAAGATGCTTCCTGCTGCTGTGGATGGGAAAGAATACAAAGACCTACAGCATTACTCAAAGAGGAAGGGAAGGATAGAGGGTGAGGAGACACAAATCATAGAGGAGGAAATGTGTAGCTAGACTGAAAACTGAGATTTTCCCACCCTCATACTTGGAATGTTTTCCTGAGTCATACTCAGTGATATTGCAGGCATGATGAAAAACCATCCATTTGATGGCCCAGCCATCTCTTTATACTTTGCCATGCCATGTTGTTTTGTGTATAGGTTTGTAAATACAGGACACAAGAGTACAGCTCAGTGCTCAAAGTAACACCACCATATTTCATCTATAAATCAATAATCTAAGCAGAAGATGCTTTGTAATTACGTTTCTGTCTCTGTGGAAGGATGTTTACAGCAAGTAAGAATTCTTTCTGCCATTATATTGACCATGAATTTATGCCAAAAATATTTAAGAGTTTCCTTTCTCCATTTCTGTCTACATTGTGGACTTTTTTCATTTTAACAAATATAAGTTCATTACTATATACAGTATAGAAAATATCAAGACAAACAGCAAATATCTACAATTAAATCACTGAACAACATATTGTTTAAAACCTAATTTAGTTCTACACATCTTTATTTCCTTCTTCACGATTTGGTAGAGTTTCAACATCATTTACTTATTGTACGTTTATAACTCAGCATCATGGGCATTTAAGAAAATAATAACATACCAAGATTTTAAAGTAAACTTGTGCTCTGATACAAGTGTAGGTCAATTCAATCTAATTCCTTAGAGTTGGGCTGAGTTTAGTTTGTTTTTCAAGGTGCATCTCAGATTGTAATAATAATAATAATAATAATAATAATAATAATAATAATAAACTAGCCAGAAAGAGAATCACTAATGAGACAAAGACAAGTGTTAATAAATAGCTGCCATAAACATTGTTTTAAATAACTTGATGTCATAAAATATTTGCCAGTCATTTAGTGATAAATATTAATAGATCCTTCTGCGATCCACTAACAGATATGAGGTAAAAAAATATATGTAAAACCACAGCCTCCTAGATAGTTAGTACATGACTTCTGGTAAAGAACCAAATTATTAAATAGTCAGATTTTACTCAGGTGAAACTTAATTCTCTTGATAATTGAACTATCTACCAAGTCTATAAGAAAAAGTAAATTTATGTTTAAAAACTGAGATTTATTGACTATTAATCTAAGAACACACACACACACACACACATATGTGTGTGTGTGTGTGTGTGTATATATATATATATATATACATATATACATATATATATATATATATACAATAAGCAACCTAACAATATTAGCAACCAAATTTTAATAGTGTATCTTTTGAAGTATACAAGTAAAGACTTTTGCAAGTTGAGCCTTGAAATATCAAAGTACATTAACACAACTCATAAAAGAACAATTTAAGAAATAGAGAAAAATCACATTGTATTTGATTAAAGGGGTTATGATCAAGAGAGGTATTTTGTCAAAATCCAATTCAGACATCCCTATGGAAATTTAAGACAGTTGGGACTAGACAGTATCCACTTATCCAATTTTTGCCTCACAGTGTCTTTTTTATTTGAATTAATCTGGGTAATGAAGACTCAAACCAAATTATTGTGGGTTGATTACCCATGAAAAGTGGGTTAATTGTTTAATAGCCATGGGTGCAAATGAATATAGGTATTTTAATATACATAAACTTTGGGATGACATAGTTGATGGTAGCATAGAGTATATATGCAGTGGAATCAATAATACAATTTCACATTAAAGTTGATTAATCTTCCTTTTAGGATGATTTAATTGTCTGTAAAATTTGTTGCTAAATACTAGAAATATAATAATCTATTAAATTGTTTCTGCAAAAGAAACAATAAATGCATGGGCAGTCAGTAGTAAATAAATCTTCATTTTAAGAAAACACTGGAGGAAAACAAGCTCATCACCATTTTTAATCAAGGCACACATTACAAATGGTGGTGCCTGACACCTGTTGAGCCTGTGCCAAGGCCTCAGTACATTCAAATGCAGCCATCTATATTTTATGCAGTTTACAGAAAAAGGTTCTGGAATTCTAGTGCCTACAGACAGAGATAATATGTAAATGAGCATGCTGGCAAGCATCTGCATTGGCCAGGCACAAGGATTGGGCCTGATGAAGAAATGCCAGCTGTAGCCATGTCTTCTAATATACTTTTCAAGGTCAATGGGTTGGAGACCTTATTAGGTCTTCCTGAGCTAGCATGTTTCCTTCATTTTCAACAAAGATGCAGAGGATTCTAGTGAAAACCATCAGCATTTGGGTTTTCTCTTGTGGCAGATCCGTGAACCCAATTAAAAAAATGGTGAATGGTTCCATTATGTTATGCACTTTCTAGAGCTAAAAAGACAACAATCGAACACAAGGGAATAACAGAAATAACAACCACCACCAAAATGGATTGCATTCATGAGACCAAGCCTGCTACAGCAGCAGGGAATCTGCAAATGTGGACAGAAGGGTCATTGTAGAGTTCACTTAGTTAACAAGGCCAACCCAAAGACACTCCTTGATTGTCAAACCATCACTAATTTTCTTTGGCTTTCCTTATTTTCTTTTCCTCCTATTTTCAATGTGTGCTTTAGCCGATTCCTTTTGGTTTTTATGGAAGGTAGGACAAACAGATGAACATTATTTTCCATACACTGGAAAGATGGAGACATGACAAGTTTTCCCTAAAACAAATTTCAGGGGACATGCTTGGTAATTACTGATTGAAAAGTGTCATTTGGAATATTGCCATATGGATGATCTGTGGTCTCTTCAACTAACACACACACACACACACACACACACAGAGAGAGAGAGAGAGAGAGAGAGAGAGGGAGAGGGAGAGAGAGAGAGAGAGAGAGAGAGAGAGGGAGAGAGAGAGAGAGAGAGAGAGAGAGAGAGAGAGAGAGAGAGAGAGAGAGAGAGAGAGAGAGAGAAAGAGAGAGAGACTAGATAAGCTCAAATCTTGCAATCTTAGTAAAAAATAAAAGGATCCTTGCCATGATTTGGATGCATGCTTCTTCCTTCCCTAAGAGTCAATAACACTTTAACTCTCTTTCACAATTTAATAGCCTTAAGATGATACTGTTTCTATTGCACAGAGGGACTTAATTACAGCTACTTTTCACTAACTCCTCCCTGGTGCATTAAGCACAGGACTCACAGCTCAATCACCTTCCTAGAGAGTGACTGCATGACAGGTTTGTCTGAGCACTCTGCAAAATGGGACATTAAGCTAAAACATAATAAGCAAACAAACAAACAAACATTGAAAGCTCATGAAAATGCTACCATTCAGGGGATCATAATTCCAACATGGTGGAAGAGATTCCCTTTGGGGAGCTGCAGATAGCTTTCATTTAGTAGCACCAATAAATAGAATGTCAGAAAAGCAGAGACCAGACTAAAGGTGCATGGAGTTTTAGCATCTTTCCTAAGGCAGCTGTCTGGTCAGGGGAGAGCCAGCCTGTTCTGCTCTCTTCCCTGTACACTAGCCAGATGACACACCTTTACAACAGGATGCATTCCCCATAGTACATATTAATTTTGATGCTTGCCAGGAGTCATGATTCTTCATTCTCTGTCAACCAGTGTGGTTAATTATGTACTGTAATATTTAAATTACAATTCTGATTATTTTAAAAAGATAATTAGACTTTTAAAAAAGAGAGATGGAATTGAAATGAAGGTTGTTGCAAAGGTTCTAGTTATAGCAGGAAGACAATATATTTTCCCAGATGTATGAGTCCTTTGTGGCACAACAGACCAGGAGGAGATAGCAGTACAGGCCTTGGAGCTATATGCTCCCTTTAATTAAGGAGGGGCCATCTGGATCTGAGCAGAGAAACTAGGATGAATTCTACTACAAAACTTGAAAAAAGTATGAACTCCACATGTGCTTCCCCAAAAAAATTGTCTTTCTCTGATTTTTCAAGCTTTCCTTTCTTCAAAATTTTTACTTTGTCTCCAAATTTAAAAGGACTTATTAGTATATTATGTCTGTGATTCCTTCAGAATATAAAACTTTGTTGTCAATATATAGGTATGGCACTCTGTGTACCTATGTATTTCTCTTTAAAGTTATAAAATATCTGTGAGGTAATTTTGTGGATACATTATTAATACATATTTTCTACATTGGAGTTATTCACAAGCATTTAATAAATGTACTCATACCATCATTGTATGTCTTATTACTTGTGTCAACAAGGTAATACATACACAGTTTAAAAATCAGCTATTAATACATTTCTCTAACAATAACAAAGACACATTTAGCATGAGATTTTATCATATTATATATTTTTAACTATTTCTGCTCATTTGTATGCATGCTGATGAAGATAAATAGACATTACCAGTCAATCATATATCAAAGAATGACAAGAGTCTAGAAAATCTCTACAGAGCAACAGTATCCTAGACCATGGTATACTCCTTCTCATCCCCCCCCCCTGCTAAAGATTGACTTTCCTTTCTCATTTCTCCCTTCCCTCTCTTCTTCTCCTTCCTCCTTTGATTCCATTTTGTTTCAGTTAAGTGCAGGTGTATGTACTGCTGCATCCGAACCAAAAGCAATAGAAGCAGACGAGTATTACTTGTCCAGTGTGATAAAAGTCATGGTAAACATATTTCATTCCTACCACTAAACAGCTTTGCCAAAGAATATGATGTAGTAGATTGTGCTAGCTCATAAATGCTTCTTAGAACATGTCTCAGGCCAAAGTCAAATGAAAATTAGGTGAAAATAAATCTTAAACAACTTTCTGTGCTCCCATGAAATCAAATAAATTTCCAGAACCCCATTAGAAATAATATAGCAGTTGAAAACATTGGTTTATCAATGACTGGCCTGACTTGAGACCTATGCTAAGAGGCAGAGCCAACCCCTGACACTAGTAATGATACTCTGCTAAACTTCAAGACAGGAGTCCAGCAGAAACTGTCTTATGAGAGGCTTCACCCAATAGCAGACAGAAACAGATGCAGAGACCCATAGTCAAACATCAGGCAGAGCTCATGGAGTCTTGCAGAAGAGAGGTGGAACAGGACTGAGCAAGCCAGAGGGGTCAAGGACACCACAAGCAGACTTACAGAGTCAACGAGCCTGAGCCCATGTGACCTCACAGAGACTGAACTACCAACCAAAGAGCACGCTGGTACTAGACCTAGCCCACCCCACGCCCCAATATTTGTAGCAGATGTTCTTCTTGGTCTTCATGTTGGCCCCCTAACAATTGGAGAGGAAGCTGTCTCAGACTCTGTTCCTGCCACTGGATTCCCCTTACCCTACCTGAATTGCCTGGCTGAGCCTCAGTAAGAGAGAAGGGGATTAGTCCTGCTAGATCTAGATGTCCCAGGACGGGGTGGTACCTAAGGGGAGGCTTCTCCTTCCCTGAGGAGAAGGGAAGGGTGTAATGTGGGGAGGAATTTGGAGGAATTTGTAAGGGAATGGGAGGAGAAGAGGAAGAAGGCAGAGCTGTGATTTTGATGTTAGAAGAATAAAAATTGTGTGTGTGTGTGTGTGTGTGTGTTTGTGTGTGTTTGTGTGTGTGTGTGTGTGTGTGTGAAAACATTGGTTTGTAGACGGATTCAGGTTCTAATATTAGGCTTAAACATAATAATTGTGTGACCTTACATAAATGATTTCACTGGGTTGTATAAATTTTATTACCAGCAAAAAGGCATCTAGACATTTTGCTCTAGGAATTAAATAACAACAACAAAAAAAGTATTCACAGCCCTACTTCATATAATCCATAACTGTATTAGCATGCTTGTTATCATTGTTATTATCTCAAAACTGAAATAGTCAATTGTGCTTATTCAAAAATTGCTGTTGAGTAATTTAGGTAATTTTTCCTTGTGTATAAATAACTACTCAATGATTTTCCCTCCATAGTAATTCAACCCAATATAGCACAAGAGAGGTAAACCCATCTGTTTTCTTAGTTCTTAAAAGGACACTCTAGATTTCTTTAAGTGCAGGATTGGGGAATGCAATAATGCCCTTAATAGTTAAATAGACTCAGGACTAAATCAATAGGAATGCAAAGAAAAAGCTGTCTGTGACTAGAGGCAGGGATATAATCTTTACATCCCATTGATTACAACTTGATTCACAAAGGGTGAAAGGAGCTTTTGGCTCTTTTGAAGTGGCTAGAAGAGCTTCTACCTAACCAACAGGAGATAATCTCTTGCTCTATGGACCTTTGTAAAGTGGTTTGCCAGGAAAATGCTTAATTCCCCAGACAATGCCTCTCACAGGCCTGCCTGCTGTCTTGAGGAGACAAAAATCAGTCTGAGGATAAGGAAAATATCTTAATGAGCTCTTCAGAACTCTTTGGGGGAAAATTAGTCATACAAATGTTTGCAGTAATAAAATAATTTACATGGAAAACATCCAGAGCACTATGAACTATAAATGTCCTATTGGTGAATGACTTCTTAATACACCCATTGCCTGTTGTGGGATAAATATGCTCATATGAAGAGTATAGGGAACAGACAGGGCTCTAAACTGATGTCATTATTTTCACTCCATCTTTCTTCTTGTTCATAATTCAATTATAATTTGCATTCTAAATATCATTGTTTTATAAAGAGAGAGGACTTCTGTAGAGAAAGTTAAAGTCTTAAAAAGTTTCTTAAATTGAAAAGATAGCTTTGGACAACTGAAATCCATTTATATTCTGTACTTATAAATTGTATGGCTGTTCTTACAACTATGGTATAAAAGGAAGGCTAACAAGATGGATTTAAAAATAAATCCCTGGTACTTTTTAAAATCAGAAAATAGAGGCAATAAATATAAATCAATATATAAAACAAATATATAGGTTCATAGATCCCTTAGTAGAAAACACCAAATTTTATGCAGTGTTTTCCTGCAGTAGAGACTAGAAATTTTGGCTGCCTACTTAAAGTCCGTTTGACCTTGATGTAGGAGGAGTAGTGACAGCTAAGAACAAGTGTAAAATAGTAGTACAGTGGCAATGTGGCATCCTAGAAATGACCCATTCTCTAGTGAAGTGAAGGCATCTAGATCAGCTCCGACATCTTGGATGAACAAGCATGTCTTACTGAATGTATGCTGCCCTTTCTCATTCCTTGCTATTTTGACAAGAATCTTGGCTACCACTTTGTCAACTGAGTCACTGACCAAACACTCTGGATTTGTTGCTGTGCTTTGTTCTGGACCAAATCCAGTGATTTATTTTTTTTTCTGTGAACAAAATCTTACTCTCCTCTCAGGGGAGCTACAAGGAGATTAAAAGCAATTTGGGTAACATTTTACAGTGCATGGCAAAATACTTCCCCAGTTTTAAGTTTGTTTTAATAAGGTGTTAAATATCTACTGATTATAAGCCAACTTAGTATTCAAAACTTATTTATTGAAATTTTAAGTAACTAAACAGAAGATAGGTATGGAAATATCACATAGTTTTCAACATTCTGTAAATAATCCAGAGAATAGAAAATATGTACGTAGTTATTCAATAACAGCTATTTTTATTTGAAGGGTTAGAATAAATATAGTCATCTTAACATAGCATACTAAAGACCAATAGAATATTCAAAGCATAATAAGTGAGATTTAGCCTCCATAAATTTGATATGTGTCTATGATATAGCTGCTCATCTTCGATAAATGGGTTTCTAATAAGCAGTTAGTATTTATTGAACAAAAACAACTGCTACAATGAATAAATTAAATTCCTATTTAAGATACTTCATCCAGCATAAAGAGGTGGTGAAATTTCCTGGCGGTATGAGAAGTCATTTTGTTAATACTGGAACGAAGCCAGAGCTTTTATGCCCAGTCTCTGGTGAGAAGCATGGCATGTCACACTCTGTTCTGTAGCATGACAGACATGACACAGCAGGAGGAGTCATAGTCATAGAGAATCCATCCCAGAACTCTGACAAGATCCAGTTGGGTTTAATAGTTGTAGTCCTTAAACATCAACACAGGATACATGAAAAAGAAAGCAAGTCTCCATTGGTTTTTCAAGAGGTCTAGAGTAAAAGATCTCTAGCACTGTGCTGATTTTATGGCTCTGTGGTTTCCAGTTATCAAATCTGCCACTCAACACAGCTGAATGACAGCTCACCACTGGGCAATGTCTGCAGCCTAGAGATCAGGAATTCTGGTCACCAGCCTGGAAGCACATTGTTTCTAATATTATTCCTGTATCTACAGTTGATTTCACATCATCATTCAATTTTTCTTACATGAGTATTTTTACAGGAAATTCATATATTTCAATTATTTTATGTTGGTATTTATTATATCATGAACTAAATAAGGATGCCCTAAAGTCAATGTAGTTATCAAAACTCTGATCAGCCAAATCCATCCTGTTTGGGAAGTGAATCTTTTCAACAAGCACCTGATAGGTTGTACAAATTTACATGAATGTAAAGCTGGTATTTGATAAACAAAGATAATTCAGTTCTTAATTGAACTCTTGGGTGGAGGTCATGGGTCAGTTGTAAAATAACTTTCTGTTGTGTGTGAAGCCTTTGTTTAAGTCAGTGCAGCACAGTAAATAACCAATGAACAATGAAAGTGTTAGCCAGTTGTGAAGGCACATGCCTGTAACACTAGAACTAGGGAGGCAGACATGGGGAGTTTAAAGTCACCTTCAGTTAGCTACATTTGGAGCCATCATCCAGACTAGCCTATATGATACTGCCTCTAGAGAATAAATAGATGATAGATAGATAGGTAGATCTTATCTAATAGCAATTTATTATGTATATTCAGCTCAGTAATGAAGAGGTTTGTTCTGACAGAAGGAAATATATATTAAGAAACAATTGTCTTTTTCTTTCCTTTTATTATTTATAACAATTTCTGGTAACTTTTACCATATATAATGAGATGGGGCTGCACAATCTTAGATAGTATAGAAAAGTATACATAGTAGTTTATATTGGTAGACATACTATCCGTATATGAGATTAAAATAAATAAATCATTGTACTTCTCTGTCAAGCTGGGAATTATGTGATTTTATACACATACATACACATATATACACACATTTCTATGTATGTATGTGTATATATATATATATATATATATATAAAACTTCAATATTATGTGTGCTTGTATTTTAAATTAACATGTAGACATGTGAAGCAGCAATATAACAAACAGAGAGAAGTTGCAACAGTTCACAATGTCTTTGAACACTGGAAACTTAATTCTTAGAAAGTTTAGAATAAATTCATCAGGGCAGATTCTGGCTATAAAACTGGTTTCTAGTAGATGTTGTGGTAAGAAATGTCCATTTGACAACTACAAGTTGGGGCTTCATTTATATATGGAGTATTAACACATTCTGAATAAGCATGTGCTTCTAATTCTAGGAATGTGAAGATATGCACACTAACACTACCCATAAACATATACATACACATACACACATACATACACACACACACACACACACACACACATACACACACATATACATACACATACACATACACACATACACACACATACATATACACACATATACATATACATACACATACACACATACACACATACACACATACACACATACACACATACACACATACACACATACACACATACACACATACACACACATACACACACACACACATACACACATACACACACATACACACATACACACATACACACACATACACACACACATACACACACACACACACACACACACATACACACACACACACATACACACACACATTCACATACACACACACATACACACACACACACACACACACATACACATACTCACACACACATACACATACACACACGAATACCACTCTGGGAGTCTCTGCAGCTCTTCTGTATTCCTATTCCCTAACACAAGGAACCATTTCTTTGATAATAACTTTGTAATGCTCCAGCCTTCAGATTAGAATGCCACACAGCAGGAAAAGTATGTGTTCACCTTTTTGGGAAAACATATCCAAGTTTCTTGCCTGTTTACTATGAGTAGAAAAATAAAGACATGTACAACAGAAAGAATGGAAAGACAAAACTATTAGAGACAAAAAAAAAACACTCCAATAATCAAAAAAACATCCTTCTTACATTAATGATGTATAAAACAAATAGAATGGGAAAAAAATCCTATGGAAACAGCAATAGGCAGAAGCCTAAGCTGACCTTCAGGTCCTCCACTTTCCCAGAATGCATGCACACATAATCCCTGCAGCTGCAAACATGGGGATCTCACTTCTATTAGATTTTGTTATATACTATGTTGACCTTAAGATTGGGAGACTGTATATGGGAGTCTGGCATAATCATATGAGCCCTATCTGAGGGTGCTTTCCTGGGTTGGTCACACAAGCCAGCTATTTAAACATAAGAAGGATTCAATTTGCTCTTGCTAACTTGAAGATGAAGAGGTCATGTCCTGAATGCTGATAGCAGGCCTCAGCTGACACCTGGCACAAAAATTAATACTTTAGGAACTACAAATCTAACTAACATCTTGATATCACCCTAGTGAGATTCTAAGAATGGGAATGAGCCACACACCGTATGTCCATTCGCCTTATGTATAGGAGTTGTATGAAAATAAATTTATGCTTTTTTGCCCCAAGTTCACAAGAAGAATTCATCATATACCAGTGAAAAACCAAAACAGCACTTAAAAATATCACTTAAATTATTGAGATAAAAAAGACTGGGGATATTAGATGGATTTTTAAAAGGATGAATGAGTTTTATAGACTGATCTCTAAAACCACAAGAAATTGGGCCTTCTGACATAGAAACTAATCAGAAAGAAAAGAGTAAAACAGCTCAGAAGGCAGGTTCTTCCTAAGAATCATGCTTTTGGTACTTTCCTCCAACTGATACATCACTCCACCCCTCCCACGAAAACAAGAAGACCTCACAGTGGCCTATAGTGACAGAAATTGAACTGATTTTAACTATTTGAGATTGGTGATGTATTTTCTCCAGTAAAATAAAGACAAAAATGGAAAGGGGGAAGAAAAGAGAAAGAGCAGGGGGCAATATTTCATCGCTTTAATATGGAGCATCCAGCTTTTGAGCTTAGTTGAAAAATCACTTCTCAGTAAAAACTTATTGAAAGAAAGATTGAACTGTTAGATGAATTATTAATGTGTTCTCTCTTACGATTTCAAATAATCACATTTAACCTGACAGCAGGACACCAAAATATGTAAGAGCAGCATACCGAAATAGCAAGAATACAGAGATTGGAAGTCTATAGACCCATGTTTAAAATGTAAGAACTCACCTCACCTTTGTTCCTTGTCAGTCCATTACAGCCAACATGGAGGGCAAGGATGCATTAGAAAAAGAGCACAAGAAAATTCTATGCTTCATCAGTATTTTTGTATTGCAAGTTATTACGCAATTGAAGCTATTTAGCCATGGCTGTATAACATATGTATCAGTACACTAGCTCTTTCATGCCATAGGCTAAGAAGTTCTTCCATGACAATTGCATCACCAGTGAAGTTCTTAATAACTAAAAGATATTCACCTACAAGGTAACTGTGACAGATTTCAACAGACAGTATTTGTGATTATACTGTACAATCTACATGAACATGATGGAGATGATGAATATATACATATGTGTGTGAAAGAGAGACAGAGACAGAGAGAGAATCAGAAAACATATGGAAATAGAGAAGTTTGTTTGCATAGCTCACTTTGGATGTTTTTCCTCACCTCTTCTCAAAGCCAATTATACAACACTGGTTCATGCATCTGTTCTACAACAAAATGTATTGAGAAAGTTGAAATTCTGTTGTTCCAGAAAAAAAAGAGAGAGAGAAATCAAAAGCATTAGTTATTATTAATACTATGTTCTACCCAAAATTTGTCTGAGCTTGATTTCAGTTTGACTAATTTCAGTGCTGCTAGATCACTTCCCTGGAAAATATCTGTATCTTTTCTGTGTGTGAGAATTTGAATGGCCTGCATTCTCCACTCTTTACAACTCAGTTTGATCCCTTGCATTATGACTTCAATGCTCAACTCTTGGATTGTGAATAGCAAACAACTGCAGGGAAAGATGAAATGGAGGGAAATGGCCTCCCTTGGTTTAAAAATGAATATTGTGAGGGTGAGAGTAACACCTTTTGGATTTTCACTTTGCTGTTGGGCTCACATTGTCTAAGGACATGTATCTCATACAAGTCACAGTATTGTTATTATGTCGCTTTGTTCTGGGCAATTCTCTTAGACATACACAAAGATGAACAGCAGTGCAGTCAGAGAAGAGAGCTTAGAATGCTGAGGAAATTTAGCACCAAGCTATACAAGCAAGGTCAGGAAATGAGCACCCTCAGGCAGCATATGACTGTGGTTTTCAAATATCCAAGGAGCAGTCATGAGGGAAAAGAATTAGATGTTCTCTGTATAACCTTAGGGTAGGGAAAGGAGCAAAGGGTGGCAGCAAAAGCCAGGCCTAATTTTCTAATTTTCCTATTTATGAAAGATCTATCAGGAACAAACTACAGTGTGTTGGGTGGCCTGAGGAAGTAGTACTAGGTTATGCTAGAAATATCCCAGAAAAGATAGATTTAATAAAACAATGGCAGTTAAACACACACACACACACACACACACACACACACACACACACAAAATGAATATATATTCTTCCTTCAAATAGGGATCAAAGAAAAGGAGAAAAATGTTAGCATTGGGACCAGGAAATTAGGACACTAAGCGAAGTAAAATGTATGCTCTGTCTTTACATAAAGTCTCTCCCAAATCTGAGATTATCTGACATTATTGTATTACACTGATGTGCCAATATCAGTTCAATAGTTTGCCTTTCTGGGATACATTTGCAAGACAATGGATTCCTCAACAATCAACTCTAAGACTCCTTGAATTTACTTGGGTGAAACCACTAGGGGTTGTTTTAAGCATGTGTGCATATCTGTTTTGTGTAGCTTTAAGCCATGTAGGAATTTTAAAACAATAATTTGGTAACAAGCAAGATTAACCCAGCAGACAACTGTAAGAAAGAGTATATGGCTTATATTTTTGAGTCTAATGGAAAGATTTAGAAATATTTTATAGTATTCCACTCTTGGCCACAAGGCTCATCTAATCATGCATTAAGGTCTGCTGGGTTCTCACTCTGCAGGGTCTACTAAACATTGTTTTGTCCTAGTAGCCTATCTTACGAACACTATTGTCTCCTGTGGTACATACAGCTTCAATCTACTTGATAGGGAAAATACTTTTGTTTGAATCGAAGCACTAGTTTGTCTGAGTGTATAGGCTTGATAAAGGCAATAATTCGAGCTGGAATCCTAATCTATCCGCATCAGATTCACTTGCTTGTGACCCTTCAGAGTATCAACAATAGATAGACATTCTAGTGCCTCAAAAGAAGGTCTGGATTCTGAGAAGACTATATTAAAGTATTTTAGGTATTTCTGAATTTCCATATGATTTTATTCCATTGTTTATATATATATTTGTCATGCAGTGATTTTAATCTTCTAGAAGGTTCTAGACATCGAGACAAGATAATTCGTGCAAAAGACAAATAATGGGTTCACAATCAGGAGAGGGATGTACGGTCTGATGAGTCTGCATGTCACACAAAACCTAGGTGCTCACTATTTGAGTGAGCATATTCCCTTGATTGAGCAATAGCTGAGCAGCTAGCTGGTCAGAGGAGAGGAGAAAGAGGATCTCCTGATTGCAAATTCAGAAGAGGTCTCCAGGATGGCAGAAGAAGGTGTGTGGATTAACAAAAGAAGGATACAGAGAGAGTAGGGGGTCTGTGAAGCTGTTAATGTTTGCACTGATCTAAAATACCATTGGCCAGAGGCAAGCGGATTTCTGAGTTCGAGGCCAGCCTGGTCTACAAAGTGAGTTCCAGGACACCCAGGGCTACACAGAGAAACCCTGTCTCGAAAAACTAAAAAAAAAAAAAAACCCCAACAACAAAATACCATTGGCACAGGGAGTTGGGCAGAGATTTACGAAAAGACAAGAGTTGAATCCTAGTAACAAACAAGGAATTAAAGTGGGAACTCATGGACACAACGGACACAACAGGAATATTAGAATCCCTGAGACTTATCAATTCCACTTTGTTCTCATCCCTTTTGGCAACTGTCGGTAATGATTGTTCAAAAGATGTGGCTATATAGAACGTAACAATAAAGATGTGCTAAATAAGCTGGTGTGGAGGATCCTGCCTGTATTCCCAGCAATTAAGAAGATGAAGGAGGATCATTAGTTTGTAGCCAGCCTGAGCTACATACTAAGATCCATCTAAATAAATAAATAAACAAACAAATAAATAAGGCTGTCAGACCCTATTAGCTCTGTTTCTCTTGATCATTGTGAAACAATTCAACTGAGAAAGCAAACATCACAGGGACTTCTGTTTCACCCGCCCAACTCTCTCATGTCCCTGTTTTCTGTGAAATTAGAAATAAAATAATGAGTAACCCCGTGATATTTCAGCTTGCTCAAACAAAACAACAACAACAAAAAGCTTAAGACAGGAACCCATTCTATAACCTGTTTCATGGAGAAATTCTGAACAGGAGTGAAATACTTCCTAGTATAAAATACCTTCGCTGGACTGAAAACTTCCTTGGAACCCAGGACAACAGGGAAAGTCAGCTCCTAGTTAGCTGGAGCCTTACACTTGCTGTTTCCTTGAAATTCATTTGTTTTCATTACATCAGGTGGCTGTTATTACGATGTGTTAATGGGCTTCAAGCCAGGCTCTCCTCTGTGACTCTAGCTCTGATTACCAAAATGAGGGTTTTGATATTTCTTATTATACCAACACAGTTTGCATTCCAATTGTTAATATTCTTGTCCACCAGAGCAACATTCTGAATTTCAAAGGCATTCTAAAAGAAAGAACATGTGAGAAGAATCTTATTTTTATTTTCAATGTCAGTTCCTTTTGATCCAATTTTCAGATTTTTTTTAATTTGTCTTTCTGAACTTCGACAGCATATTTCAATTCTTTTAGGTTCCTAGTTTCATTGTTAAGGAAACTCAATGTCCTACAAATGTTTAGAATAATTTTAAATGGAGAAAATCTACCTGTAATTTCCCCTTTTTCTTTACTAAATCCATACAGGTTCACTGTACAGGTTTAGCAGAAGCAGTGGATTTTTTGTTGTTGCTGTTGTTGTTGTTTGGTTGGTTTTATGTTTTTGTTTTTGTTTATTGCTTCTCTTCAAATCTTACTGTAGGATCCATCCCAAGCCATCTAGAGCATGAAGACTTTCCTCAGGGGGATTGCTTCCTGCAGCTCACTTGCTTTGGGCCACATATGCTCATTCTCTTATGTTTGAATTCTGGGTCCTTAGTCAGTTAGACTGTTGAGCGGAAGGATTAGAAGGTATGGTCACTTTGGAATAGGTGTTTCCTTAGGAGCAGGCTTTGAGGTTTTACAAGCCTACACCCTTCCCAATTAGCTCTCTCTTTCTCTTGCTTGTGGGTCACTTGGAAACTCTTAGCTGCTGATCTAACACCATGCCTACCAAGCTGCTTCCAGGTGCTTCCTACCATGATTGCCATGCAATCACCTTCTGAAATGCAAACCTCTGGTTAACCACCTTCTTTCCTAGCTGACTTGGGCATGGTGTTTTGTTATGGAAATTGAAAATTAAATAAGACTGAAGTTGGTACCACGAGTGTAGATATTGCTGTGAATCTTCTGACCACAGCATGCTTTGTTTTGTGGAGAAATGTGGAAGTCTTTGAACCTTAGGCCTTTCTAGAAGGCCCAAGTCTAGAAGGCTTCGAATCTGAAAACAGTAGTGCAGAAAGCAATGTGGAATAGTGAAGCCTAGCTTGAGAGGTTTTAGAGGAGCAATATTGACAGCTGGGCTACAGGCCATTCTTGTGTACTTTGCCAAACAATGTGGATGTGTTTGTCTCCTGTCCTAAGAATTTGCCAGAGGCTAAACTGAGGAATTTTAGACTAATTTCACTGAATTCTGGAATTCACTCTGAGACTAAGCTGGCCTCGAACTCAGAAATCCACCTGTCTCTGCCTCCCAAGTGCTGGGATTAAAGGCATGCACCCCCACTGCCCAGCCTTTTTGACTTTTTTTTTTAATATGTCCTATTCCCTTTATTGAGTGAACACTGAAGGTACCGTCTTAGTCAGGGTTTCTATTCCTGCAAAAACATGATGAGCAAGAAGCAAGTTGGGGAGGAAAGGGTTTATTCGGCTTACACTTCCATACTGCTGTTCATCACCAAAGGAAGTCAGGACTGGAACTCAAGCAGGTCAGAAAGCAGAAGCTGATGCTGAGGCCATGGAGGGATGTTCTTTACTGGCTTGCTTCCCCTGGCTTGCTCAGCCTGCTCTCTTATAAAACCCAAGACTACCAGCCCAGGGATGGTCCCACCCACAAGGGGCCTTTCCCCCTTGATCACTAATTGAGAAAATGCCTTACAGTTGGATCTCAGTTGATGCATTTCCTCAACTGAAGCTCCTTTCTCTGTGATAACTCCAGCTGTTAAGTCGACACAAAACTAGCCAGTACAATTGACCCCTTGTCAACTTGACACACAAACACATCACTAGTAAGCCTCAACCCTTACATTCTTACTCATCCCCAAGATCTAAATAACTTTAAAAGTCCCACAGTATTTACATATTCTTAAAATTTCAATCTCTTTAAAATATCCATCTCTTTTAAAATTCAAAGTCTTTTTACAATTAAAAGTCTCTTAACTGTGGGCTCCACTAAAACAGTTTCTTCCTTCAAGAGGGAAAATATCAGGGCATAGTCACAATCAAAAGCAAAAATCAATCTCCAACTGTCCATTGTCTTGGATCCAACTCACGATCTTCTGGGCTCCTCCAAGGGCTTGGGTCACTTCTCCAGCCATGCCCTTTGTAGCACATGCGCCGTCCTCTAGGCTCCTGATGCCTGTACTCCACTGCTGCTGCTGCTCTTGGTGGTCATCTCGTGGTACTGGCATCTCCAAAACACTGCGTGACCCCTTCAGTCCTGGGCCTTCAATTACAACTGGGGCTGCACCTTCACCAATGGCCTCCCATGCCCTCTCACAGTGCCAAGCCTCAGCTGCTCTGCATGACCCCTTCATGTCTTCAAAACCAGTACCACCTGGGTAACCCTTACATATTACCAAGTCCCACTGCAGCAGGAGTACAACCTTGGATATCTCTGGAACACAGCCTCTTTGTGCTTTCAGAAAACACTTCCCAGAAGATGTCACCTCAATGATGCTGGTCTCTTCTTAATCACCGCTAATTTCTTAGCTCCAGCTAACCAACATCAATAGTCCCAGTAATGCAAAGGTTTTGCTTTAGTAGTTCTGGTATCTTGTTAATCACAGCTGATTCTTCAGCCCCAGCTAACCAGAACTACAGAATCTTCACAATCAAAACAGCAATGGCCTTGAAAAGAGTCTTTAATTTTCCCTCTGAAATTTTACAAGCCAGGCCTCCATCTTCTGCACTGTTCTCAACATTATCTTCCAAGCTCCTACAAAACATCTGACAGAACTCTTAACAATGAATGGATATTCAAGCCCAACGTTCCAAAGTCCTTCCACAGTCCTCCCCAAAACATGGTCAGGTTGTCACAGGAATACTCCACTCTGCTGGTACCAATATATCTTAGTCAGGGTTTCTATTCCTGCACAAACATGATGAGCAAGAAGCAAGTTGGGGAGGAAAGGGTTTATTCGGCTTACACTTCCATACTGCTGTTCATTACCAAAGGAAGTCAGGACTGGGACTCAAGCAGGTCAGAAAGCAGAAGCTGATGCAGAGGCAATGGAGGGATGTTCTTTACTGGCTTGCTTCCCCTGGCTTGCTCAGCCTGCTCTCTTATAGAACCCAAGACTACCAGCCCAGCGATGATCCCACCCACAAGGGGCCTTTCCCCCTTGATCACTAATTGAGAAAATGCCTTACAGTTGGATCTCATGGAGGCATCTCCTCAACTGAAGCTCCTTTCTCTGTGATAACTCCAGCTGTGTCAAGTTGACACAAAACTAGCCAGTACAGGTACTCACCCTTAAAATCAAGAGTGAAATGAATGGACAGAATTGAACCTGGCTTTGCCGAAACAAGATAATGGAATAAAAGTATAGACCAGAGATTTCAGATTACAACAGTAGAAAAAGGTGAGAAAGTCATCATGATTGTAAAGGCTGCATGTGTGTAAACATCAGGAGAAAGCTGATGAAGGAGATGTCTGAATACAAATAAATATCTCCAGATCCAGATCTAAAGTACAGACTGGCAACAATCCATGTGGGATTTAATGGGGGTGGGGTGGCATTTAGCAAAACAGGAGACTCAGTAACTATGGGGACTCTTGAAATTGCATTAGATGCATATTGCATTATGGTGTGGCCATAAGACTATGGGAGGCAGGGAACAGAATGTGGTGGTTCATATGAGAAGGTCCTGAATAAGATAGGCTTATGTACCTGAACACTCACTCTCCAGTTGATAGAACTGTTTAGAAAGGATTAGTAGGTGTGGCTTTGTTGTGTGTCTGTGGAGACTGGCTTTGAGGTTTTAAAAGCCACTAATATTCACAGATAGCACTTGCTCCATTACTCTCCTTACATCTGTCTATCTTTGGCTCTATATCTATCTCTGTCTCTGTTGTTGTTTTTGTCTCTCTGTCTCTTTGTCTGTCCTTGTCTCTCTGTTTCTGTCTCTCTACCTTTCTATCTCTGTCTCTATCTCTGTCTTTGTTTCTCTGTGTATCACTATCTCTATCTGTGTTTCTGACTCTCTCCCTCTCCTTCTCCCTCTCCCTCCCCCTCCTCCTTCCCTCTCCCTCTCCATCTCCCTCCCCCCCCACCCCCCTCTATTTGCCTCAGGACCATGCTGCCTATCTCTGTCTTTCATGCTGCACAGCATGATGCTTGTGCTTCACTCTCTGGAATGTAAACCCAAACTATGCTTTCTTTTATAAGTTCACTTGGTCATGGTGATTTCTCACAGCAATAGAAAAGTAAGTACTACACATTTTAAATATAAGCAACAGACAGAAATTGTTTCCAGGCATTATCACCAAGTTCTATTATTAATGTGATACCACTATTTTCTTCTTTCTTTCTTTGTTTCTTCCTTCCTTTCTTCCTTTCTTTCTTTCTTTCTTTCTTTCTTTCGTGCTTTCTCTTTCTTTTTGCTTTCACAAGTATTAAAATTATTCTTAAAGTCAGAGAGGTAAGATTAAGTAAGGTAAGATTCATCCATAAATCCAGATAGAACAGTGTCACTTCTTTTTTGTTGTCGTTTTTGTTTTAACTTTTAAAATTATTTTATTTATTTACACTTCAAATATTGTCCCCCTATGACCCTACCTCCAACCCTCCCCTTTGCCTCTAGGAGGGTGCCCCACTCCCACTTCATTCCTCTAGCATTCAGTTCTGATTGAGAACAGGGTTATTTTTTGAATGTCCACCTTTAATGAACCTTACAAATTGATCCTGTCTGCACTGCATATTACTTTACTGAGAACCTCCCAAACATCAGCCGAGTGCTTCTCCTCAGGCTCAGCTGTTAGGAGCATCACATTCCCTATTTAGCTGGATAATAAACTTACTTCCACAAATGGCTAAACGTATGTTTATACGTGCATGATGAGATTAGTGTTTACCTAAGGGGACTGGCTCTGCTTACTAATGTGCACTTTACAATAACCTAAGAAAACAAAAACAACCTTTCCACGCCCAGGAAAATGGTAGTTGTGATAATAATTGCAGCAGTATTAAGCAGCCTTGCTTCTCCAGACTTTACATAAAGACACCCAGTCAGATGCATTTGTAGCCTATGACTATGAGAGGACGGTTTCTTTATGCGTTCTCTGTCACTGTCTGTGCCACAGGACTGTGATGAAAGGCTTTCATTCTGCCTGCTCCAGCTTGGGCTCATCTCTACCACATGGTGGTTTAATGTAGCCTTGTTCCTCTCCCACTTCAGCACCACAGAGATGGCGTTTCATAGACAGCTATTTTTACCTCTGTGTGGATGTTTAACTTTGCATTCAGCTTGAGGAGATGCCACGAGAGCTTTGTCCTTCAAAGTGTGCTATAATGTTGCAGCTTCCCTTTAAAGTTAATTGTATGCTTCCTTGCCACTGATTAAATACGTGTTTCCTGTGTGTCCATGATAGACCCTCTCCCTTTACCCTGGTTTGTAAGGTCAAATTGCATGCCACAGCTGTTTTGAGATCTTTATAATTCAGAAATTCTGAATGGAGCTCTTAAGGAATCAAAGCATGGAAACATATTGGGACAAAACTCAGAAATAAACTAAATACAAAGCAGGAAACTATTTCATGAAGTATTATTTTTCATATATAGAGTGGTTTGTGCCTATAACTGCTTTATTGTGTGAAATATAATATATAACCAGTGTCAGAAATGATAAGATCTTTCCGTGACTTGAAAGACTTGAGAAAATTAAGATTAAATAGACTGTTATCTGCCTTTACCATGAGAATGGATCTAATCATTGGAGGCCACTATAAAAAATCATAATTACCAAAATCAAAGGTGTTACTTCAAAGATATCAGTGGTTTGTCAACCAGGGTATATCTATTTTTTTTTCTGACTAATGGTGTAGTTGAAGGTTCAGAGAATATAAAGTAAGAAATAAGTCTGAATATATAAGAAAAATAATTTTCAAAGGGGAAGAAATTACCAACTATTATAAGTAATCTGTAGCAGGATTGTTGCCCAAAGGTGGAAGTGGTAAGTGAAGCAGACATGTGACTGTGAGTCCCTGGATTCTCAATGGCTCTGGAGCGGATGCGGGGCCAGCTAAGGTGAGGATGAGCCGTGCTAAGTGCTGACACACCTGCTTAGCAGTTGTATCTGCGTGAATATTTCTTCCTCCCCATTTCCTCAGAGTTTACCTATTATTTCCCTCTTTGGAGAGCTATGTGGTTTAATGCAGTATTTCAGTTTGTTCTACCCAAGGTCCTGAAGCTGCGCTAATGAAAAGCCATTGACAGGGCTGGGTGATGGCTTGGTGGATAAATCACTTTCCTCCATCTATGAGGATGTGAGTTTGAATATCCAGCATGAGAAGAAAAACAAGAAGGCCTAAGATTAGCCTGTAATGCCAGCACACAGGAGGCAGAGCTAGAAGACATCTGGGACAGACTGATTAGCTAAATTGATCAGAATTCGAGAGCTCTGGAGTCAATGAGATATAGTGACTTAATAAAAACAGAACAAAGGAAGAAAAACTCACATGATACCAATTTAAGGCCTTGCATAACGTGCTTGCCTATTCAGCATATATATGCACTTATAATCAGGAGCACATAAACTGAGCATTAACCATATACATATGAATGCACACCATACATACATACATACTTGGGAAAAATTCAAAGCAGGATGGTCAGTAGATTTCAGTATTTTAGAAATCACAATTCTCAGCTGGTACCCATGGTACACAAATTCCATAAGCTGTGAGTGTAATAGTAAAATCAGGACCTGCCTATGTGTATATGTAAACTATAGTTAACGGCAAATTAGTCAAGGACAGGAATGTCCTCAACACCATTTGAGACATTTATTACAGAAAGACAGGAGGGTGATTCTGTAAAGGATGGAGTAGCAGGAGAAAGGCAGATCTGTTCCTCCTCCCAATGGAACATGGCAAGACTACCTCTATCAGGTGAGCACATCTGTTTCTTCATGTTTATGTATACAAACATTTACATACATGAGTAAAATTATCACAGGATGAGACCAGATAGTTACACAGACATAGGAGAACAAATAGACAACGATGAAATGGGAGGTACATTAGAATAAAGCCATGCCGAAAATCACAAGCTTCTAACTCCTATACCCACATCTACATATTGTAACAATCACATGATTCCTGGAATGGTCAATCTTGATAGTCAACATGATAGTATTTAGAATAGCACAGAAAACATGCCTCTGGGTGACTATAACTGTTTTTGACAAAGGGTTAACTGAGGATGGAGAGTTTACCTTAGGCAGTGTTATCCTGGTGGGATTTGAGATTTGTCTGGCATCAATAGAAGGAGAAGCCATTGGTCCTGTGAAGGCTTGATTCCTCAGTGTAGGGGAATGCCAGCATGGTGAGGTTGGAGTAGGTAGATAGGGGAAGCACCCTCATAGAAGCAGGGGAAGGGAGAATGGGAGACAGGGTTTCTGGAGGGGAAACCTGGAAAGGGGATAACATTTGAAATGTAAATAAATAAAATATCCAGTAAAAAAAAATGGAAGAAATCAAGTTGAATATGAGCATTGGTCATTTTTTGCATTCTAACTGCAGATGATACATGACCTAATGCCTTTCATGCCTACAAAATACAGCTACATCCTAAGGCAGCCTTTGTCAGATATTTTGTCCCAACCACAAGAGAAAGAACTGATAAATCAAAACAATAAACACCAATAAAAATTCAAATCAAGATCACTAGAACAAGGTAAAATGACCAAAGAGATGATATTTTTCTAGAGGTAGAATTTTAAAAATCTCAACATAGAGGGGACACAATCACACTAAATCTGATATTTATTGTTTTTCTAATGTGAACTAATTCATACATCAAAAACCCAGGTTATCAAAAGTTTACAGTAAAAGAAGCTGTGGGCAATGCCTGTCAGCATGGCTTCAGGGCTGATGGCATTTGGTTTGAGAGCACCATCTAAGACTGACATTAGCCCAATTAGTTTTAACGTATTAACCTTTGAATGTTTTCATTATAGGTCAAACTGATACCCTACCCTACACAGTATTGAAAGTAAAGAAAACATTCTACAAACTAATTATTAAACTTTCCTCATAAGGTCAAGTGAAGTAGAAAAATATAGTTACCTTCATGTGATACTTGAACCTTCTATTTATCTATATTATATAGAATTTGGATGCATTATCAGCCCACAGTATGCGATTCTGAATCTCACAATGATCAACTAGAGGACAGGTAGCCCTTGGCAAGTCTCTGAATTTATTTGAGTAATTTTATGTATTATTGCAAAATACTTCATTGATCATATTTTGACCAGTTTATTTCACCGTTAGATAATTTAAAAATGAGGTTGAAGACATATCTCAGCCTCTAACATACCTGTTATACATGCAAGGGGTTTAGATCCAAGCACCCACATGCAAAAATTGGCAGAGTTAGAGAGGAGGTATGAATCTTGAGGCTTTCTGGGCAAAAAATATAGCCAATTGGAGAGCTGTGGTAATAGAAGGACCATTGTTTTCAAAACTAAGGTGAAGAACAATAGAAGAAGACATCTGACTGGCCACCATAATTGCAGAGCCATTCGCATGTACACTTAGGTGTACACACACATTCACAGGACTTTGCGCACATACTAGAAAATAGCACTCCAAGTTTTACTGAATGTTGAACAATCTCATCAGCTAATTAAGCCAATAATAATTATTAAAAATGAATAATGGAATGGAACACTAAGTGCCCATTATCTACAACAAAACTTTCAGTCTTTCATCTGTGGATCTTTACACAGGCTCTAGCTATTATGGTCATAAATCTGGAGAAAGGAAAGTTTCATTCTAAAGATGACTCCTCTGTTCCTTTGATACATTTTTGTATTTTCTTGCTGATAGCAAGTCTGTGAATGATAAAATCCTAAATTACTTCTTACTTTGGTATTGGCAAAACCAAAATGTCCCATGAGGCAAGTTACTTATTTGCTTCTGGATTTATATTTTTAGGGAATTTTCTTGACAGCTGAGCTCTTCTGTGCTGGGTAACTCTACCTAGGTATCATTAATGTCTTCAGCAGGATCGTTACTTCCTTATTCAACAAGAAATAAACTATGATTTTTTTTCTGAGCAGTAAAAAGTGAAACACACGCTGGGAATTTGTAGTATTATTCTCATAGACACATGTAAGAATCTGAAACCATCACAAAACAAAACAGTGGTGTGGTGACCATCTTCCACGTCTTCCTTCAATTATATCCAAGAATCATCAGCTTGGCAACAGATCATTTTCAGTACTGATTTTAATACCTATTTTACATAGTGGAAATTGTGGAGTAAGAAATGTGAGAATGTAGAATATAAAGCTGATATAGGAGGAGTCAACAAGGTCAGTGTTTCCTGGAGAAGGAGCCCAGGAGGCCAAGTTCCTTCCTCATGAGTGACCAATGAGGCCACACCACTTCCTGTGGATTCAATGGCTCTCAGTTGGAGGGGGGCTTAGCTACTGCGGAAAAAAGTAGTAAAAGGGGGGTTCAGCAGGAAAATAGGAAGGATATCAGACTATAAATGGAATAAATCACCATACACTGTATATTTATATGGACCCATCATAATTTAGGGTTTTTTTAAAGCCTAAAGTCTGTCTTCTTATAAACTTTTTAAGCACACAATAATTTTGATAACAATGAAAACATTTCACAGATAATGACTATTTCAAAACACTTACTGTTCACACAAAGACTGGGAAGGATTGGTAGCTCTTAACAGGGCTTCTTAAAGAGGCTTGGTCACAAGGTTTAGCCTCTCCCTATTCAGCCGTGATTCAAACTGCTCAGGGCACTTTCTGAACAAGGAACTTAGTCCTGGATCTGCCTCAACTTAGGTTACATCATCCTGTGAGCATTTTATCTTCTAACTTATTTGTTTACTGTTGGTATGGATTGAACCTAGAACTTTGTGAATTTGGGTCAGTGAAATCACTAAGCTATATCACTAGGTTTTAAAAATGAATTCAGTGCCTAAAGCAAATGACAGATGAAACTGTATGACCTTTAAGACACTTTCAGGTGCCTATATCTAAATCTTATCCATAATTTATTTACCAATTTATGTTAACATGAAATATTCTGGCATCTTTCTGTGCTAACCTTATCTGACCTTAAGGTTACTGCCTGGAACAGGGCAGCTGAACATTTTAAAATGTTTTTTAAAACTGAACACCTTAGCACTGTTTCCTGACTAACCAATATATCTATGTGTGGACACTTTTAAGATGGAAACATTATTCCCACAATGCACTTGACAAGTATCAATTTTAAAACAAGATCACCTCTTTTCTATGAATACCTTGCATGGTGCTGGAATTCTCATGAGTAGTATTTTCCTGCACATCTGAGATGCAAGACAATAAACAGTTTAATGCTCCATCTTCAGACCTCTCCCATAAGAAAATCTATTTAGAGACTCACATGGCACTGTATCAGGGATAACTGGACTCATCGGGTGGATAAAAGCCCAGGAATAAAGTCTCCATAAATACTGAAAACTCTCTGTTCTTTACAGATGTTAATTCTGTTTATTATCTGGGTACTTTCTGGATCAAATGTTCAATATGAATATGTTAGTATCCACCGAAGACTTTTCCTGCTAGGGTATATGTTCATGTCAGCAGGAAACAAAGAGAAAAACATTAAGAGGCATGAAACTTTAAAACAATAGCTTAAAGGTGTTTTATAAGCAACAGACGGTTTATACCATTTAAGCAAATATTTGCTCTGGGAGAAACCAGACCAGGAAACCAAATCACTCAAAGTAATGTCTCATGCAGAATGGTGTAATTAAGATAGGGATAGGCAGTGTGGAAATCTGCTCTTGCGACGTGTCCTCAGAATATAGGCGATAGGAAGTATCCTGGTATATAGATGCATGTAGGAGTAAATTAGAAAAAAATAATGTATTCAAACAAATCTCCCAGAATTGTTCAAAATGAGCAGCAAACATGCACAAAGCCCAAATACATTATCCCATATAAATACAACTTTACCATTCCAGTTCCTGAAGTTACAACTACCGGCCATGATAAAGTGGTGGGGGCATGAAAAAAAAGAGAAATAATAAAAGCCATATGTGGTTTCAAGATGTATACAGGCAGAGATGAAGCTAGTAGGATCTGCTGGGTGAGACAATGAGTCACTCCAATGTTCTTCCACATTAAGCCATCCCCTCTTCTCCTCTTGCTCCTCTATTGCTAAGAGAGGAGATGAAACCCAAGTGAACTTCCCACTTTTGACTGTGATCTTATTAGTGAGTAGAACTTAGCCTCACAAAGCCCAGTAAGAGCTGATACAGAGGGCAGGAGACATGTGGGAGGGAGTTCCCTGCTGCTTTCCTCATGTGTAGCTTAACCTGTGAGCTACCATAATGCCAGGAGGTATGCTGGCTTTTCATACTTCCCTAGAAAAGGGACAATAAATTATATATACCCATGTGGGTTTTTTTTTACAGTTATTTAGAAAGTCAAAATTCCTGAAAATAAAAATACCATTAAATTCTAGTCATTGTATTCATATATTCTTCATTAAAGAAAGAGTTCATCTTTTTTTCTCCTGTAATAATTTTGTATATTATGTGTACCCTTAGATTTCCTTAGAATTCAGAAATATTTGCATTAACATATTAAAGAACATATACTATTGTTATAGCAAAGATATGTTTTTCATAGTAGAGTAGGACAAAGCACTGTGCAGAAAGTAGTATCAATACAGAGGCATATGTGACCTGATAAATCAAATTTGTGAAAATCTTATAAAGTTGAATAAATATACAATGTTCAAATTTTGTACAAATCATTATTGCATATATTATATATATATATTATATATACACATAATCTTATATACATAAATATATACATAAATTTAATTGCATATCAAAATAAGAGATCTCCCATTCTTCAAGTGCATCTTCAATAGTTACCTTCACATTTGAGCCATGTACAACAAAAACTCTCCTATGGGAGGACTCCCATAAATAACCCTCTTAAAATAACATACCTCCTCAAAATACTTACCTCAAAACTAAATTTATATGACCCTGTCTGATTTTATCCAATAATATTCACTGTTAATTTACATATTTTCTAGGTAGTTCTGTGAACTCCATGTTATGTGTGAATGCAGAGTCACATACTATGCTGTCTAAGCACTAAACCCAATTCTGAACTCTGGATTCTTTTCAATTATAGCATTTTAATCAATAAAGTATGTCACTCTGTTTCCTGGTTATGCTCTTAAGCTAAACTAAATGTTGTTAATACTTTTATCCAAATGTAAAGCATTGCATAGATTTGCAACATTTTCACATTGCAAAACTGTGATCACGACCATGATAACTGAAGATCAGTTTTCCTGCAGTACTGGATTGTTTCCAACACTGGAGAACCTTGGCCAGATACTGTGAAGAATTCAGAAAATGTTCTGACTCCAAGTTAATTGAAGTAATGGTTACTGGTTCTTCACAAAGACTATGTAAAACCATGGAAACTAGGTCGAGTATCATGAAACTCAAGGGCAAGAGTATTTTAAAGTGAAGGTCATAGAAGTCCAAATAACACTTATGAGGAGAAATTTCTTTTCTATTTAGTGTGGAAAGATGCTGTAACCAGAGTAAAGGTAGATTCTATTAAATGAGGAGCAATTAGGAGAGGTTTTAGAAACTGACATCTAAAGGAGTTAGGCAAAGAAGGAAGAGATGGAGGCTGCACGGAGCAGACACAGATGCAAACAATGTTCCTGGAAAGAGTCAATTCATTTTATTGCTTGGGGATCAAAATGAAGATACCTCAAATCAAATCAAGTCATGCAGTAGTTGTGGGATTTCAATTTTTACAGGTTGATTAGATTCTATTTTCACTGAACCCTGTGGACTTAATGAAAGGACTTGAAACTCCGTTTGGTGCTTTGCAAATTTTCCTGACATGTAAATTTTCTGCAAAGGGATTGCTCTATATATTAGCCACCAAACAATAGCACAGAGAGGACAGATGCATTGGTGGGTTGGGTTCACAGTCAAGGGTCGGAGCAGCATTTGTGATTTTCCAGTTCCCAAACCATATGAGTGAGAAGAAACTCCCCAATCGGCAGTTGAATGCTGCTTGGTGCCAGAACTCTCTTCCAGGACTTACTTTCTAAATGGTAAATAATCCTTCCTGATTCTTAATCCCTTAGCACAGTGTGCACAAACTCAAAGAATGACTGGTTCTGGACCAGCGAGTACTTGGCAGAGCTGAATTATCAAGAGGGACAGCAATTAAACAAGAGAAATGCAAACCATTCCTGAAATTAGGTTCTTGGGTTAGAGGGACATCACCTGATCTCCTATGGCAGGTGTGAGTTCTCAAGAGTCCTTGTGTTTCTGTCACCTAAGGTGTCTGTCTTTCAAAGTTGCAGGCACCCAAGTCAGAGCTGTGAGGTGTTTATTAAAATTATCATCGTTCAAGGCACCCAGCATAGCTATGAGGTCAGAGGAACATGTGAGCATAAGAAGTAGAGGGAGGTCAAGTTCTCCACTTCATTTACCATATGGATGTAAGTTGGGAAAATGAATATTGGCTGACTTAGGATTCTGCACTAGTGGGTACATTCAGGAAGGGAGTTTTCTGTGCCATGCTGTGTTTAGCAGAGAAGGCCTCAGTGGCTGAGTGAGAACTGTAAAGTCCGCGCTCCTAAGTTTTTATTCCCCCAGTGACTCCATTGAGCTCTTTTCAATTTAAACCTAGGAATAAACAATTGCAGAGTGCAAGTGTTGATTCAACTTGACTGAAGCAGGCTGATTCTGAAGAGGCGAGATCCCTAAGCCTTTTCCTATGTAAAGAGGAGGGTGATGGTTTTAATTGGATTTATAATTGTATTAGTAGTCAGGAAGGAGCTGGGAGGCACTGGGGTCTGCACAGAGCAGAGCAGGCAGCTGTGTTTCAAAGCTGATCTTTATCAGATGGCAGTTTGTTTATTTCTGTCTATCACAAGAAGTAAATGAATACTAGACTAGCCTACAACATTTCACTTATTAAAATAATTTTAAAAAGGAAATAGATATACTTCCAGAGTAGCTGAACTCCTTGATTATAAATGGAGGAGAAAGACACATAAAAGGTTTAGGGGAAGGAAGGCTGGTACTTTGTAGAAAAATCTAAGGTCAAAATCGCCTAGCCCAAGAAACTGAGGAGGGGAAAATCCAGATAAGTTGAAACAAAAGTAAAGGAATTAAGTAGGTGACAAGCAAGCTGTAATTATTTCACAAAATTTAGGGCAGATTTCCTACAATAGTCTATTTAATGTCCCCCTTCCTCCTTACCCTTGGAAAGACGTTTTCTAGGTATCAAAAACTCCAGCACGTTCAGAGACTTGACTCTAAGGCTAAGAAGGCAATACAGCAGTGTGCTTCTCTAGAATAACATTCAGCTGTATCTCAAACTCTATTTCCTTTTTAATTACAAGTTTCTTACCTGAGCCTCAAGTGATTCTAATGTTACCATTAACCCTGGAGGCCCGAGTTATTTTATGTTCAGCAACCAGTACTGAAAGTATGGTTTCTACACGGGCAATTTCTCCCTCTGTGAACTTTAACTGTGCGGATGGCATTGGACCAAAGTTCCTAGTTACTTTCACCCTGTAGAGAGATGGGTGCCCTAGGGAAGCTTAGAAATTTGAAATGAACTGAAGATTATATTGCCTCTGAAATACTCTGGCAATATGGAATTAGAGACGAGATAGAATTTGAAGCTTGGGGGTGGTGCTCTAAAACTTGGCATTATAGCAACCATGTGCTGGTGCCTGCTTTAACTCTTAAATTTTAATTTAAGGCAAAATTATTTGTAAAGAATTCTTGAGAAGGATTAGAAAGAAGAGACTAAAGTGACTCTATCAGAGAGAATGTATATATTTGAAGACAAGGACAATTTATTATCTTTTAGAGCACTGGCTATCTATTGACCCTGAGTACATTGTGGGCAAACTATATGGCAGATATTTAGTATAAATGCTTTCCTGACAACATTTCTTTTTTTATTAGATATTTTCTTAATTTACACTTTAAATGCTATCCCTTTTTCTGGTTCCCCCTCCAAAAGTCCCCATCCTCTCTCCCCTCCCCCTGCTCACCAACCCACCCACTCCAGCTTCCTGACCCTGGTACTCCCCTATACTGGGGCATAGAGCCTTCAGAGGACCAAGGGCCTCTCCTCCCATTGATTACCAGCCAGGCCATCCTCTGCTACATATGCAGCTAAAGCCATGAGTCCCACTATGTGTTTTCTTTGCTTGGTGGATGCCAACAAGAGCTTGCTGACAGGAGCCTGATATACCTGTCTCCTGAGAGGCTCTGCCAGTGCCTGACAAATACAGAAGTGGATGCTCACAGCCATCCATTGGACAGAGCACAGGGTCCCCAATGACAGAGCTAGACAACATTTCTTAAATGGCACACATTAACAATCTAACACAGAACTGTGGATATTTGCCCTGGACAGTTACAACTAGATGATTGAATTGGTGTTTTCTTCTCCCCAACACATGGCTAGACTTTATTTCCAAATCTCCTAAAGATATAGAATGATAATGTGATTATGTGATGGTGTGAACCCTCAGAATATCATGGCAAGAACGCAGTCTAATTGAGACATGGCCCCCAGGACACCCTGATATGAGAGAGTTGTCCTTTCACATAGACATGGGATGATCCTTCCTGTGCTCTGGTGGACTACAACTACCTAAAAGTCTGTGGCAAACAAAGAAAAGAAAAGAAAACTTAGTCACATAACTGACAATGATATCAGAGATTGAAAAATTAGAGATCCTTGGCCCCGAAAAACATGGTGAAATTTTTTGTCTAATGTAAACTGGAAGCCTGTTGAGTAAGTGGGTCCAAGCAAAGGAGTTAAGAAAACTAATAATCTTATTAGCTGCTATTTTTTCAAAATATGATATAAAATATCACATGAAAATGGAGGCCAGATGTCAAAGACCATTTTTAGCTAGAGACACATCTAAAAATGTGTGCAATGTCAGATACCCACTTTCCAGTCTCAGGTAACCCACATAACCCTGCTTTCGCAGAAACCATTTGTCTGAGCTGTTACATTTCAGTATCTGGTATCTGGTGACCTCTGTGAAGCCGTTTAGAGAGAAAGAGAGACAGATAGAAATGGCCTTTGGAGGAGGGGCTGTGATTAGAGTGTCTCTGAAGTCTCATTGGATGCTCAGTCATTACCAATGGAAACTGTAACAGTAGAAATAAGGTTTCATTATTTCTACCTTGGTAATGTCTTTGCCTAACTGGAGAAAATAGTTTTGCATCTTTTATTAAATCTCTGGAAAGCCTTCTCATTAGGGACTAGTTTTTTTTTTTTATAACATACAAGGCTCCTTATTTTTTCTTCAACATATTTGACAATTGTATGTATACTGAGCCTGAGCCTGGGCCTTGTACATGGTGTGCTTTATCTGCCTGTCTATGTGTAATATTATAGCCAGGTGGTCAAAGTTTCATATCTTAAGTGTCTTTATGGAAAAAGGAAACACATTATTTTATACAGTTTGTGTGTGTGTGTGTGTGTGAGCATGTATATGTGTGAGTATGTATATGTGTGTATATTGCTATAAAAGAATTCAATTGGAGTCATAATATTAATTATACTCATTCATACTTATACTGGGGTTATTCTCACGCCAGAAACCATAGGTTGAAAAATAAAAAGCCCTACTGTCAGTTGTGTGATACTTTCTCTTAAACTATTGGACAGGAGTGCTTATAAAACCCCCAAGTAACACAGGCTATTGACTGGCTCTTGGTTTCTCATCAAAACATGACGGTAGTACCTTATTCCTGAAGATACCACACACATTGGTCGCAGGACACAGGAATCTAGTTGGGATTACTAGAGAAATGTTTCCTCCCTATTTGTTAGCTTTCAATGCATGAAAGGTGCTATGCAGGCTTCTCAAAAGATAGCATAAACTACTCATGTGTGAACTCTGTGGATTGCAAAAATATCCAGTTGGGCAAGATATGCCCATGGCTGCTATCGTGTCACTAATCTTATGGAAATAAACAGCCATTTTCTGAATGGATTTAAGGCCTGCTTCACAGAATGTAACACACAATATAAATCTGCCCAGGAATCGAAGGTTGGTGAGTAGAGTGCTTGTAGGCTTCAGGTATGGACCTATTAATAGTCTACTAATAGTCTACTAAATGTCTACTAATAGTCTACTAATAGTCTACTAAATGGACATATTATAAAATCTGCTTTCCTCCCTCACCCTACACCTCACCTTCTACAAAAACATGAATACCAGGAACATTTTAATAATTTTCTTAAGTAAGAAAGAGACAAAACTTCATCAACAGATTACTGAAAATAAGGGAAGAATTGGAGCTTCTTTCCAATACTACAATGTCCAGAGGCAAAAGTCATAAATTCTAAGACTGATGCTTCTACAATTCAATAAATTTATTTTACAGTAAATCAAGAAATCAAATATATGCAGGATCAGAATAATTAACTTTTATAATATTCAAAGACTAGAATAACTGGCCAATATCTGAAAGTATTTAGGGATTATTTGATATTAAAGTGAAGAGTTAAACTAGGATATCTCAGCACTCCCATGTCTATTAAAGTGTCATTCACAGTAGTCAAGATGTCAAGTATATCTGAGTGTCCATAAACATAAACAGGTGGGACATATAAACACATATGAATAGCATTTAGCTATAACATTTAATTAATTGATAAAATTTTGTCCAGGTAACATGGATAAACCTTGGAGACATTGTATTTAATAAACCAAGGTCATGGAATGATAGATACCACTCATTTTATGTCAAATCTGAAGTTGACTTCCTTGAAGTCGAGAATGGAAGAGTGGTCATCAGAAGCTCACAGGAGGTTTTCACAAGATCATGATCAATAACTTACAGTGAAACAACAGACATCCTGTGCTTTACAGTACAGAGGCCCGAACAGATTCCACTGAAAAGTTCAACATTATTAAAAGAGAGTGCTGTGATTTGAAAGAAAATGGCCCCCATAGGCTCACAGGAAGTGGCACTATTAGCAGGTATGACCTTGTTAGAGGAGATATGGTTTTGTGGGAAGAAATGTGACACAGATCCTTTTTTTTTTTTTTTTTTTTTTTTTTTTTGGTGATACGCATAGTTGAAAACACCTAGGACATATTTTAATTGAATGTTAACTATTCTAATTTGTGTAAAGATAATTCTACATTTTACCCACTCAGAAAGGTACCATGGAAATGCTCTTAAGAAACGTTTCACACATAAGTGAAAGTGCTTCCTTTTATATGCATTGTGTGACAAACTCGTAATTGGTAATCCCCAAGTAATTTACCAATGGATTTTTTTTAATGAAGGGAATGGGAAAATAAACAAGCAAGCAAACAACAAACAAACAACAAACAACAGAAAGTGCTGTTAGCAATTTATGGGCTAGAGGTTAAGGAAGCCAGTTTATGAGGCTGTTAAAATTTGCAATTAGGAAAGAAGTGATTTCATAAGGTGTCCCTACTAGCAGCTCTCACCCCATGCTGCTTACCAATCAGAATGAAGAACATTTTATAACATCTCATTGCTGCCTGCCAATCCAGTTGAGAACTCTTGGCTGCTTCTGAAACACCATGTCTGCCTGCAAGCGAGCTGCCATATTTCCTGCCATGACAATAATGTAAACCACCCCCAATTAAATATCAAGAGTTGCATTGGTCATGGTATCTCTCAACAACAATAGAAACTCTATGACAGAGAGTGTTTGGACTATACTTACCATAGACACTTGTAATGGTATCAGGTGGTGGATCTGAAAGAGCTTGTCCATTTACAGTTGATGTCATAGGTTGCTATCCAGGAACAGAAGACTGCAAATACAATGAAGCCAGGAGAAAAGAAGACGCAAAAAGAAAGAAAAACAGACAGTACAGCAAAGTAAAGAAAGAAATAAGGAAGGAAAGGAAATAGGGAAGAAGGGGGAAATGGAGGAGGGAATAAAGGAGGGTCAGGAGAGCACAACAAGGGAAAGAAAGGGCATAAACAGAAACTTCCAGGAAGTTCTGAGTGCTTTTATTTATTTATTTATTTATTTATTTATTTATTTATATTAGATTTTTACTTTATTTACATTTCAAATGATATTCCCTTTCCTGATTTCCCCTCTGAAAACCCCCTACCCCTGCTCACTAACCCACTCACTCCTGCTTCCTGGCCCTGACCATCACAGGACCAAGGTCCTCTCCTCCCATTGATGATCAACTAGGCCATCAAATTCTACATATTCAGCTAGAGCCATGAGTCCCACCATGTGTTTTCTTTGGTTGGTGGTTTAGTCCCAGGGAGCTCAGGGTTGGGGGTGGGAGGTACTGGTTAATTCATATTGTTGTTCCACCTATGGGGTTGCAAACCCTTTTAGCTCCTTGGGTACTTTCTCTAGCTCCTTCTTTGGAGGACCCTGTGCTCAATCCAATGGATGGCTATGAGCATCCACTTTTGTATTTGCCAGGCCTGAGTGGTTTTAATAAGTACTGCATTGGTAGTTAAGGAAATTGAACAATAAGGATATTTCTTAGCCATTTTTATTTTTTCCTTTGAGAACTGACTGCTTAGTACATTCCCTACATTTTAATTGGGTATTATTATTATTTATTATTATATTTTGACTTCTTTGTACATTGTGAATACTAATCCTCCATCAGATATGTGACTAACAAAAATTCTATTCCAATTTCTGTGCTTCCTCTTCACTGGATGTATTGTTCCCTTTGCTAGGCTGAAGCTCTTAAGTTTTGTGATGTCCCATCTGTCAGACTCTGCCTTAATTCCCAAGTCCTGGATGAATCTGATCTCATCTGATCCTTAGGTACTTTACTCTGGTTTCATTTCATTTCATAGTTTTAGACGTAATTACAATTATTCTCAACAACACTTAAAGGCAAATGTGATCACATCACATAGTCCGCAGTAAGTATAAATTGTATCTATAGACTAAATAGGATTTAAAATAAACATTATTTTTATATATCTATCTATTTTGCGTATGTGAATATATTTTGTGATCTCTTCAGATACACCAGAATAAGGCATTGGATCCCATTATAGATGGTTGTAAGCTATAATATCTTTGTAGGAATTGAACTCAGGACCTTTAGAAGAGCAGTCAGTGCTCTTAAACAAGGAGCCATTGACTGACCCAAATTGGGATCTACTCCATGGGCAGGCACCAATTACTGATGCTATGTTGTGTTTGCAGACAGGAGCCTATCATGCCTGTCCTCTGAGAGGCTCTACCAGCAGCTGACAAAGACAAATGCACATACTCACAGTGAAGAATTAAACTGAGGTCAGGGACCCCTATTGAAAAATTAGGGGAAGGATTGAAGAAACCCAAGAGGATTGCAACCCCATAGAAAAACCAACACTTTCAACTTACATGGAGCTCCCAGAGACTTAGCCTCCAACCAAAAAGTATACAGGAACTGGTCTGAGGACCGCACATAGGTAACAGAGAGCTGCCTTGTCTGTCCCTGGTGGGAAAGGATTCATTTCACTGGGAGAGGATGCACCTCAGTGCAAGAAGATGCACCTAATCCTGTAAAGACTTGAAGCCCCAGGGAGGAGAGATACTAGGTGGGTGACCTCTCAGAACCGAAAGAGATTGGGGATGGGGGAAGAACTCTGAGAGGGGAAACTGGGAGGCAATAATAAAATAAATAAAATAATTAATAGAAAAAATAAAGTACACATGAAATAAAAAGCTAAACATCATTGCAAACAAATATCTGCTATAGCAGTTATGCTAGCTGGAGTCAGAGGCATGGTTTCGTATTTTACTTCCCTAAGAATAACTCTCCTATATGGGTATTTAATGATATAAACTGTTTAAAATATATATTCAAATGAGTCAAATCTGATGCAAAGTCTTAGATATTTTAGTAAGGCTTATAAAGCTTTATAATTTTTTCTATAAAAGTAATATTTGTTGTTTACTATCAACAAATGAAATTTAGTTATTTTAAGGGGTACATTAAAATTTTGCACACACACACACACACACACACACACACATATATATATATATTCATTCCTAACATTATAATAATTACATATTGTTAAAACTACATCTCAAAATACCTACCTGACATACTTGAATGTGTAATGACCTGGGAGTTTGGTACTAATGGCTCCTTTGATCTTTGCTCCATTTTCCATGACCTGTATAATGCTTTCTTATTTTCTTAATAAATTGATATACGCATAACTGGATGATGGCTAGCTTAAAATGAAAATTTTAAGATAGAAATAAACTATGGAATAGCATAAATATCTGATAAATATTTTAATTTCAATTTATTTTATATTTATTTGATTTATGAAATTTAAATCTATCAATTTCAGCAATAGTGATAACTGTAATTGTTCAGCATTAAGCTTTATGAATTCCTTTCCAATGTCAAATACTACCTGCTCCTGGGAGATTCTTAGGACAATTGCTATGATCAAGTACAATATATATATATGAAGTATATTTTTCATGCTATAAAACCCTATGCTAAATTACAAGGTTTTACTTGAGAACTTACATGCATTCATTTTTCACCCTATGCTTGGAAAGTACATTATATTAACAAATAACATAGCACAATGTTCACTTATAACTGAATTTCTCCATAATATTTGATTTGAAAATAGACACTGAAAAACTTGAGTGATTGGAAATGAAAGAAATCCACTTAGATTGGAGTACTTTATCCTTGTGTATTCTACAGAGAATGCACAGAGAGGTCTCACATGCAGTGTCATAGGTAGAGAGGCAGGCCTTCTGAATGTCAGTGTTTCTTGACAGCAGGCAAGATAACTCCTTTAACTTACATGATCCAAATAAACTCTTGCCTACTACAAGCCCTAAGATATCCTCATCTTCACCATAATCTAGAATTTAGCAGTGTGAATGAACAGGTACAAAAGAACACAGGTTCTGAAGCCTAACACACTGGCTTATGGCAAGTGGTACAAATGCTGCAAGAAAAGATCTAAGGCTCCTCACAACACAGCAAAGACACTGTTGTAGCCTGCTTGTGTCCTCCAAGGCAGCCATGGCTGCAAAGGCTCCGTGGTCCTGAACAACACTGCCTGCGGCACGTTCCGCTGGAGTGTAATAGAATACCGCATCACTGCTGTATTTTTTAAAGGCAATTAATATTTTATTATGCAAAGAGTTTTATTTGCACCATTTGGATTCTTCTTCTCTAATTAAATCTTGTGATTTACGCAAACAGAACTGCTGTTCTTTAAACTCCGCAAAGTATCAAAATTAACAAACACTTGTTAAAACAAAGCAAAAGCAACCAAGGGTCCTATTTTTGTGGCAGAAACAACTGGAGGTGACAGAGTGAGCTGATTTGTCTCCTACCTGAGTGGGGCAGTGTGGCAATTCTGTACAAAATACTTCAGGTTAGTAGAACTGATAGATAGCCCAGCTCTCCGTGAGGGAAAGGTTAATTCTTTGAATTAAATGAGAGAGAGAGAGAGAGAGAGAGAGAGAGAGAGAGAGAGAGAGAGAGAGAGAGAGAGAGAGAGAGAGAGAGAGAGCATTTCATATGCTGAAGTTGTATTTTTTCTCAATAATCTACAGATAGAATTTTGCATCACAGAATTTATAAATCAAGAATGTGTTTCTAGCAATACCTTCCTCCAGCTCATTTGTGGGTTTCTTCCAGTTCAAATGATCAGTCTTTAGAGAAACTTAGAGAAATCAATCCTATACTTAAAGCCATGTACAGACTAAGTGCTGTACCAACACTTTTGAGAATTCTAGAATTTTGGTTTCCTTAAAAAGCACAGAAATATTATGAGAATATGCTTTCATTTTAATCCTAGGTGCAGTGGTGTGGGTATACTTTGTCCTGTCCATAGCACCCTACCATGATTTACCTCTTGCTCCAGTAGAAGCATAGTTTTGCCAGCTGCAGACAATGTCTGCGACCGTATGATGTTTTTCAGAGGACCCTGACAAGAGAGGTGGGTGTTTGTTAGTCTGTTAGAAATGTTAATTTTTATTTTTGAGTAGCCATGGTCAAATAAGAAACAAAAGAAAAGAAATTAGATTCAGACATGTTCCTCATCTCTCCCCTCAAGCCTTGCTTCTCTCCTATCTGGTGTTAGGGAGTGAAACGAGGGGGATACAGGGTAGAAAACAGAAGAACCCATTAAGTAAGAAAAACAGGCAATGAATTGCAAAAATTAAGACTTTTAAGAATTAAAGGTCATGGAAGCAGCTTTGCTATGCCTATTTATCAGTAAGTTCTACTGAAATAGGGTTGTGACCATCTAGAGATAGGTAAGTTAAAGAAACCAGGACACTGGCATATTCTTACACGCATAGCCTGTAAGAGGCCGAGGCAGGAGGATCACAACTTGGAGGCTAATCTTGATTGCAGTAGAATGTGATTTCCCAATAATAATCTAGTAAAATTTGAAGGATAATTACATTACCAGTAGTTTACTATAGAGGTTAATGCGTTCTTGTTCTACCAAACCTGGTTGTTTATTTTACTACACAGAGATCAAACTGAACAACCGATAAATGTATAGGGAAAGCTAAGCACATCTCTATAACCCGTGTGTAAGATGGTTTAACGGAATTCGTTGTCAGGTCTTTTAAAAAATAGAGCATCATAAAACTAATAAATGCTACTGAGTCTCAGTCTTGATAGAATTTTTTTTTAACGTTCTACTGATTCTTTGTGAATTTCCCAAAATTCACATGATGTAGCTCTATCCCACTCATTTCCCTGCCCCTTCATCTTAGTCTTCTGACCTTACAACTATGCCCAATGTAAAACAGGAACAAAACAAACAAACAAACAAACAAACAAATGAAAAATCTTGTTGTATTATAATACACTGTATTATAATACAGCGTGGGGCAGTTTGTCCCAGAGTGTCCACCTTTTTGTCCACACATCTTTACTTGTAAATGCTCATTTCTGTGAGTCATTGGTCTGGTTCTAGCCTGTAGCCTCTGCTACACTGTCAATACTGGATCCTGACGAGGACCCCTCTTAGACATCCAGTCCTTTCCTGTGTCATGGAGATTCTGAAGTTTTAGCTCTGCAGGATCAACTACTTCCATGTTCCAGCAGTTCCTAGATGGGGTGAATGTTGGGGCATGCTTGGTAGCAGAGATTATCAATCTACCAGCTCTCCTGCATGTGTGGAAATTAGCTCTCCAGCACTGCTCAGGCTAGCTCACCCAAAATACCAGCAAGCAAGGGATGGGGCAAACTTTCCTGCTCTGTTGGCCTAGAGGCAGCTCTCTGGTGCCCATACCACCAGAGGCTACCTCTATGGTGCTGACCAGAGAAGGTGCAGATCTGTTCTTCTCTGTAGAGCCTCATCGAGGGGTGGGGCCAGCTCCCCAGCTCTCTCTCTCTCTCTCTCTCTCTCTCTCTCTCTCTCTCTCTCTCTCTCTCTCTCTCTTTAAAGAGAGATACTTAGGACAGGATACTATAAGAAAGAAAATTGCCCTTAGCTTAGCAGAAGAGCTTGGTAAATGTTTAGAATAAAATGTGACAATTTCTGATGCATCATAGAAGACTCAGCTATACAGCAATATATACAATATATTCTATCATTGTAAAGCACATTTAAATACATATAATCTACTATTTATCTTAGTATGAATATAGTGCATTAGTTGTATAATTATATATTATTAACTAATGCATTAGTTATGATACAATTTATAGTGGCATATTTCTAAAACAATTCCAATAATGCACTGGAGTAAAATTGCAGAGAAACTCATGTCTTTCTTTCTTTTCTAACATAGTTGCAGTTCACCAAGGAAATTATCTTTTACTGGTCTCATTTTTAGTTGTCATAATGGTTACTTTCATAATTCCACAGATTGTGTTGTTATGCCCGTTTGTTGGCTAAAAGATATCATCTGTGCAAATAAAGTCTTAACTTTGTGCTAAGGGACAGTGTGGAACAAGGTGTGTATATTATTCATTTTAAGCTACTCTGGACCAAATAAGAATTAAATTAGTCAAATATGATAATTTCCTTCTCCTTGTCATTGGTTGAGAGATGTGACCACTTCTGGCAAAAAATGATATCAAGAAAAGTTAGCTTCAGGTCTTAGGGGAAGTTTCTTTATCCCTCAAAAGGGGCCTCTATGATTGAGTAACAGTCCTGTGACATCAGTGTGACTCAGAATTGTGACACGTTCTCTATGACCATGATGAATACGCTACTCCTTTGGGCAGTGGTCAAGGCAAACAAATGCATGATTTGACCTAGATCAGTTCTGCTTTGGTTTATAAATATCAAAATCTCTACTATTTTAACAGAAAAACATCTTAACATTAACATGCAGAAGTTAATAAGCAGAATGGGTCATATCATCTAGATGGTTTAAAGACCAAGAGCATGAACACCAAGATTAGAATTTACATTCTTCACATACTGTCGTGCTCAACTACACTTGTGTTTTTGAGTTGCAGCTTAGTTGTCCAGAATTTGCTGACTCCTCTGAAGTCTCATTTTTTCTGCAACAAACAGCACACATTTGAGAAAAGACTCCCTTTCTTGCATCAGTATCTGCAGTATGAGAAACTCAGGGAAGAGATGACCTTCCATTAGGATGCTGCCCTTGACCATGCACTAAATTTATCCGTTTTCAGTGCATAGCTTCCTGGAGTTACATAGTCTCATTTCTAACTTAAGTGCTTCTATATCTGAGACCTGTCAGAAACTCTCCACTTATCAGTTTTACTCTTCCTCGTGGCAAACACAATGGAAAGATAGCTCAGCATAACAATACAAGGGGAAATATCATCTGCCTTACAATATTTCCCAATCTTATTATTTATTTAAATTTGGCCATACTAACCCCAGTAATAATAATCAATATTTTTCAGTGTAATTAGTATATCTGCACAAATTTATATGTAGTAAACCATGTGCAATAACTGTTAAATGATGTGGAGCTGATGCTGAGCCTGTGCTGTGCTAAGCCACTCCTGAGCCCAGTACCTGAAACCATTTCTCTCTTTATTTCCCATATGACAACCTTATATTTCTTCTACTTAAAAAAAAAAAAAAAAAAAAAAAGATTAAGCAAAGGAAGAAAGGGAACCAGGACAGTAGGCAGGCCTGGCAGATAAATTGTTCACATATCTCATAAATTCTATTATTGTATAAACTACTAATTATAGAATCTGTATTTTTCTGTTAATATTGCTTCATGAAATAGTATTCCTATAATAAAGAACTAACAATAATATTAGGTAGTTCAATCTCAGATGAGCTAGGGATGCAATAATAAGGTAAAGACAAAGAACCACTTGTTATGGATACTTTCATAAAACATCATGCAAGTTCTGTAAATTCAAGTATGAGCATTCCTTATAGCGTCTACAAGTGTGACAGGACTCAGAAACAACCATATCAATGCTAGTGGGGTCTCCGTTGCCTCTCCTGGTTCAGATAGGAAGCAGGCACTCTACTGTACAGGAAGCAACAAAGATGAGAGGAATATGTGTACGTGTTTTCTGTTGCTTCAAGACATTTTTTCTCTCTGTCTTCACTTGAGTGTGGTATAGTTAGCAATAGAAGAATAAAAATATTTAAATCTTTGTATTTTATTTTTTTGTATGTACTTAGAGTTCTTGAGTTGATTAAGAAAGAACTGTTCAAAGCCCCAGTGAACAAATATTAGCCTTTAGTATCTACAAAGGTGCCGCAAAGCTTTTGTGCTACTATTGGAATCGGAGTCAGGGCATACTGAGACTTAACATACAATTAATTACAGTGACATGTGACACCATGGTCAGCAGTAACGCTCCTCCACTGACATTTATGAAAAGGGTCAATATTAGCATATGTGCTGGATTCCCCAAATGTCACAGAATAACAACTGATATTGGAATATATAGAGTGAATGAGACTGTTCCGAGGGGCAACACCATCTAGCTGTGATTTACATTAGTCATTTCATGGATAACCACCATATGCCTCTGGTGCAGACACACTTACAACTTCATTCATGATAGACTGAAGCTAATGGTTATAAAGAAACCCAGCTTACAACAAAAACATGGTAACATTTTAATCCAGCTTTAAAAAGTATAAGTTCTCACCTAGTTACACAAATTCTGCTAAACAAAAACAATATATATTTTAAAACATTTGAGATGCCATAGAAACTGTTTCAAAAATGGGTATGTGAAGGACCCTTGGTGGAGGAAGATACTCTATTCATTTTAGGGAAGCTTAGGTTATCTCATCTCTGAATCAAGGTCACTAAATCCCTTTCAAAATTGTATTATTGAGCATAGAGATGTTTTAATCAGTCAGACTGTAACAAGATGTTCAATAAGTTCTAGCTGTTTATGCTGAACATTGCTGGTGATACAGGGTGTGGCTTCTGCCTTTTCAATTTCATTTTGATTTTTAAATCCCATAATAGTTCATCTGTGAAAGCAATGACATACAAGAAAGCAGAGAAGGGCTAGGCAGTGGTGGCACATGCCTTTAATCCCAGCACATGGGAGGCAAAGGCAGGTGGATTTCTGAGTTTGAGGCCAGCCTGGTCTACAGAGTGAGTTCCAGGACAGCCAGAGCTACACAGAGAAACCCTGTCTCAGAAAACAAACAAACAAACAAAGCAGAACAGAAAGAAAGGAGAAATGTGTTCGGCCTCTTAATCTCCTAATACTGGAGTTCATCTATGGTAGAGCACAATTGTACAATTGGGTTGTCCAGAGTAGCCTGTCTCCCTTTCCGTCATTTAGATGCCTGTTTCTCACTCTGTGCTTCTCTGCATCACTAAGCTTCAGGTTGGAAGAGGAATCTAAAACGCTCCTACATAAACTTGTTGGCACATGGGCTGATTCTCTCTGCCAGCGGTATTGCTTGTTAGCGAGCCAACATGTAGGAGCTGGAGAGATGATAAAGCACACTAATTACGCTTCCAAAGGACCTGTGTTTAGTTCTCAGCACCCACATGGCAGCTCACAGCCATCTGTAACTCCATTTTCCAGAGAACCCAGTGCCTTCCTCTGACCTCTCTGAACACCATATGTACACACATATGTACATACACAAATACCCAGGTAAAACACTCACACGGAGAAAATGGAATACATCTAAAAAGTTTTAAAGGAGCCAGTTTCCAGTGAGTTTGACCACTGAATGTAAACAAGAATAAGTGGAAAAGCTGTGCTTATGAATCAAAAAATAGTACATTATATACTGACTTCAAGGACTGGAATTCTTGTATCTATTAAATCTAGTAAATGCCTTAGATTTACTAAGGCAGTATGCTAGGATTTTACTTTTATGATAATAGAAATAAGCAGTGCCTCTCCTCTTTCTTCTCAGTCCTGGCGATTGTGTACTCAAAAGCCCTTATTCTGTACGTCTGTAACAAATACATTTGATAAAGGTAAAGAATATGGATCCTTAATCTTGTATTTTTAAAATCATTTACCAGCAAGGTAATTTTAGGCAAGCAATGATCCTGTTTCCTTTGGAGGAAAATTGGCCAGACAATACTATATGATATTATTTTTGTGGTCACAATAAATACCAAATGAGGAAAAAAATGATATATTCCATCAAATGTTGTGACTAAACATATGTATAAAAAATATGAGGGTAATTACCTAGAGCCAACTCACATGTGAGTTAAGATTTCTGTAACCCTTCCTTCTCTCCAAGGTGACCTGTGAGCTAACCATGCGGCTAAGGTCACATGACTCTCCTTAAACTCAGAGGTAATCTCGAGAAGTCAGTTTTAGAAGAAGAATGCCAATGTCAAAGTAGCCCATGCAGACACAGAGACCGTACTCTCTCCCACCATTCCATTGGATGTGTTAACCAAGAGAGCTAAACCAACTGATCAATGAGAATTAGGAACTCATTCATAATTCATAAAATTAGCTGAATATTCTATAGAAGTTTTTCCTGGGTTGGAGAAAAAAAACATGAGGAAACACCAAAAATACTATCAGCCAATTCTTCCTGTAGTTGCCAGGGTTTTAAAAGCCCGCTAGGATGACTTGCAGAATGTTTACATAATAACAATTTGCAGACCCTTCTAATTGATGAAATCTTAGTTTAGTCAAATTAAATAGCTTTATATAAAATACAATCCAAATTTAGAATTATTCTTACTCCTAAAATCCAATCCAAATGCTTAGTAGACAGAATAAGAAATTTTAATATATTAATTCAATGGAAAGAATAAACGAGCCCTTTGTTTGATTTTAGACATTTTAACAGAAAGAGTCCTGATTAAATATAATGAGTAGTACTTTCTATTTTCATTACTTCATGCCTCTTTATTCTTCCCTTCAATTTCTGATTGACTGAGTCTTACATTAAAAATCCAATTATCTGTATGCAAGAGTTATCCAAAATATTTGTTAGTAAAATAGGGCAAAAATCATTTTTCTTTCTTTAATCTATGTCTCCAAAATGGACAAGGAGGTAGGTCAAATCAAATGTAATTGTCTGCACTGCATTCTCTAATGGACAGACTTTTACACCTTAGACCTAATGTGTATGCGCAGGCCTCTTGAAAATAGCATGCTTTGAGCTAATGATGTGCGTGGCTAAATATTTTTACATTGGCATGACATTTATAAATTATATTTTAATATTACAATTATTTTAGACGATTGCCCTCAGTGCCCTTTTATTTTTAGAAAACATGAAGTGTGCCTGGCCCACAGACACTCAAAACCCAAGATGGTCCAAATAGGACTCATTATGTTTCCATTCCCGCCCCGATGCACTTCCTCTCTGGTCCCTTGCTCCAATAATGGGACCAAGCTCCTCCCCATCACACAGGCCAACAAACCCCAGTCACCTTCCTCTCTGACCTCTACTGAACCTCTAAAGCCAATCAACCAAGTCTGCTTGAGTTTGACTTTGAGAAGTTTTTGGAGTTTGTTTTCTAATTCCCAGTCCTCACACCTCCCCCATTCAAGACCTAATGTGTTAAAGACCTCAGGTATAACACAAAAGCCCTGTTTTCTGAGTTCCCAGGAACTAGGATGTCCTCTCTCCTAGTACACTTTAAACATTGCTAGCATTATCCTTTTAAAACATGGCTGTAACTAGATCATTGAGAAAGGCAAGAGCACACAGGAAGTGTGAAAGAGAAAGGGGTATTGGGTATAGAAGTAAGTGCATACAGAGGTCTAGGAGATAGAAGAGAAGGCCCATGGGAGATAGGAGGGATAGACAACCAAAACCATGTGAGAAGTAGGTGACCTGTTACTCAGTAAAGTAACTAAAAATAAAATAAAAGTAAAGCACATAAATATGAGTGTCACACTATGTGGAAGTGTGACCACTAGGAATATCATTTACACACATGGAACTCTCAGACCACAAGCAATGTCTATGCAGGTGTTTGCTCTTTACTTGCTTGGTAAAATTTTAACAATGTCTAAATACATCACCGGCTGTCTAAAAATGCTCCTCTCCTTTCTTAGGTGATTTTCTTTTAATGGCTAGTTAATGTCTACTTTGTCCAGACAGAGATGACCTAACCTTTTGTCATAGCACTTCCCTCCACCATTGGAGGGACCTGGTCAACTTTGTTACATGAGTTCCTAGCAGTTTGCATGTCCTTCTCTTATAAAGGTTGTCATCATCTAAGATAGATTGAAATTTCTCAGACATGTGCTTTGCAATCCCAGTAAAAGGAGGCAGGGCTCTTTGAAAGTAAAGACTTTGTCGTTTCGGTGGTGATTTGCATGCACAGAGTATATTTTAGATCCAGGCTTGATAGTCAACATTTTGCTTATGTGCAGTCACTATTGATGCTATACTGACTGTACTATAAAAAATAATATTGTTCAGATTGGCATTTCTATGCTATAATAGCAGATAGCAATCCAAAGGCAGTATTAAGAGAAAGTATACAGGCCTCTTGATGTGATAATGGGATTTATAACTTTTTAAAAAAATTATATGCTTTAGTATAATTCATCTAGTTTGTAAAAAAAAAAAAAAAAACAAGAACAAATACACAGACACACATTTACAGACACCCACATGCACTCACACACACATATGTGTGCATACACACTTATAATATATATACATACATATATATATATATATATATATATACATATATATATATATATATATATTCAAAAACCTAATGAGGAAAGATAGAGACAGATGGAGTTCAATTGGCTAATTTTCTGCCCAGCTGCCTTGATGAAAAACAGAGATGTTCTGACCCTACGTTCCTGTGTGCTACGCTGCTCAAATCCTCAGCCTTCTTTACTGAAGCATTACGTCAAGGCTGAGTGGCCAGGATCTAGATTAGCAGACACCGTTCACCTGCTGTCCCCTTTGTTCTCAGTTCCTAATGTGAAGGAAAGGAGATCTAAAATTAGACCAGAACCTCACAACTGACTTGAATTCCTAAGTACACAATTAGATCGTGGGAAATGATTAAATCATTTAACATTTTTATGTAGCTCAAAACATAATAGATGCATTTTAAATTCCTTGCTCTTTCTATACCTTTCAGTACTTTCAAGTTGTTAAAAAGCATTAGCCTCAAAAAAATGCACATTTAACCTTTAAAAATCAAACAGACTGAAGATTCTCCTCATATTAAAGTGAAGTGGGAAATTATTTTCATTTTCATGGGTCATTCAAGCTTCAAATAATTTAATTTCACCTCCTGTTTAAACAGTGTGTGCAGACACATTTACAGTAACACTTGCTCAGAAAGTTTATAGTGTCTGTAATTTGCCTTAGGACAGAGAGGTGATGGGAGTGGGAAGAGGGAAGACGAAAGGACGGGACCATTTTCTCTCTTATATTGGTGACGTCTGAATTTCATACAAAGGGTTTTGATATTAGTGACCCATCCCAGAACTCCTCTAAGAACGACTATCCTTTCCCTCCTACCTGCTTTGTTTCTGTTCTCTTCTTTTCTTTTCTCTTTTCTTCTTTTCTTTGCTTATTTTCACAACCCCATGATCCCAATTTCTGCTGCCATATATTTTTGGATATATGTGCTTTCAGTAGAGCATGGTTTATCTATAGTGGGTATACTATTCAAGAAAACTGATTCTCTCCCAGCAGATATTAATTGCCAATCACTCCTCAGCTAAGGGTGGGACTTGCTCCTAAATCCATCTTAAGAAACTAATATAAGGGACAGTGGGGAAGAGCCTTGAACACAAAGGCATATGGGAAAATTTCCAGGACAGAACAGCAATGACTTATGCTCTAAGATCAACAATAGACAAATGGGACCTCATAAAACTGCAAAGCTTCTGTAAGACAAAGGACATTGTCAATAGGACAAAATTGCAACCAACAGATTGGGAGAAGATAGTGTGTGTGAATGACAGCTGCAGTGTAATTATATAAATAAAATAAACAAATAACCCAGTCACAAAAGAACACACATGGTATGCACTCTCTGATAAGTGGGTATTAGCCCCAAAGCTCAGAATAGCCAAGATACAATTCACAGACCACATGAAGTTCCAGATGAAGGAATACCAAAGTGTGGATGCTTCAGTCCTTCTTAGAAGGGGGAATAAAATACTCACAGGAGGAATATGGAAACAGTATGGAGCACAGATTGAAGGAAAGGCCATCCAAAGACTGCCCCACCTTGGGAACCATCCCATATACAGACCCCAAACCCAGACACTATTGAGGGTGCCAAGAAGTGCTTGCTGACAGGAGCCTGATATGGCTGTCTCCTGAGAGGCTCTGCCAGAGCCTGACAAATACAGAGGCAGATGCTCTGCTCACAGCCAACCATTGGACTGAGCATGGGGACAGCAATGGAATAGTTAGAGAAAGGATGGAAGGAGCTGTAAGGGTTTCCAACCCCATAGGAAAAATAACAATATCAACCAACTAGACCCCCCCCACCCTGAGCTCTCAGGGACTAAACCACCAACCAAAGAGTACATATGGAGTAACCCATAGCTCCAGTCACATATGTAGCAGTGATGGCCATGTTGGGTATCAATGGGAGGAGAGGTGCTTGGTCATGTGAAGGCTTGATGGCCCATTGTAGGGGAATGCCAGGACAGGGAGGCAGGAGTGGGTAGGTGGGTGGAGGAGCACCTTAATAGAAGCTGGGGGATGGGGGATGGTATAGGGGGTTTTCAGTGGGGAAATATAAATAAATAAAATATCCAATTAAAAAGAAGAAAAAATTCTTTGGTTTATCTTGTAATCTTTTTTTTAAGTTCTAAAATTTTTATTGGATAGTTCATTTATTTACATTTCAAATGCTATCCCCTTTCCCGATTTGCCCCCCAGAAATCCCTATCCCATCCCGCTCCTCTAACTTCTTTGAGGGTGTGCCCCCACCCACCCACCCACTCCAGCCTCCCTGCCTTCGCATTCTTCCACTCTGGATCATTAAGCCTTCATGGGACCAAGGGCCTCTTCTCCCATTGATGCCTGACAAGGCCATCCTCTGCTGCATATATGGCTGGAGTCATGGGTCCCTCCTTGTGTACTCCTTGGTTGATGGTTTAGACCCTGGGAGCTCAGGTTGGTTGATATTGTTGTTCTAAGTATGGGGTTGTAAACCCTTTTAGTATCTTCCATCTTTTCTCTAACTCCTCCACTGGGGACCTCATGATCAGTTAAATGGTTGGCCATGAGCATCTGCCTCTGTATATGTCAGGCTCTGGCAAAATCTCTTATCTTGTAATCGTAAGGTGGATGTTTTTAATAAAACCTGGATCACTGGTTTACACAGAAAAAGAAAGAAAATTCAGCTGAAGTGCTCCATCCAAAGAAGAAGTGGTAAGAGAAAGCAGAACCCAAAGTCTATTTACTGGACAATTTCTGTGGAACACTTTCTGAACCTTCCAATTTATTGTCTTTGATTATATATCTATGTATGTATCTCCTTTCCCATTTATATATAGCATGGATCAAAATTTTATCAAATATAGTAGGAAAATTTAAAATTTAAATCAAATAGTGGTACATTGTATTAAAAGATTAGAAGAATCATTTTTTTCCAGAGAATATGAAGATCTAATGAGATCTTTCCATCACAAACACAAACAGAGTAGATAAAATATGAAGCATTTGGCATCGATTCAAGCAGAATAAACTACACAAGTTATTTGGAGAAGGAAATGCACATGTAGAAATTAATACCCAGTGCTGAAGGATTTATCTCCAAAGGAGTCAGCTGCAGCACCAGGGTTCAGGCTGAAGTCCAGAGACAAAGCACACAGATGAGAACAGCCTTAGTATTCTTGGTGGACAGAGTGTCTCTATCATGGGAGGAGACTGACAGAAATGCCAAACACAGAGCTGTCTCCTGTGATGAAAGCATGACTCACTGACAATCTACCCACTTGGACACCACCAAACACCAGGAAGCATCCAGTGGGCTGTTATGTTTCTGTGTCACAGATAACCAGGGCCCAGAATCTTTCAGGGTCTGTTCATTACTCCTGGACCTGAGTTTATTTTAATGCCAACTGTCAAAGGAGAAATAATAAGATAATCATTATTTCATAGGAACAAAGAGAGGACAGAAATCTGAGAGGCAGTGAGTAGACAGGCATAGGGCTGGGACTGTGGTGGTAACTCACCACCTCCCTCCTGCAGGCCAGTAAATGTCATCGACACCCACGTTTCCATGTAGAAAGACTTTTCCAGAGTTGGAATTCTCACATCCATACTCAACCAACAAGGTACAGAAATTACCAACACTAGTGATCCATAGGCCTTTATCAAAGACAAATAGAATAGAAAAAAATTGAAAAAAATATCTGTTCACACTACCACACTACATTACTGCATATTGAGATAGTCAGTACAGAAATACTTTTTTAAAATGGTTTGTTTTAAGTTCAGAATTTTAAGAATGTTCTGTCATCTTCAAAGACATAAGTATGATTTTACATAATATAATATTGGATACTTTTCTAAGAAATATTTCATATATGAGTATTTGTGTTTGTTTCAAGCCTGTTTTAATATATTAATAAAGGAATTGTTTCATATCCATGTTCATTTGCTATTATACTATCAAAATTCTTATGAAGTACCCCCAGGAAGTACTCACAGAAGGCAATAGGTAAGTGACTTGAGATAGCTTTCTCTTTCTTTAAACTTTGTGGATAAAAGCAAATACCTATTAAAACAGAAGCACAAAAATTAGTTTATCTTGTGGAGTTCTTTTGATCTTCAAGACATTGAAATATGAAGTATTTGAAAGAACTCTAAAGAAAAGATTTGGGTATTTTGAGCTTCCTACCACTGTTTATATGCTTTTCAACCTATTTCCTCTACGTATTCAGACAGTGGCCCAAATTCATATTTTAATAGACGGTCATTTTTACTTGAGCCTCTTAGAGTCTTGAAGGGGCTGATAACAGTTTGACACAACATCACTCATTATACAAGAGTAAGTTGAAATAATACCACCTTGTAATAATTTCATAAAAACAAAATACAACTGTCCAGGACTTAATTAAAACGTGTAAGCCATAAGTAAAACCCCTGCTGATTGCATGTTCCCTGTGAGAGGTTCTACATTACAAGAAAAATATTCATGTGTGTGTATCTGTGCTATATATTATAGACAATATAATAATATTATATTATATTCATGTAAGAATATTTATGTATGAGAATATGGCTATGCACAGATTACCTTCAATACTGTCCCTAACTTTGCACCTAATTTAATGACAGATCTGTTGTTCCCATCTGCATATTACAAGCTAGCCATCAAAGATTCTTCTCTCTTAACGCTTACCTCACACTATGAATACTAATATTATAGATGTCCATTCAACTTTATGTGCATTCGAAGAATCAAAACCCAGTCTTCATTCTCATACAGTAAGCACTTTACACTCTTAGCCATCTTCTAGCCTTTCCCCGTAAAAAACCCTAACTTTTACCTAATTAGAGATAGTGATGACATCATTTCTTGTCAAGATCTAATGATATTATTTGCTCCTTTTAGGCTTCTCAGATATACTAGCAGAGGCAAATGAGGATGATGCTCTCTAACCACAAAATTAAAGGCAGGTTTTACGCTTTATCCATACTCCAGGGTGCTTAATGTTGATTGTCTGACGAGATCTGAATCACCCAAGAAACAATCCCTACCCTAACCATGGTCCCATCGCACCAGGAATGGGGAGCCTCGAAAGAATAAAGCAGATGAGCCGGGCGTGGTGGCACACACCTTTGATCCCAGCACTCAGGAGGCAGAGGCAGGCAGATTTCTGAGTTTGAGGCCAGCCTGGTCTACAAAGTGAGTTCCAGGACAGCCAGGGCTATACAGAGAAACCCTGTCTCAAAAAAAGAAAAAAAAAGAAAAGAAAAAGTAAAAAGAATAAAGAATAAAGCAGATGAAATGGGCTGGGGCCCAGCATTAATCACTCTCTACTCTCTGCTTCTTGCAACCAGATGCAACATGACCAGCACCACACACATACTCACACTACCATGCTTTCTCTGCACTGATAGACTATAAATCCTTCCCTCCTTATGTTGATCTTGTCAGGCATTTTGTCAGGGCAATGAGAAAGTTGGCAGACATACATTCATACAAGGAGGACTTTCTATCCCTATCTTACGTGTGAAAGGTGAAATATTGAGAATTTAATTATCTCATTTCTTAATTTGTGTGCTCTTAAGAGATGTAATTTCAGTTTCTCTTCCGGAATGAAGGCAGGGATACTGAGAATTTTTTTTTTAAAGAAAAATAAATCACACAGCTCTGAGAAGTGTACTGTGTGATATTCTCTACGGGCTGTTGGAAACAGGAATTTTAAGACTAGAAACAGGTGCATACAAACATAACTAAACTTCAAAAGCCCTTGTGACAGAATTACTAGTGCACATCCTTCCTTGATATTCCATAAATAACTATTTCTGAGACCCTTAGAGGTGAGGCAGCAAAGTTTAAATGTTAAGGACGTTCTTCTTATTGAAATTTATGGGGAAACCAAGGTACTATTGAAGCAATAGGGGGAATTTGGCCACATTTTGCATCTACTACTGGAATAGTAGATTGTTGCCAGTTAAGTAGAACGTGCCATTTAAGTATTTACTCAGCTAGAGCCTGGTAACCAGTACTTCATGCGTTTAGTATATTTTTTGTAACTTCTGGAGCTGTATGAGGCATTCTAGAACTTTTATTTTTTCCTTTATGAAAGCTTCAGAGTGATATCCTTCAACCTCTTTAGTGCATTTTTTTAGGAATGGTAAAGTTCCCTTTGTACAAATGGACTGCTTGCATTAACCTATCAAAAGAAACGCTTGGCTCGTGTCTCTTCAAAATGGTTTTATGGATCACAAATTTGGATGCAGTTATAAATTGAGGTCAGGTAGTAAGTCAGATAATGAAATGAATATATTCATTTTGCACTTACTTGTGATTGTTGGAATATTGGAGAGGGGGAAAAAGATCAAGCCATGATACAAACATATAATCTCTTGTGCTCTGATATGCTCTTATTGAATTATTGTTTACTCTTCTGTCTCTCAGTTATGCTGTGTCCAGTTGTGTCTGCCTGAAATTCAGCTGACATAATCAAAGGAGCTACATTCAAAGGAGAGGCAGTCCTTCCATTCCATATGGCATCCATGTAAGATATTTAAGGTTCATCCAGTTTATAGTGCTTTCCTATATTGTATGTGAACAGCACTGTCCCAACAATCCATGTGCTATCTATTTTCTCATGGCAGTATGTTATTAAATGAAGGTGTGCAGAACATTGTTTTTTGTTTTGAAATAATGCATCCAACATGTTTGGTGGAGTAAAATAAATAAGCCTTTGATATACCTGGAAAACCAGGAAGGTCTGTGATCTGTTTGACTGCAACATTTGCTTTCCTGTGATGCATAGCCCACAATATCCCTGAAGTAGACGCTATTTAGAATATGTGGTAAAGTGATAAATATTTTATTGTGATTTCAACATTCATTTATAGATGTGTGCCCATCTAATACTGAAGCTCCTTTCCACCCAAACTGTTTGTTTCAGGAGTCATTTTGTGTGCAATATTTAAGATGATCTTAAGCGGGTTCCACTTACCTACAGAGGTATCAGTGGACGCCGATCTAGAAGCATACTCTAAACAGAGTGTAGATAATACTTCTCCTATCTAGAGTTATTATAAAGATTAGCTTATATGCTAGGCAAGAAGCCTCCAACAACCAACAATAAAGCATAGAAATTATGGCATGATGCTGTGATAGAGGCTAAGTAGATACGCTCTTGCTCTTTCTCAAAATACTACACTATATTCACCCTGCCCTTAGGATGATATAAGGCAACACAAGTCCTACATGATAAGAAAAAAAAGAATGTTATCAGTGATACAGTTTGGGGAGGGTGTGGTGCTTGATCTGATGACAGGAATTCTACTGTGAGGCAATTGTCAGGTGTTGTACACAGTGCTTGTGTGCTCCACAGTAGGGTGATTCACATCCTGAGCATACAATATTTCTGCACACTACTCAGGCCACTGTGCAACTGAAACTTATGAATTATTTATTTCCGTAATTTTCCATTTATCATTTTCAGACTGTAATTGATCATGGGTAGCTGAAACCACAGAAAGTGAAACCAGAGATAAGGAGTGACTCTTGTAATAAGCAAGATCATAAAAATGAAACATACATAATTTTAGCATAGAAATAGGGTTAAATCAGCCTGTGTATTTAGAATGTAATTAAACATATATTTCTTTTAGCATCTGTAATAAAGCATGTTTAGTCAAAAATCATGAATTAAGGAGGTAAAATACATTTTCTCTTAAGGTCTCAGGAATTTATAGACTTCAGGAGGCTCCCGGTAGCAGATTGGAGTGCATGGAATGTCAGGAGTATACTCAAAGGATCCAGGGGTTGGGGATGTGGCTCAGTTGCTGTACAGGGGTGAAGAACTGAGTTCAAACCTTCAGCATCAATTTAATAAGCTGATGTAAGTGGAATCCAGTGCTGAAGAGCAGAAACAGGAGGTCCCCTTATGCTCTCACATTAGACAGACAAGCCTAAACAGTGAACTGCAGACCCTGACTCAAATAGAAAGTGAAGAACAGCAGAGAAAGTCAGCCAGTAAACATCTAGCCTTCAGACATGAATAGATACCACCAACACATGTACACAGGGACACACACACACACACACACACACACACACACACACACACTAAGAAGGAGTGCACTTATGGAAAGTACTTGCCAACTTTGCATAATGGATTATGGTATTCTATTAGAACAAATCATGTAGGAATTTCATGTTATACATATTGTTGTACAAGTGAAAGTGTATTCTTGACTAAACATGTTTTATTTCAGGGACTACATATTTATTTAAAATGCTGAAATTATTTGTATTCTAATGCAAAGGAATGATTGTACTCATTTCCATAGAGTTTTCTTTTCATGATTTGTATCATCGTGTTAAAACTAGGATGAGGGATCAAACACTGGAGCAGCAGATGTTGACAGAGCTAAACACTTCATATTCTCCATTGTTATCCATATGTTGGATTTCAAATAAGCCCCTCATTTTTTATATAGAATTGAATTTTTATACCTTTTTCTTGATCGTATGCATGAAAATGATTAAAGCTGTGTACACACACACACACACAGACACACACACACACTTCATAATTGTATGAGCACCATGAACACTCAGTCAAATATCCTCAGTGCTGTATCAAATATACAGTGACATAATACATTTCATCCGCAAAATTTTATGGCTCCCCTCTGTGGTCCAACATGTATCTTAGAGCATGGAATCCAAGACTTCCTATCCTCAGGCTGTGATGACATCAGAGTTGATGTTCTCTAGTAGAAGCTCTGGAGAGATATTTGGACAGCTATTTTTCCTGGTCAGCAGCAGGTAAGGACAGCACTGGTTCTCTAGTTTTAGAGTCTGTTGCTCAAGAGTTAGCTGACGCTAATTAGCACCGTTTTGCTTTATGCTATATTGTAGACTTTAAACAATTTTCATCGTCTAGCTATGCAGAAATTCCTTTGGCTTTTACTTCTCTGTGCTTAGTTATTTCCAGAATGAAACTCAGGAGGGCCTTTGTTTTCTGGACAGAATTCTAATGGAATCATTTCTCTCAAGCAGTATGCGTCTTCTAGTTTTTCAGGCTCTGGACTGAAAGGGTGAGTAAACTGCTTCTCTAGCCTATGTCATTTCATGAAATCTCTGCCAAATCCATGAGACCCACAAAGCAGATCATTTTACTCTCAAATATTGGTAAACACTACTTATTATGCCCAAAGTTGACTGTTGATTGTGTACCTAAGCACCCACACAAATACACACATGCACACACATATGTATTTATACATGCAGTCATATATATGCTCATATGCATGTATACACACAGGCACACACAAACATAGGCACACACAAAGAGACTCACAGATGCATGTACATGCACACACACATTCAAAGAACACACACATAAGCATGTCCACACATACACGCATGCATGTACATACACAGGCATAGGAAGTATATGCACAGATGCATAGACAAGCACACATGCTTATATGTACACACATACATATGTACAGATATACACCTGTGTGCACACATATACATATATGCATATATACATGTACACACATAGACACAAACACACACACACACTCAATGCTGAAGACTAAGTCCAGGTCCAGCAAGCATTAGATAAATACCGTATTGCTGAGTGAGATTCAGACTCTCTTTTTCCTTTTTTAAAAACATGATTGCACTAAGCTCACCAGGCTGCCAGTGAACTCACCTGTAGTCCGGACAGACCTTGAACTTGTGGTTCTACTGTTTCAACCTTCTGAGTGCATGGAATTACAGCCTCAGCCACCAGGGCTCAACTCTTTTTTTTTCTTACTTATAAGACTCAATTTTCATATTCCAATTCGCATGCATAGGCCGACCTCAGCTTCCATCTCTTGGAATGTGCTTTTCCATAACCATTTCAATTTCCTCACTACTTCACGTTTTATTCATCAGCCGATCTGAGCAAGTGTTTACAGTTCATGACAAGATGGGCTGTGAAGTTCTGTGCCTTATGCATGGTCCAGCTGACACAGGTCACTTTTTATTTTTGCCAAAATCCATGTGAATGACAAACCTGAAGTGTAGGCTTTTATTTTTCCAAACCTACTTTAATAAGTGTACTTCTTAACCTCCCTTCTAGCCCAACACCGGCCAGAGGCAGTGGAAAGGAAAGGTCAATAGGACCAAGGAGCATGTGTACTTGTTTAGAAATAGTTCTTTGGGTTGAATCCAATCTGTGTTGTTAGGAGAGGAATTACAGCCTCAGCCTCAGGGGAGGGGAGGGGAGGGGAGGGGAGGGGAGGGGAGGGGAGGGGAGGGGAGGGGAGGGGAGGGGAGGGGAGGGGAGGGGAGGGGAGGGGAGGGGAGGGGAGGGGAGGGGAGGGGAGGGGAGGGGAGGGGAGGGGAGGAGAGGGGAGGGGAGGGGAGGGGAGGAGAGGAGAGGGGAGGGGAGGGGAGGGGAGGAGAGGAGAGGAGAGGAGAGGAGAGGAGAGGAGAGGAGAGGAGAGGAGAGGAGAGGAGAGGAGAGGAGAGGAGAGGAGAGGAGAGGAGAGGAGAGGAGAGGAGAGGAGAGGAGAGGAGAGGAGAGGAGAGGAGAGGAGAGGAGAGGAGAGGAGAGGAGAGGAGAGGAGAGGAGGAGAGAAAATGGTCTGACTGAAATGGAGAAGGTACGAGATGACTGGGAACAAAAAGAGTCTTCATCAATTCACCTCACTCCATCTCAGATTCTCAGTGACGAGAGGATGGAGTGCTTGGAGGAAAACTGATCTGCAAAAGTCTTGGTAACACTGAAAGGTGGGACAGGACAGAATTAAGAAGCCTGGTTCCAGACCAGATAAGTAGAGGAAAGTAGGGGAAAGCTGACCCAAATCTGGCAGGCAACAGGAGAAGTGATCTGAAATAGGAGAGGAGAGGTGAAATGCCTCCATAAAGTTGACTACAGCAAGCTGTCAATGTAACAATGTCTCAGTGTAGACAATTACAGAATCAGGATGGAGTGCAGAACAATGTTTCAATATTGACAGGATGGCGGAACAATGTTTCAATACTGACAACAGATGCTTTCTTTTGTACTCCAGAGGGGAAGTAACTTGAAAGCTACCTCTTAATTAAGCTAATAAATTAGAACTTCTTTTGTCTATCTATTTGTTGGGTGGCTGTAATAGTCACATGGATGAGCATTACAAATTTATGGTGCTGGTGTTTAATTATGTAACTTCTTCATGGCAACTATTGTTTAGTTTCTTCCACATTGTTATACATATGTTTCTTTGTAGTTTGCTGGGAAACTAAAGATCTCCACTACCTTTGTCTCTTAAAATCTTTCTACCCTCTTATATAATGAGCCCTGTTCACAGGGAAGAGAGGCTGTGATACAGATGTTCCAAATTAGTACCAAGCATTGAATAACATCTTGTTCTCTGCACAATGACTAGATGACTAGTTATGTGCCCCTGTGTGAATTGTCATGCACTTTCAAAAGTAGCTTCTTTAACAAGGGCTTAAAGATACACCAACCTATGAGTATAAAGTTATCAACTTTTGGGGCAGTGTAAACAGTTTTCTATCTTAGTCTTAAGAAATATAGACTAATGAAATTGCTGTTTCAGAGACAGAGTAAGTTATAATAAACAAACTATTCTCTCCCTCCCTCCCCCACCTCCCTCTGTGTGTGTGTGTGTGTGTGCATGTATGTATGAGTATCTGTGTGTCTGTTTATCTGTGTGTCTGTTTCTCCTATTTACAGTTTTACTATTTAGTCAAATTTATTTATCTATACACTAAAAACACCAAAAGAAACATGATTGATCTGAACTGAGAGCTGACTTCATCACAATCATAGTGCTAATTTCCTTATGAGCATCCCCTCATTAAAAAGTACTCACCATGGTCCTGCGAGAAAAGCAGCTCTGCTACTGTTTGAGTGATGATGTGAGATTTAATTTCAATCTCAATAGCTAGTGCCAGAATTCTACTTATAAATGTAACTCATTCTTGACTTGAGGACATAAGAATTCTAAGTACGCTGTGGGGATAGGAATGATAATGGCAACAGCCGAGGCACAGTTAAAGACATAGGACCTCATGTCTGTGTAGAGACTGAAGGTGAGAGACGCCGAGAGGAAGTGATACAGATCGTTGGCTACAATAATTATCGTCAGAGGTCAGATGATGAAGGAATCTGGCATTCCTTATGCAGTTACAGCCTGAGAGGTGTGAACAGAAACTTTCCCTGTCTGGGAATCCTATGAAAAGCCTTCGTTCACGTTTCATCTCTACTGTGATTTAACAAACATTGTAAAGAATTATACTTCCGTCAATGAAGCTTTATACTTTCCTTTAAATCACAGTAGAGAGCAAGTTTTATAAAGGAAAACAAGGAAATGAGCTCACATAATTAGAACAATCTACTGGACATTGCAAATAAGAAATGATTGAAATGGTAGTTTACAGGAGTGTGGTTGCACTTGAGATTGTAGTTAGGAAAGAAAGGCCCTAGTTTAAGGACCACACCCTGGATTCAGCATTCACACGCTAAGTGAAACAGCAAATAAGTGTAGAAGCATAGCAAACATAGGAATGTTTGTTCACAGAGACAGTTATGCGAGACCACCATGGGAAGTGTGAACCTCCTTACTCCATCAATGCTTCAGTCTGTTCCTCTATAATGTTAGGGGTGAGTCCTACAAATCTCAAGAAATTATTTTAATTCCACAGAATATTTAATAGAATTATTAATGTCACAAATATGAACTATAATACCGCAACCTAAAAACTGATGTTGTCATTTTTACATTACCTAGAAAAGCATAGTTTGACATTATGACTAACCTTGATCTATTCCAAATATTTCTTTTTTATTTCTTACAGGTATGGTCTGTACATAATAATATAGAGAAATAATGTTTGATAAATATTTAAAATAATTGAAAATTAAAATACACATATTTAAGATAGTTTAAGTTAGTGTGTGTGTGTGTGTGTGTTTGCACCTGTGGTTTCATATGATTAAAATGACATAGAAATTTTCATATTGTTTAATCATGCAGTAGTTATATATGACAAACAACACAAAGCCCAGCATTCATGTGTTCATAGTGATACTACAGCAAACATGTCATTCCAGTCATGTAGAATGTAACACATTGTATCATCTGTAGCATGAAATACATTACATGAGTACATGTATTTTCCCTTCTGTTGATCATTATTTTAAAATCTGGTCCTATAAACTGAACTGCTTATTTTCAAACAGTGTGTCCTGTTAGGACAAGGGCATGATTGTACATTTCCTGTTTACGGATATTGCGGTTGCATCAATAAATACATGGAAAATTTGATCTGTATTATCTCAGATTCTGCACACATTCTCTATGTTCTTGATAAGTGGCAAATTATCTAATGACACATATCTCAAATTATATGTTCAATATTGATAATGACTATGTACATGCTAAATATAAAAGTATATATTCATTTTGTTACCATTAGCCAATGTGTCAGAAAAGGAATTAGTATGACTAAGTGTATTTAAAATTATTTATTTATTATTTATGAGTATGTGTGTGAGCAATTATAGGTGTGTAGGATCCTAAAGAGACCAGAAGAGAGTTTCAGATATCCTGGAACTTGAGTTACAGGAAGTTCTTAGCTGCTCTGTGCGTGCTGGAATCATTACCCAGGACTTCTACTTTTAAAAGATGACCATCTCCAGCCCCACTAGTGAAGACTTAGAAGTCTATTTACTGATCCATCTTGGGTCTCTGGAATTTTTGTTTGCTTCTATTATGAACTGAATGTTTTTAAACAAATAGTCATTAACTTCATAGGTTGAAGTTTTTAACTCCAATACTCTTGGGTGAAATCTCTGGATAACATTTAGGTTAAGTCATGAAGGAGAATCCTGAATCCCTTAAAGATAGGATCAAAATAAAATAAAATGAAGCCCTCCCTGATCTCTGAGGAAGTCCCTCATTGATACCCATCTCTGAGCACCTAGATCTTGAATGATTTATTTCAGAGCTATAAGGAATATTTTTATTTAAGCATATAAAATGTCAACATGGTAGTTTATGTTAACATCTTGAACTAAGGTATCTGTAATATTCTTTTAAAAATTGCATTTATTAACTCTAAAAGTGAAGTAAATTAGGACTCTTATTTGAGACATATTATTATGTCTTTCCTACCTGCTACATTTCTTCCTATGGCATAATCAACTTTAACTATTTAATAATTTATAATGAGACAAAAATGTACCTTGCATTTAAAAGAAGATAGTCCACCCCAATATCAACTGAAAAAAAAATAAACAGGAAATCTTTACACCAAACATCAGTTATAGGACACTGTAATAATGGATGCATATTTGGAAGCAAAGTCAGCTAATAAGAGAGCAGGAAACTGTATTATCTAAGGAACTCCACTAATATTCTCATACTGGTTTATATTGCAAACTAGCTTGTCATGTTTAATCATGAAGTGTCATGTTTATTATGTAAGGAATGTTATGTAATGTTATATTAGTGTTCTCCATAGTAGTCATGTAAGCAGAATATGTACATGTGTCTACTCTTGCATCTGTGGTAAGCCATTCATTTTGAAGAATTGTCTCACAAGTGTATGGATTGTGTCATGACCAGTATCTCCACAGAGGGATGGAAGGGCTCAAATCCCAGCAAAGAGCCAACACTGTAGTTCCCTCTGAAACACCCTGTGAGGAATCCTTTTTCTGCAGGAAGACTTTCATAGGAGTCTTTTTGTTAAGTTTAAGTGCTTGTGGGGACAGATGAGACACAGATCATTAATAACAGATAAATAAACACTAGTGCTGTCTTTACACAGAAACTTCTTAACTGCCATTATAAGCATAAGGACATTTATTTATTTATTTTAATTTTTTCATTTTACTGTTTTTTAAATTTATTTATTTATTTACTTTTATTAGCTATTTTCTTCATTTACATTTCCAATGCTATCCCAAAAGTCCCTCATACCCTCCCCCCCACTTCCCTACACACCCAATCACACTTGTTGGCCCTGGCGTTCCCCTGTACTGAGGAATATAAAGTTTGCACGACCAATGGACTTCTCATTCCACTGATGGCCGAATAGGCCATCTTCTGATACATATACAGCTAAAGACACGAGCTCTGGGGGTGGGGGGGGTACTGGTTAGTTCATATTGTTGTTTCACCTATAGGGTTTCAGATCCCCCCAGCTCCTTGGGTACTTTCTCTAGCTCCTCCATTGAGGGTCCTGTGATCCAACAATAGCTGACTATGAGCATCCACTTCTGTGTTTGCTAGGCCCCGGCATAGTTTCACAAGAGACAGCTATATCAGGGTCCTTTCAGCAAAATCTTGCTAGTGTATGCAATGGTGTAAGCATTTGGAAGCTGATAATGGGATGGATCCCTGGATATGGCAGTTTCTAGATGGCCCATCCTTTTTTCTCAGCTCCAATCTTTGTCTCTGTAACTCCTTCCACGGGTGTTTTGTTCCCAGTTCTAAGAAGGGGCAAAGTGTGCACACTTTGGTCTTCTTTCTTGAGTTTCATGTGTTTTACAAATTGTATCTTGTTATCTTGGGTATTTTAAGTTTCTGGGCCAATATCTACTTATCAGTGCGTGCATGTTGTGTAAGATCTTTTGTGACTGGGTTACCTCACTCAGGATGATGCCCTACAGGTCCATCCATTTGCCTAGGAATATCATAAATTCATTCATTTTAATAGCTGAGTAGTACTCCATTGTGTAAACGTACCACATTTTCTGTATCCATTCCTCTGTTGAAGGGCATCTGGGTTCTTTCAAGGTTCTGGTTATTATAAATAAGGCTGCTATGAACATAGCTGAGCATGTGTCCTTCTTACCGGTTGGGACATCTTCTGGATATGTGCCCAGGAGAGGTATTGAGGGATCCTCTGGTAGTACTATGTCCAATTTTCTGAGGAACCACCAGACTGATTTCCAGAGTGGTTGTACAAGCTTGCAATCCCACAAACAATGGAGGAGTGTTCCTCTTTCACCACATCCTTGCCAGCATCTGCTGTCACCTGAATTTTTGATCTTAGCCATTCTGACTGGTCTGATGTAGAATCTCAGGGTTGTTTTGATTTGCATTTCCCTGATGATTAAGCATGTTGAACATCTTTTCAGGTGCTTCTCAGCCATTAGGTATTCCTCAGGTGAGAATTCTTTGTTTAGCTCTGAGCCCCATTTTTTAATGGGGTTATTTGATTTTCTGGAGTCCACCTTCTTGAGTTCTTTATATATACTGGATATTAGTCCCCTACTTGACTTAGGACAGGTAAAGATCCTTTCCCAATCTGTTGGTGGCCTTTTTATCTTATTGATGATGCCTTGCAGAAGCTTTGCAATTTTATGAGGTCACATTTGTTGATTCTCTGTCTTACAGCACAAGCCATTCCTGTTCTATTCAGGAATCTTTCACCTGTGCCCATATCTTTGAGGCTTTTCCCCACTCTCTCCTCTATAAGTTTAACTGTCTCTGGTTTTATGTGGGGTTCCTTGATCCACTTAGATTTGACCTTAGTGCAAGGAGATAAGAATAGATCAATTCACATTCTTCTACATGATAACAACCTTTGTGCCAGCACCATTTATTGAAAATGCTGTCTTTCTTCCACTGGATGGTTTTAGCTCCCTTGTCAAAGATGAAGTGAACATAGGTGTGTGGGCTCCTCTCAGGGACTTCAATTCTATTCCATTGATCTACCTGTCTGTCGCTATACCAGTACCATGAAATTTTTATCACAATTGCTCTGTAGTACAGCTTGAGGTCAAACATGGTGATTCCACCAGAGGTTTTTTTAATCATTGAGAAGAGTTTTTGCTATCTTAGGTTTTTTTCTTATTCCAGATGAATCTGCCGATTGCCCTTTCTAATTTGTTGAAGAATTGAGTTGAAATTTTGGTGGGGATTGCATTGAATCTGTAGATTGCTTTTGTCAAGATAGCCATTTTTACTATATTGATCCTGCCAATCCATGAGCGTGGGAGATCTTTATATCTTCTGAGATCTTCTTTAATTTCTTTCTTCAGAGACTTGAAGTTCTTATCATACAGATCTTTCACTTCCTTTGTTAGAGTCATGCCAAGGTATTTTATTAGGTATTATTTGTGACTATTGAGAAGGGTATTGTTTCCCTAATTTCTTTCTCAGCCTGTTTATCCTTTGTGTACAGAAAGGCGATTGACTTGTTTGAGTTAATTTTATATCCAGCTACTTCACCGAAGCTGTTTATCAGGTTTAGGAGTTCTCTGGTGGAATTTTTAGGGTCACTTATATATACTATCATATCATCTGCAAAAAGTGATATTTTGACTTATTACTTTCCAATTTGAATCCCCTTGATCTCCTTTTGTTGTCGAATTGCTCTGGCTAGGACTTCAAATACTATGTTGAATAGGTATGGAGAAAGTGGGCAGCCTTGTCTAGTGCCTGATTTTAGCGGGATTGCTTCCAGCTTCTCACCATTTATTTGATGTTGGCTATTGGTTTGCTGTAGATTGCTTTTGTCATGTTTAGGTATGGACCTCAAATTCCTGATCTTTCCAAGACTTTTATCATGAATGGGTGTTGGATTTTGTCAAATGTTTTCTCACCATCTAATGAGATGATCATGTGGTGTTTGTCTTTGAGTTTGTTTATATAGTGGATTATGTTGATGGATTTCTGTATATTAAACCATCCCTGCATCCCTGGAATGAAACCTACTTGGTTGTGATGGATTATTGTTTTGATATGTTCTGGATTCGGTTAGCGAGAATTTTATTGAGTATTTTTGCATCGATATTCATAAGGGAAATTGGTCTGAAGTTTTCTATGTCTGTTGGGTCTTTCTGTGGTTTAGGTATCAGAGTAATTGTGGCTTCATAGAATGAACTGGGTAGAGTACCTTCTTCTATTTTGTGGAATAGTTTGTAAAGAACTGGAATTAGATCTTCTTTGAAGGTCTGATAGAATTCTGCACTAAACCCATCTGTTCCTGGGTTCTTTTTGGTTGGGAGACTATTAATGACTGCTTCTATTTCTTTAGGGGATATAGGACTGTTTAGATCATTAACTTGATCCTGATTTAACTTTGGTACCTCGTATCTGTCTAGAAATGTGTCCATTTCATCCAAGTTTTCCAGTTTTGTTGAGTATAGCATTTTGTAGAAGGATTTGATGGTGTTTTGGATTTCTTCAGGATCTGTTGTTATGTCTCCCTTTTCATTTCCTATTTTGTTAATTAGGATGCTGTCCCCGTGCCCTCTAGTGTGTCTGGCTAAGGGTTTATCTATCTTGTTGATTTTCTCAAAGAACCAGCTCCTTATTTGGTTGATTCTTTGAATAGTTCTTCTTGTTTCCACTTGGTTGATTTCACCCCTGAGTTTGATTATTTCCTGCTGTCTACTACTCTTGGGTGAATTTGTTTCCTTTTGTTCTGGAGTTCTTAGGTATGTTGTCAAGCTGCTAGTGTGTGCTCTCTCTAGCTTCCTTTTGGAAGCACTCAGAACTATGAGTTTTCCTCTTAGAAATGCTTTCATTGTGTCCCAATGTTTGAGTATGTTGTGGCTTCATTTTCATTAAACTCTAAAAAGTCTTTAATTTCTTTCTTTATTCCTTCCTTGACCAAGGTATCATTGAGAGGAGTGTTGTTCAGTTTCCACGTGAATGTTGGCTTTCTATTATTTATGTTGTTTTTGAAGATCAGCCTTAGTCCATGGTGATCTGATAGGATGCATGGGACAATTTCAATATTTTTGTATCTGTTGAGGCCTGTTTTGTGACCACTTATACGGTCAATTTTGGAGAAGGTACGATGAAGTGCTGAGAAGAAGGTATATGCTTTTGTGTTAGGATAAAATGTTCTGTAGATATCTGTTAAATCCATTTGTTTCATAACTTTTCTTAGTTTCACTCTGTCCCTGTTTAGTTTCTGTTTCCACAATCTGTCCATTGATGAAAGTGGTGTGTTGAACTCTCCCACTATTATTGTGTGAGGTGTAATGTGTGCTTTGAGCTTTACTAAAGTTTATTTAATCAATGTGGCTGCCCTTGCATTTTGTAGCATAGATATTCAGAATTGAGAGTTCCTCTTGGAAGATTTTACCTTTGATGAGTATGAAGTGCCCCTCCTTGTGTTTTTTGATAAATTTGGGTTTGAAGTCGATTTTATTAGATATTAGATTGGCTACTCCAGCTTGTTTCTTCAGACCATTTGCTTGGAAAATTGTTTTACAGCCTTTCATTCTGAGGTAGTGTTTGTCTTTTTCCCTGAGATGGGTTTCCTCTAAGAAGCAAAATGTTGGGTCCTGTTTGTGTAGCCAGTCTCTTAGTCTATGTCTTTTTATTGGGGAATTGAGTCCCTTGATATTAAGAGATATTAAGGAAAAGTAATTGTTGCTTCCTCTTATTTTCGTTGTTAGAGTTGGCATTTTGTTCTTTTGGCTGTCTTCTTTTAGGTTTCTTGAAGGATTACTTTCTTGCTTTTTTTAGGGTGTGGTTTCCGTCTTTGTATTGGTTTGTTATTATCCTTTGAAGGGTTGGATTCGTGGAAAGATCCTGTGTGAGTTTGATTTTGTCTTGGAATACTTTGGTTTCTCCATCTATGGTAATTGAAAGTTTGGCTGGGTATAGTAGCCTGGGCTGTCAATTGTGTTCTCTTAGTACCTGTATAACATCTGTCCAGGATCTTCTGGCTTTCATAGTCTCTGGTGAAAAGTCTTGTGTAATTCTGATAGGCCTGCTTTTATATGTTACTTGACCTTACTGCTTTTAATATTCTATCTTTATTTAGTGCATTTGTTGTTCTGATTATTATGTGTTGGGAGGAATTTGTTTTCTGATCTAGTCTATTTGGAGTTCTGTAGGCTTCTTGTATGTTCATGGGCATATCTTTCATTAGGTTTGGGAAGTTTTCTTCCATAATTTTGTTGAAGATATTTGCTGGCCCTTTAAGTTGAAATCTTCATTCTCATCTACTCCTATTATCCGTAGGTATGGTCTTCTCATTGTGTCCTGGATTTCCTGGATGTTTTGAGTTAGGATCTTTTTGCATTTTGTGTTGTCTTTGATTGTTGTGCTGATGTTCTCTATGGAATCTTCTGCACCTGAGATTCTCTCTTCCATTTCTTGTATTCTGCTGCTGATGCTGGCATTTATGGTTCCAGATTTCTTTCCTAGGGTTTCTATCTCCAGTGTTGCCTCACTTTGGGTTTTCTTTATTGTGTCTACTTCCCTTTTTAGGTCTAGTATGGTTTTGTTCATTTCCATCACCTGTTTGAATGTGTTTTCCTATTTTTCTTTAAGGACTTCTACCTGTTTGTTTGTGTTTTCCTGTTTTTCTTTAAGGACTTGTAACTCTTTAGCAGTGTTCTCCTGTGTTGCCTTAAGTGAGTTATTAAAGTCCTTCTGATGTCCTCTACCATCATCATGAGGTATGCTTTTAAATCCGGGTCTAGCTTTTTGGGTGTGTTGGGGTGCCCCAGACTGGGTGGGGTGGTAGTGCTGTGTTTTGATGATGGTCAGTGGTCTTGGTTTCTGGTAGTAAGATTCCTATGTTTCCCTTTTGCTCTCTTGTAATCTCTGGAGTTAATTGTTATAGTTGCCTCTGGTTAGAGCTTGTTCCTCTTGTGATTCTGTTAGCCTCTATCAGCAGACATGGGAGTATAGCTCTCTCCTGAGTTTCAGTGGTTAGAGCACTCTCTGCAGGCAAGCTCTCCTTTTACAGGGAAGGTGCACCAATATCTGGCATTCGGACCTGCCTCCTGGCAGAAGATGAAGGCCTGAAACAGGGAGTGTCCCAGAAACTGTTAGCTTCTGTAGTACACACTCTCACCTGCGCAGACTAGTCTCAGAGGGATCAGGGAACCAAGATGGCTCCCCCGGTGTTCCGGTAAAGCCCTCCTGGGCGGTGTAGACACCTCTCCTCTGGCAGGGAAGGTGCCTGGATATCTGCAGCCTGAAACAGGGTCTGCCTCAGAAGCTGTCCTCTAGGGACCTTGGGAGGTGTCTGCTGACTCAAAGCTCAAGATGACCTGGTGCTGGAACTGAATTGAAGGGACTTGTGACCCTGGTCAGGCCAAGTTTTCTGCTTCCCTAATGCTGTCTCAGGTCCCACGAGATTTGAATGGAACAGAAGTTGTGTTCCACTCACTGGTGGTCCTAAGATCACGTGGAGAGCCCTCTAGGGACCTTGGGGCTGTCTGCCAACTCTGGGGCCAGATGACCCAGTCTATTTATTTTTTGTACTTTTATCCCAAAATTATTCTTGTCCCAATTCCCATATTGACAGAGTATTAGGGTCACACTCCATAGATTCCTGGGAGAATCCTAGGTTTCAAAAAAACATGTTAACTAACCATGGGCAGGAAAATGAAATGCATTATTATCCAAGTTATCAGAGACTAACTACTCACTCATGTATAATTTTCTAGAATATTTTGATTTGTTTTAATTTTTTTGAAACTTTGTTTTTTAAAGAAGCTCATTGTTGAAAAAATTAAATATACAAACCTTATTGGGATAAAGCTTTACATATCAAAGTGAGATTACAATTATGGGCTCATCTATCATCACTCTGTCTATAAACTATCTGTCTGTCTGTCTATCACCTATCTCTATCTATCATTTTTCTATCTATATATCATCTATCTATGCATCCATGTAATCTCCTTCCATTTTCCTACCAATGTAGAGATCTTACTGTCGTGATTATGTCTGTGCACATGTCTAAAACACAAAATAGCCATCACCTGTCTATCACAGTTAAAATGAAGGCACTAAGCCTCTAAATGCACCATAAAGAGCTCCAACTTCCTCACATAGTATTTCATACACACACAAGTATGAGAAAGGATCTCAGCTGGGCCAACTGTCCTCCTTAGATTGCGGTTTGTCTCTGGCCTCCTTTATTTTGTGAGTCCTTCTGCCTTTTCTCATGTAGGGATAATTTATGAGGGAACTGGTTCACTTCTCCCTTAGTGGTTCAGATTTTACAAGTTAATGAGTGAGTCTCTAGGACGTGGTTTAACACTCCCGTAGTTTTTATTTAAGATAAACTCTATTTGGGATTTGTTTTGTTCCCTGTCTAGAGTGGTTCACTGATGTAAATCCTGTGCCCTTCACTCCTAAGGAAAGGAAAGTTGTGTTTTGTGCCTTTTCTAGTGTTTGTCATCTGGAATGAACACTGCTTCAGTCTATGGATGGACAATTACAGGGAACTTTTCCTCTTCTCTTAATTCTCCATTGTACATTAATCTTTTAACAAGCCTCTGTACGCATACGAAAGGAAGAAATGCCAGTAAGATTGTGCAGGAGGTATAGAGAAGGCTCAAGGCTTAAAACATTTGCTGGTCTTCCAAAAAACCTGAGTTCAGTTCCTAGCACCCATATGGTAGCGTTCCCAACTGCTTGTGAGTCTAGCTCTAGGGCAATCAAAATCCTCTCATAGTCTTGATAGGCATGCATGCAGATGTGGTGTGTGTGTGTGTGTGTGTGTGTGTGTGTGTGTGTGTGTCTGTGTAAAGCAAAAGACCTAAAAACAAATATTCTATTGATCCATTCTTGTATTAAACATATTATAATAAAATCTCACAAATGAGACATTGTATTAAGGGTTGGGTATGTAGAGATTGATGGGACATAATCTCAGCTTACAATTCATTAAGCTATTGGTCAATGAACTGTGCATAAATGTATTAAAATATGTTGGTATGCATTTAGATCATGCAAATGGAGACAGGATATAATGATAGAGAAACAAGTAATAGAGTCTTTTGGGAGAATTTTTGCTCTACAAAATTATGACTCTCTGTAAGCTTTTTTCCACATTGCTTAAAAAATTTTAAAGAAATTGGAGCATGTTATGAAGGAATAAAAATGAGAGATATATGTGACCACATAGTAGTCCAAAGGAACAACTATTAGTACCTTCTCTGTTTGTTATATTTTTAGTTTTATGCAGTTTCATCCTTCCTCTTTAAAAAATGATCAGATAGAATACTTAGAAAGTGGGCATGCTTGGTGAGGACATAGGAGCCAAACCGTGGGTTACTGTAGAGGATGGGTAGAGACAAAATTCAGGTAACAGCTAGCAGATTAAAGAAGTTCACTTTTTATCATTCTTTACGTCCAATGTTTCATATACCATTCCTTATCTATTTGTCAGTGTTTTAGGACTATTTCTAACAATGAGTCAATAATGCATACTTATGGATTGATCATCTATTAGTAAATCATTACACTGAATTAGATTGATCACTCAAAAACTATAATGGAAAAATCTTTGCAATTATAGCTTATTTTACATTTCCTATCATTCCTTCTGAGGGATTATCCAAAGAGCAATGTTTACAGCAAGTAATTTGAATATTGCTATTTCTTGATTTTTTTTCTTGCAGATCAGAAAAAAATATTTTATTTCATACAGAAAACTTCAAACTATTTCAGACTATAATAACACAGAGTCTCAGACCAGGTAGATCATTATGAAAATAGAAGCACTGGTTCATTGTTATGAAGGTTACAGCATTACCCGTGGAGTGGGAGCCAGGGTATGACTGATGGAGTGATAATCAAGTAATCACGATATGGCTGCAAAAGTATCAATGAAGCAGTGTTTCTATGGTATCATCCGTGATGGAATGGTGCCCTTTCTAGGTAGATTTCCTTCTTTACCATTGTAGGATGGTGGGAGAAACAGATGGTAAAGAACCATCAAACTCATAGCCCCAACACTTTTATATCCATTTGTGAGGATGGAACTCATCGGGTCTCAGAACTTTCTGTTTTGCTCACTTCCCCAGACTCTTTCAGAAATGACTGAGGTCCAACACAATTTGCATGAAAAAATATTCAAACCAGAAGAGTATTTTGCCAAAGTTTTAAAGATAATTTTCCAGTTACATCTATTTTTCTCTTTGAAATAATGAAATTGTTGAAAACTTGTTTCACATACACTTCTCTTGAAATATTGACTGTAAGTCAAGCTAAAGAAACTCTTATTTTGTCTTCTGCTTTTAGCAGGTGCAAATATAGTTCTTATTTCAGACATAAAATTGTACTAAATATTCAATGGTATTTTAAAATTATGTCTAACTACATATACAAATAATTAAAACACTTCATAATCACAATCCAAGGGTCTAAGCACAAAACGTTTAGTGTTAGGAAAGTTCATTTAACACCAAGCTATCATCAATCACCTAGTTTCATCATGGACACATCTATAGACTATAAAGTGAGAGGGTTTCATCTAACTGCTCAGAGATAAAGGGATGAAATCACTAAAGTTGTGCAGCATCAAGTCGGTGCATTCAATAAATGATATCCTTACTTTGATAAGCTGAAAATTATTTGTTTTCTAGAGAGCAAATAACAGGCAAAGTTAATAATTCTACACATAGGCTTTAGTAGAGGCAAGATGCTCCAATCAAGCTGCTCGTTGTCTCCCAACCATGTCTTAGCATGTACTTTTATAAGAACAAAGAAGAAAGGTGTCTCAAAGTCCCTTCTCATGCTAATTACAGTAGCAAATCATACTGGGAATATTCTAATAGATGGTTGAGTAAAACTGTATTAGCCAAAATATAAAAATGTTGTCTGTTGAATGACACAACTCATTTTATGTTCATCTGAACTTCTTAATTTTGTTTGGGAGAACATGGCGATGTGCATACCCTGGTTCTTTTGTGAAGCATTTTAACACTTTTATTTAAGGTTTCAGCTTATAGCAGAGCCTCTAACAGAATCAATTTTTTCTAAACCATATTGTTGAGTATAACCCCCAATTTGCTACCTGGTACATATCAAGGAAAGAACTAGGCTCTGTGTTCATCTGTCACCAGGAATTCTCAACCTGCTCAACTCAAGGGGATCTGACCTCACCAGCACACTCTGAACCAACAAAGATACCAAATTTGTTTTCTATGGAATGGAGATCATTGCCATCTTAGGAACTTATAATTCCAAGTTTGGATATGTAAAACTTTTATGAAAAATTGAAAAACCTCCCTCAGTTTATGCATCTTTGGGGATCTTTGATTTTTCAGCTTCTTTATGTTTTAATTCTAATTGGTTGAACCTCCTCTCGTGTTCTAACCCCAGTCTCTTTCCCTCTAAGCTAGTTGAATTGTCTTACCTATACTACTTCCCTCTTTACTTTAACATAGCACACATTTAATCACCCTCCATAGTTTTTTTTTCTTTAAATATTCACCCCTTCTTTCATGAGCCCCACTAGGTTGCTGGCCTTTATACACAGTGGCTCACACATAAATATACACATATACACTATGGTCTATGAATAGATATGGAGGAGGGAACTGTGGTTAAGGATAATAAATAGATCACAGTAACTCATAAAAGCACACGTTTTAGTAAGTGGCCTTAATGTCAACATCACAGTGGATTTGTATAATATAAATGTATCTTTAAATTACAGACATGTACATTTGTTGCTGATTAGATACATTAAAAACTTAAAATAAATAGAGTTGGTCATGGAGCCAAGTCCAGTATACAGATGTGTTTCTTTGACATGGCTATTATTTAAAACATTTTAAAAGTACCTTCCAAAATTATTTTACTAATGAAGGATTACACACAGAAGTCTTATAAAAGTGCAGAACTCATGTATGTCTCAGGAATTAAATGTGCTTCCTGCTCTTGCAGAAGACTTAAGTTCAGTTCTCCGCACCCATGTTGCATGGATCAACTCAAGAGCCTGTAATGTCAGCTCCACAGGTACAGGGGACACGAAGCCTTCCTTGGGCATCTTCAGAAACCTACACATATATGTTATACACACGGAGAAAGAAATATACAAAGACACACAAAAATAAAAATAAGTCTTTAAAAAAATTTTTTTTAGAAGTTCAGAAGTCATGTGTCAGTGATTTTGCAATCTAGTGAGAACATTCGAGAGCAGCTCTCATTTGGAATGGTCATTCAGATTGTCTCTGATAATTTTTCTCCTGCCTGAAACAAATACAAACAAAGGACAGAAATGACTAAAATATTTATTTTGCATATTGCTTTTATAAGAATAAAAAAAGAAAGAAATCTCTACTTGGCCATTTGTGATTGTTTCATTCAGTTTTCTACTCTTGTTTTAATTAAAGGACTAAACAACACAATCCAGGCAGAGCATGTGTGACCCCATTAAGATTGGTAGAACAGAGCAAGGATTTTTCTTTGAGTAAATGAATAACAAATGTCCCTGTGTAATATGATAATTTGTGTGTGTCCTCAATACCTTGGGATGCAGACTTCATCTTTATGCTTTTCTGTTTTTAGTAATTGCTTGGGCTAGATCAACCTGCAGTGCAGGCAACGAGGCAAGACATCCAAAAGTATACTGACATCATACACTGTACAGGATGGAGGAAAGAAAAAAAAGGAAGAGGGGGAAGAGAAGGACGAGGAGGGAGGGGGAGGGGAGGGGGAGGGGAGGGGAGGGGAGGGGAGGGGAGGGGAGGGGAGGGGAGGGGAGGGGAGGGGAGGGGAGGGGAGGGGAGGGGAGGGGAGAGAAAGATTTGGGAGCATAAGGAAAGTAACATGGATCTGGGTGAAGGTGAAGAGATAAATATTACCAAAAATGTACAAAATTCTCAAACAATTAATAAAAATGAGAAAGTAAAAAGGAAATGTACTTGAAGTATAGAGGAAGTGAGGACACTATGGTAAACCGACTTTGAGTTCAAAGCCTATCAAAAGATAATGCCTATGACAATGAGAGAAGAAATCAACCTCCAGACATTCATTGAGTCTCGGGCATCTCATAACCAACCACGAAGGTACCATCTCTCTGAATCAACTGTTCTCAATCTGTGGGTCACAACTCCTTTGAGGAGTAGATGGATCCTTTCATGGAGGTCACATATCAGCTATTCTGCATATCAGGTATTTATATTGCAATTCATAACAGTAGCAAAATTACAGTTATGAAATGGCTATGAAACAATTTTATGGTTGTGGATCATTATGACATGAGACACTGTATTAAAGGGTCACAGCATTGAGAAGGTTGAGAAGCATTGATCCAGATGTACATATGGCTTTCATGCCTTTAAAGGGAGAAGGGAAGTGTGAGACAAAATAATTTGTTTCATTCATCCAGGTCATCGAGTTAACTTTGCTTACACATGCAGACATCCCTAGAGAGCCCAGTCAGATTTCTTCTGCACTTGGATGTAGAATTCTGTAGAATGATTTGCTATTGTAACTGAATGAGACTCCTTACATGTTTTCCGGTCCAAGCCTATTTTACATTAAAGATGTTAGGGTCACAGTTGTTAACTGCTTTGCTGACAATTGCTTCATCGCACAGATATCTTGATATCTTACATACTTTACATTCTACTGTACAAGCATGTATGTATTCATATGTATGTGAATCCGGGTAGGACAATATACAGAAGACATGGATGAAAATCAACTGTTCTTTTTCAGCTACTCTACTCTGTTTGTTGTTTTTTATTTTGTTTGTGAGACAAATATTGCACTGAATCTTAAATTCACCGGTTCAGGTATATTGATTGGACAGAGAAGCACAAAAATGTTTCTGTCCCCACCACCCTGGGACTGGGTTTATAAGCACATGGTAGTAAGCACACAGAAGTATACCCAACCTTTTTTGCATACATTCTTGGGCTACAACCTATGTCCTCATGCTTGTGCGAACGGACTTTACTAATGGAGTCGGCTCCCCAGCTCTTCATAACCTGTTAACAAATGTGAGAAATGTGACAAAAATGGAGTACAGTTCCACCCTGTTTCATTTCAATGACTGGCAGTCTGATGGGTGAGAAGATCCATTCTTCCATATTGAGGAAAGACATGAATTAATATATTCTTCAGCAGTTGTCACCAAAGGAAATAAGGACCATTTGAAGCAAAGCTGCCATCTTATCTCATTGTATTTTCCTCTATGAATGAACTTTGTCACAATTAGCTTTTTAGTTTTTGTTCTTGGTTTTTTTTTTGTTTGTTTGTTTTTAATTTAATTTAATTTAATTTAATTTAATTTAATTTAATTGAGACAGCATTTCTCTATATAGCCCTGGCTGTCCTGGAACTCACTCTGTAGGTAGACCAGGCTGGACTTGAACTCAGAAATCTGCCTGCCTCTGCCTCCCAAGTGCTGAGATTAAAGGTGTACACCACCACTGCCCAATGTCAATTGGCTTTTTGATATGCTATTTAATTGGGATTTATTTTAACTGAGCAAATTCTAGATTAAAGCTTACCTTCCAAAGAAAAAGAAAATAATCAAAAATGCTTCACGAAGCACACTGAGCTTTTTTTTTTTACTACTAGAGAATCTGCTCTGGAGTTGATAACAGGGAGGGAAGAATTTCTAGTTCTAAGAAGACAACAGATGTGCCTTTCAAGGTTGATGCTTTCCTAAACTCAAATAAAGTCTAGAAATTCATATGTGTCTCATTAAGTGCAAATCTGCTACTGTTAAACACACACACTCATCGCAGTCACCTTGAAGTTAAAGCAGACTCTGAATTAAGCTGGTTAGCAAGGGTTGAATTGGAGCACCTTGGATTTTATTTTGATTTAAAGAATACAAAAAAGTTGTAATGTATCAGCCTTGTATTTAATGGGTTTATTCAAATGTCCTTGCTGGATGATGTCTGTTATTTGATCCATTTACTTTGCAAATTCATTGCATGGAAATGGATGTGTAGTTTTCTGAGTTCATGGTAGTTTCATTTTTCTTGTATTTCTTAATTACCTTGTTTGTTTTATGCCACTAACACGAAGCTGTATCATTCCTATTAGTGTTCACAGGTTGAGGCACACATGTGTCACAAATCCTGACAGTCAATAATTAAAGTATTTAAATAAAGTTGTGTCTGTGCTACAGTTCCCTGGTTGAACAAATTTGTAGAGCAAGATTTTATTCTGATCTATAATTATAGCTGCCAGTGACTGGCATGATCCTTACTGAGTCAGATTAATTTACACATTAAGCAGCCATCTGCAGAAATGTTCATAGACCTCATCTGCTGCGCTGTGTATCACATGGGAATTCTGAAACTTCTTGGCCACTGGGGAGCTCTCCCTACCATGGTTGCAGGCTTCCAGTTAGGAACAAATTATTCCCAACATTAACATTCTTTTCCTCCTTACTACAAGGTTGCCTAACGACCCAAGAAAAACTATATAATACTTTGGACCACTAATGGCAGTGCAACTGATAAGCTGAGGGCATCTGCTTCCCTTTCTTTAAATAAATGCCTTTGGCTTTATGTTGAACAACTAACAGGTCTCATGGAGCAGAACAGATATCATCATTTCTTTGAAAAAAAAAGTAAATATCCTCTACATTTGGGCCACAAATAGCTGCAAAGAACACTGTAAATCCATCAGGATGTTTCTTCAGGAGAAACAAAAGCATACTCACATCATTATATCTTGCTGTTGTACAGCAGGCAAAATTATTTCCCCATACACAACAGAGGTAGGTAGGACAAAGAGAGGAGAGGAAGTTACTTTAGACTCCAGAGTTAATTAACACAGTGATGTTTAAATTAAAAGCAATATTCATGTACAAAGGCTTTAAGTTTATCAGTTATTACATTTGTAGCATATTGAGCAATTAAAAGTATCTAGATCAAATCATTCAGACCAATTTGGTTAAGTTGGTTATTTCCCATATTATGTATTTAAACCCATGAAAGCAAAATGATAAGGCATACAATGAATCTATTGACCAAAGAGTGATTTATTTTTAACTTTTAGATTTGTTTTTTCTTTTTAATTATATGAATGAGCATAATGTGTCTCTGTGGGTTACCTGCATGTGCCTGAGAAGAATAGATCTTTAGAAATCCTGTCCTAAATTTCTTCTTATTAATATTTCTAATATTTCTTCTTTATTATAAAACTGGAAACACTGTAAGCACGTTGACATAGGTGACATTTATTTGTATTATTCTATAAAATTTTCATTTCAGTTGAAAAATAAATCTTGCATTTATGTATGGGTTATGCTGTTTTGATAAAGATTTAAATTGTAGAATGTATAGAGAAATATAATTATCAAACTGATCACTCCACATACTTCTTCTTCACTTGACAGCATCTTAAAACTGCTTTCAGCAATTTAACCTATAAAATGCTTTACTGATGATTCATTCAGTCAGCATTTTGCTCAATTTTTATTTGAATAAAGCAATTTCTTCATCTAGAAGCTAAGAAGAAAATTTACAAAACATTTTTCCTTTAGTTTCTAAACATACAAAGTTACAACTATAGTTAGTAGGCCCACTGAATGCAAACAATATGGCGGCACAGAGAAGCTGAAGCCCAGCAGGACATTTGGCTCTCACCCCAAATAGGAAATGAAAATGGTTCATCAGTTTTATGGACAATAAATGAATGCCTCTTAGGAACTCTGGTTCTTGGCAATCTTCTCGTCGCATACCTCCTAACACCAATGAGGGCTGTGAGAAATATACAGTTTTCACAAAAAGATCACGTTTGTGATATTTTCTTTGGAATGTGTCATTTCTAACACACTGTGTTTTTATCAGAGTGGTAAAGAGTGGCTAAGCTTCTGGGCATTCTGATGAAATTGTAGGAACCCAAAATTCACCTAGGAAAAGAATATACTATCCATAGCTTCTTTCCTTTGAAATAAAAATTAAATCAATGGGCAAACAAAAATTTAAAATAACATAAGAAGCTGAAGTTCCCAGGATTGTCCAACATCTGAAGGAAAAGCAAACAAACAAAAACAAAAAATAAAATGAGAAAGTATGTAGAACCCACTATTAACTATTCTATCACTTTATAAAAGTGTATTTGATCTTTGGAACCAAAGAGATTGCATCTCAGGGGGAAATATGGTTTATTGACATAGCATACTTGAGAGTGAATTTCTTGCTTACTACATCTGTTAAATATCTTGAAATAACAACAACCAGCATTTGCTAATTTTCTGAGATTTTGATGTTTAGAAAAATACACTTAAAAACATGCTAAAGTTAAACATTACATAGCAGGTAGGCTAACTAATATTGTGTCTTCTATATTCATGACTCACATTCCTGAATAGTGGATCACCTTTTCTGGCTTGATTTTACCAGCCTGATGTGATCATTATACTACACTTGATCTTAGCCAAAAGGCCGAGAAGCGATTGATGTGATCATTATAAACATATTTTACTAGATCAAATTCAAAATGTGAATTTATATTTCACGTCTGGAAATTTATGTAGTTCTTGGTTAGAATCAGGAGGGAAAACAGATTCTGAAGTGACCATCCAGCAGAACAGGGAAAATTATAAATACACCCAGTTTACTGATCACCACAGAACTCTCCAGTCTTTTTTAGGAACCTGTAATAACTTGTCAAAAAATCTAGATAGACACAATTTTGTAGACTTAATAATAATTATAAAAGGCCATACACATTTTCACAAACAAAACTGTCAAGAGGAGATCCAACTTTTAGAGAGATACACATAGAGGGTCCAACACTCTCTTACCACCAAGGGTTACTTTGGATTTAATCACAGTCAATATTTAGATAAGTAAAATTCATAGCTTTCATGCACCCGACGTGAAATTTTGAGACTTTAATACTTAAATCACTTTAGTGCAAGTGGGTGAAGTCCAGTTGGGATGGGAAGGATCAGGATGGCCTTGTTGGACATCAGTGAGAAGAGTGGCCATTTGTTCTATGGGGGTTCGATGCTCCAGCACAGGGCAATGCCAGGGCCAGAAGGTGGGAGTGGGTGGGTGGGTGGGTGGGGAGCATACTCATAGAGGCAGGGGGAGAAGGGATGGGATAGGGGATTTCCAGAGGAGAGACTGGAAAGGGGAAGACATTTGAGATGTAAATTTTAAAAAATCCAATAAATTTTTTTAAAAAGAAAGAGAAAAGAGATTTCTAGTGGTAAAGTACAACCTCTGCTGTGTTTAGAGTGTGATTTCCAAAGTCCATGTGTTAGAAACTTCCAACTTCATTTTATCACTTAATTTAGGGTGGTATATTTACTAAAATGATGAAACCTATTCTGTGTAAGTTATGGCTCATGTGTTTATTCATAATTTATTTTGATACCATTGGGGTAGAGTTATGACAATAGATGTATTGTTGGTTATATAAATTTCTAAACATATAATCAAAATATAAACCAAATTAATGACTGATTAGAAAGAATATAATCTATATTGCCATTCCAGAGGCTTCATATTGCAGATTCTAACAAGTATTTGAAAGGTGAAGTTAGACTTATCAACAACATTTTAAAACACAGCTCATAGAATTGCAAAATTTGTTGGCATTTTTATTCAAGACATACCTACATACTGGCCTGCATAGAGGTGAATGGAATCTTTGAGTGTTTATGACTCAACCTTTTCATGGGGCAAACATGTCAAATTGGCAATTCATTCAGTATTTATAAGTCTATATATTAAGGACCTATATATAGGCCTGTATCTTAAGAGTCTAGCCCCATAGTTGGTTTAAAACTTGTAAAACTAATTATTATTGGATGTGTTTGCATGGTTTTTCTGAGAATGAAATGGCATCTGATCCTTTACTGTAGTCTCTGTCCTCCATTCTTCCTTCCTTTGCACGACAGTGATAGTATTTTAGCTTTTGACTGTAACTCACAATGTTTGATGTCAGTGCATTTTGTCATTGCAAAGTATTACACAATGGCATCACTTTGCAAATGAAAAAGCATAGAGTTAAATATCCCTGGGTTAGGAGAAACTGTTAATAAATAAACAGAACTGCAAGTTGATCATAGCTCTACTGAGCTACTAGGGTTTGTGTTTTCTCCTAGCAGGGACATTTCAGAGTATACAGTTTGGACACCTAGGCTCTTATGGAAATGTTGTAACTGTTGTAAAGGCAGCTACAGCCAGCCCTCTATGGCCATGGCTTCTGCATCTGTGCATTCAAACAAATTTTATTTGAAAATACATAAGAAAGAATAAACTTTGATCAAACATGTTTTGAAGGCCTTCAGAGCCTCAGATTCATGTTTCTAAAATATTTAGTGGACATGAAATATTCTGGTTTGTTCCAATGTGGGGGTAAGTAGCAACCCTGAGTGTTCATTATCCAGACTCACTCAAGGAATGAAATTACACATAATGACCAGCCTATCTCTGAGTGTCTATTAGTGACAACCTAGCATCTTTGTATGGGTGCACTCTGGAACAATAATCCAAGGACACCAGGAAACAGCTGAGGACTGCAGAAACCATAGCTACAAAGTTGTCAGTCCAGAGTAAGAAAAATAAATAAGAACAGTAGAAAATGATTTGAACTACACAAAAATCAGAAAAATGATATATTTTCTGTTTGCTCAACTAATAATATTTGATGGTGCCCATCTAATAATATTTGTTGGGATTAAAAAGGGTCTGAGAGAGGCTCCCTCTAATTCAAGGGTTCTCAATCTGTGGTTCGCGATCTTTTGGGGATTGAAAGATATTTTTACATGGGTCCATACCGTGAAAAACACAGGTATTTACATTAAAATTTATAATTCTATCAAAACTACAATTATTAGGTAGTAACTGAAATAAATTTATGGTCAGGAGTCAACCACCTGAGAAAGGGTATTAAAGTGCTGCAGCATTATAAAGGTTGAGACCCACTTCTCTAATCCTTTCCTCTTTCTGGGTCTCTTTCTCTACTTCTCTCTTTATGTTCTTCTCTTACAAGGAAAACATAAAATAGCTACTAGGTACTAAATGAGTGTCAGTTAATATTTGCGAAAGCATGTAAAATTTTCCAGTCTTCTGACAACACGCCCACAGCTAGTAGGGCTCAGTACTTCATCTCACCCAATGTCCATACTAGGTCCTATCCACAACATGATTGAGTTCATCTTAAAGCTTTGTAGATCAGTCATTCTCTCAGGCAGTAGATTGCCATATCAAGCATTTTGCCATTACATTCATTAAAGATAGTAATGATTGTGTGCTTGTAAGGCGCCAGACGATGTGCTAGACAATTCTGCATATATAATTTGACATAATAAACTATTTCTGCCTTAAATTATCATGGGGAAGGAAGCAGAACAACAAAGCATCAGAAGTAGTTATGTTGGAAATGCCCTGTGATGGAAAAGCAGAGCAGCTTCAGTGGATCAGAAGAGATAGATGATAGATTTATCATATCACAGTGACCAGCATATTTATTCATTAAAGATGGCATTTGAGCCAAGATTTAACAATAATGAGGCAATTAACCTAAAGCAAAGTTAGTAAAATGGGAGAAGAGAATCTGCAGAGAGACAGTAGGATGAAGGGAGCAAACAATGGAGAGAACAACAAGGACAGAAATCAGACAGGTGACGTGGCATTCATTGTGTGATATGGATGCTAGGGACTTGGTCTTCACTGAGAAGTTTGTAGAATCGCTGGAGGAGCTTTGTGGAGAAGCCTTTCTGGAACTACACTGCAGGAGGCAACAGTAGAAGGACAAAAGCTTGTTGAGTTTATTCTAGACACCTCAAAATCTGTTTCTTGTTTTTCCTATAAAAAATAAGCTTTATTACCTCCTGGTCTTTACAGCTTTCAGTCCATCCATCATCCTGACATCAGTTGTTTTGTGAAATACAACTTTGAACATGTGACTCACCCATTTCAAAATTCCAATGGTGGCCTGTTGCCTACAGAATTATGTACAGGCTCCCAGTACAAATGTCTTCAAAATCTGACCCCAATCTATTTTTCCAGACTAATCTCCGAGTCCTTTCTCCACCCCTGACGTTTCTGCTTTTGCTATGAAAGGTCAGCTGTTATTTCCCTAGCACACCATGCTCCATCATGCCTCTGTGCCTTTGTGCCTGTCATTCCCACTGCTAAGAAAATGCATTTCTGTTTTCGGCCTGGTGAACTTTAAATTTTCTTATTGAGATTCAGCTCAGTCCTGATCAGCTCTGTGCAGCCTTCTCTGGCTGCTTTTGTCCAAGGCTTCTCTCCTGATTTCCATGTCCCTTCCCACTCAGCCCTCCCCACCCCTTAATTACAATGTACTTACCCTATGTCTGGATGAGCCATGAGCTTCCTGAGGCCAGGGAGTACTACTCAGATGCTTTTGTACATCCTTTCCTGTGTGACAGCCTAGTGCCATCAGATTCTCAATTGTCCTATAATTTTGTTTTAAAAATGAATATATGAAATTAATTTTAATGTGAAGATCTCATAGCTAGTATCTATACAATTGCCAGTTCTTTCCTTGTGAACATGTAGTGAAGCAGTAGTTGAAGGGTGTTTTCATTGTTATATTCATGTTCAGGCATATTGGTTAAACCAAACTTAATGAAAGTAATCTCTGGTTGTATAGAAAACATCAGTTCCAATGATATTTCTTGCTAAGATCTTTGATAGAAAGCTAGTCCATGGTAATTAGTACAAGAACAATGATGAATGAGTAATATTTTCTGTAAACAAAAGCATCAAAAATTAAAGGAATGGTTACATGCACAATAACAACTTTGCTAAATCAGTCATGGGATAAAAAGTAAAAGAACCCTCCAGGGTTTGGCACAGCAAATCAGCTGTACATATAGAAAATATAGAATAATTCCTTCAAGGATATTCAAATTTTCAGTGAGAATCTAGATGTTTTATTTTGTTAATTTTTAAATTTTAGAATCGCAATAGTTTAATAAAACACAAAATAGATAAATCAAAACTTATCAAAGCTAGGATCCCAAAATAATAAATTATCAATACAAGAAAATGGCTCCATTATTCCAACAATGCCTTGAGTAAATTAAAAAAAAAAAAAAAAAAAGAGAAATGTGACAACAATCTGTGACTAAAGGGGGCATTGTATCTAGATGATATGGTGAAACCTGTAGATAACAAAGAAAAATATCAAACAGCTATGAAGGAACTGGGTAAAAGTTATTCACACACCAGGTATTAAGGAGACTCACACTCCATTAGAAGACCCGACTCTTATAAGTCATTCTCTGACTTCAACACATGGTGTGTATTTATTCTCTCTCTCTCTCTCTCTCTCTCTCTCTCTCTCTCTCTCTCTCTCTCTCTCTCTCTCTCTCTCATAGTCTAATAAATGTACAAATTGAAAATAGAAAACATTTTACTATAATAAATACAATTAAATGATATTAACTATGAAATCCTTAATGCCTGCATTTTATATACATGCTAACTTTATTATAATGTCTAAAATATTTTTTCAGCAGGTCTCACTAGTAGATATATATTTAATACATGATGTCAATATGTCAGAGCTAGGGGCTTCCATGTTCACTGTAGTGCTCCTCACTGCAGTGATCACATGGAATTCTCAAAGTGTGCAGCAGCTCATGAATGGAGGGGTGTGATGATTTGTATATTCTTGGACCAGGGAGTGGCACCATTTGGAGGTATGGCCTTGTTGGAATAGGTGTGACCTGGTTGGAATGTGTGTGTCACTGTGGGTGTGGGCATAAGATCCTCATCCTAGTTGCCTGGAAGTCAGTCTTCCACTAGCAGCCTTTGGATGAAGATGTAGAACTCTCAGCTCCTCCTGCACCATGCCTGCCTGGATGCTGTCATGCTCCAACCTTGATGGTAATCTGTAAGCCAGCCCCAATTAAATGTGTTTTTATAAGACTTGCCTTGGTTATGTCATCTGTTAACAACAGTAAAACCCTAACTAATATAAGGGAAGATCATGAGACATACATCCTGTATGTCTCATATGCCTAAGGATTATGAACAACATGAGTAGTATTGTATATTGGGTTATTTTGGGTTTCTATTGCTATGAAAAGATATCATGACCATAGTAACTCTTATAAAGGAGTTTAACTGGGTGTGGCTTAGAGTTCAGAGGTTTAGTCCTTTATCATCCTGGTGGGAAACATAGTGGCATGCAAGCAGACATGGTACTGGATAAGGAGCTTAGAATTCCACAGGTAGCAGGAAGAGAATGCCACATGGGGTGTCTTGAGCTTTTTATACCTCAAAACCTACCCCCTAGTGACATACCTCCTTCAACAAAATCAAACCTACTCAAACAGACTCGAAACTTCAATAGTGCCATTCCCTATAGCAAAGCATTCAAACACATGAGTCTATGAGGATCATACCTATTCAAACCACCACACATATCATTAGTAAGCGATGTAAGTCATTCATGTAAAAATTTAAGAGTGTCCACATAGAGTTCTGAGTTGTACCAGAGGCTGGGGAATGTAAAACAGGAAAAGCAAGGTGGACTAATGGATGCTAAATGGTAGTTAGACAGAAGCCAAATGTTTTGGAATACTTTTTCATAGTAGGGCAACTATAACAATACCGATAATGACAACAACAATAAATCCCATATTTCTAAAATACTATTCGATGATATAATATCTGATGCCTCAGAACAATGATCCCAGCTTCTTTGGGAGTGAGCCTTGAGAATCACACACTCAGGGTCTCTCTGAGCTGTACACAGTGCTTCCATGATCAGGCAGAGCAAGTTATTGAGACCCTGCCTCAAAATGAACAACTAAGGAGAAGGCCGTGTTTACAGCTTGGTGGCAAAGCATTTGCCTAGCAAGATTGAGGCCTAGAGCCTAAATAACAAGAATGAAAAACAAAGCAAAACAAACAAACAAACAAAAAACAAGCCGCAAAGAGTCAGAAGACAAGACCCCTACTCATAAATAAATCCCAACTTGAAAGAATTGAAAAATATTTGAGGGTATAGATTTAAACTTTACTGCAAACAAAATAGCACCTAATATATACAATTGTACACACACACACACATGTATGTGTGTGTATATGTATGTGTGTACAGTCAGATATATTAGGTGCTATTTTGTTTGTACAGTGTGTGTGTGTGTGTGTGTGTGTGTGTGTGTGTGTGTGTGTGTATGTAGAGAAGGAGAGAGACAGGTTTGAATTTCTATTTCTATCTCATTCCTCATTATTTATCTATTCAGATTTTCTATGTATCATGACCATGTGTGGGTATATTATATTCTGCTTATGTATTTATTCTTGGTCATTCATATTGCTGGTGTATAATTGTTCACAATAGTCTCTTAATATTGTAAAAGTACACACATCAGAACTCAAAGTAGACAAGTGGGTACTGAATGAATCAAACAATAAGCTATTACACACCAAAGAAATACTCAACAGAATAGAATAAAATAAATATTTGTTAGCCATTCATCTGATAAGCAATTCAAATCCAAAATATATAAGGAGCTCAAACAATTCAACGGGAAGGAAACAAATAAGCAAATTAAAGATGAACAAAGATCTGAGTAGACAATTCATCAAAAAAAGTACAAGTAGCTAACAAGTATATGAACATGTGTTTAACATCACGAACCATCAGGGAAATGCAAATCACAACCACAGTAAAGTGCACCATTTCAAGCCTGTTAGCGTGACTGTATCAGAATGACAATGGCTAACAACTGTTGATGCAAACCTGGAGAAATGATTAAGACTGTACAGTCCTCATGAGATATAAAGTGACTTTGCCACTGTGGAGAACAGTGTAAACATTCTTCAGAAATATAAGGATAAAAGGACCACTCCACTTCTAGGTATATATCTGAAGGCACAAATTCATTGTGCAAAAGGGATCTCTACACTGTAGAGGGCATTTGAGCATGGTATGCAATAGCCAAAACAAAGAATCCTGTCTAAACACCCATGGACAAATTCGTGAGTATATTTGCTCCATTTCAACTCTTATAATAAAATTCCCTGAAAAAAATCAACTTAGGAGAGTAGCAGTTTATTTTTGCCTTACAACTCCAGAGACATAGAATCTAAGCCAGTTGGAAAGGCACAGTGGAAGGCAGGGAGGGATTGGCAGTGGGAGGAAGAAGCAGGCTGACCACATGTGGTCACATGCAGGAAGCAGAGAGTACAGCGAGTGGAGACAGACTGCAGGTCCCAATGCCAGTTCTAGTGACTTTCTTCCTCTAGCAGGACTCTCCTTCTAAGTTTCTATAGGCTTCCCAAAAAGCACCAACACTTGGGGACCCTGTGTTCAAACACATGTGGCTTGGCACATTAAGGTGGGGATGAACTTGGAGTTTTATATTCAAACCACATTAAAGAATATGGAAAACCTGGCCAACTCTTCAGGAAGTTGGCTTGATCTACTATATCCATCTTAGTGTTAGCCACCATCTACTCTCAGGTGACCCTGGCTCATAAGACAAATATCAAAAAAAAGAAAAGAAAAGAAAAAAGAAAAAAAAAAGACCACAACGTTAATTATAGTATAATTATAACCCAAGTGTCTCTTAACTGGCATTTGACCACTTTCTAGATTTGAAAAGTAAGTTCATGTACATTATTGTAGATCAGGGTTCATCTTTCTTTTGTGTTTCATGGATACCTCTCTTTTAACTCAGGATTCAGGGTACATGTATTTGCTTCTGCCAAAATACACTTCTGTTATTAAGTCCTTTACAAACCTGTACTTTGTACAAATCTGTTTTGGTCATCTTCTTTCTTCGGCCTTTCAGTATCATCTGCCTTTGGCTAGGTCTCATAGACTGTATTTTATTGAGATAGTAGAGATGATATAGTGCTATTTAGCTTTAGCAACAGAATATCTTTTTATATGCAGTGGATGCACAGAGGCACTGTGATAAGCAAAGCAAGAAGGAACATGCTACGTAATCACAAATACATGTGAAATTAAAAAGAGAAGCACTTATCCACACATAAGTGAAATATCTAGTGGTAAATGTAAGGGGTGGATAATGGGGAAAATGTAGAGGTATTTTTAAAGTGAAAAGAGATATGTTCATGGATGATGAATAAATTATAAAAATCTCATAAACAGAATATTAACCACATCAATAGTTCACGTTATCCCTGAAATTTGTTCAGAAATGCTAATTAGCTGGATTATGGTAACCACTTCGAAATTTGGTCTTTCTCAAATTTTCATGTTGAATACCTTAAATGCTTGTCAAATGTACTTCAATAACATAAATAATCAAATAAAAACCTGACACTAAAGGTTGGGAAACTCTTTGCCAGTGGGAATATAGAGTTAATCATCTCTGGAAAATGGTTTAGCGATCTGAAAAAGTTAAAAACACAACATAGGTTCCAGCTAGTTTATTTCTAGCTGTGTGATCAAGATGAGTGAAAGCCCAAGTTCCCATGACAATGTTATACCAGTATTCATAGTTCATTCATGAACCATAGCTTAGCTTGAAGTAGAAGAAATCCAAATATTTAACAATAGGTAAATGTCTAACAACAATTATCTGCACCCATGCGGTGAGAGAGTATTCACAGTTAAGCGGAACGCCATAATGATCCATAAAAAAATATGAGTTCATCCCTAAATTCCATCCTTCATGAATTAAGGCATCCAGACTTTAAAAAAATACGATATTATAAAAAGGCTATTATGAATAAAGCTGCTATGAACATAGTGGAACATATGTACTTTAGGTATGGTGGAACATCGTTTGGCTATGTGCCCAGGACAGGTATAGCTGGGTAGAATTATTTACAATTTTTCCGAGAAATCATCAGATTGATTTCCAGAGTGGGTTTACAAGTTTGAAATCCCATCAGTATTGGAGAAGTTTTTCCCTTTCAGCATATCCTCACCAGCATGTGCTGGTGCTAGAGGGTTGTTTGGTTGTTTGGTTGTTTGGTTTTTTGTTTTTTTTTTTTTTTTTTTTTTTTTTATGTAATGATTATGACATTGCTGACACACCAGAATAGTGTATTGAATCCCATTACAGATGGTTGTGAGCCACCATGTGGCTGCTGGGAATTGAACTCTGGAAGAATAGCCAGTGCTCTTGACCACTGAGTCATCTCTCCAACCCATCACTTGAGTGTTTGATCTTAGCCATTCTGATTGGTGTAAGTTGGAATCTCAGTGTCATTTTGATTTACATTCCCCTGATGACTAAGGATATTGAATATTTCTTTAATTTCTTCTTGGACATTCAAGATTTCTCTGTTGAGAATTTTCTGTTTAGTTTTGTACCCATTTTTTTTTATTTTATTTTTTATTTTTTTGAGTCTAACTTTTTGAGTTCTGTATATATTTTGAAAATTGACCATCTATTGGATGAAGGGGAGTGAAGACCTTTTCCCAATCTGTAGGAGGCCATTTTGTCCTATTGACAGCATCCTTTGCCTTATAGTGGGCTTTATGTTTCATGAGGTACCATTTATTAATACTTGACCTTAGTGTCTGAGACATTGATATTCTGTTCAGGAAATTTTCTTCTCTTCCAATGTGTTCAAGTCTGTTTCCCACTTTCTCTTCTATTAGATTCACTGTGTCTGGTTTATGTTGAGGTCTTTTGTTCATTTAAACTTGAGTTTTGTGCAGGTGATAAATACAGATCTATTTGCATTCTTCTACATGCAGACATCCAGTCAGACCAGCACCATTTGTTGAAGATACGCTAACTGTTTCATTGTGTGGTTTATGCTTCATTGCCAAAAGTCACTGGAAGCAACCCAGATGTCCCTCAACCAAAGATTGGATAAAGAAAGGTGTAGTATATTTATATAATGGAATGCTATACAGCTCTTGAAAAGAAGGACATCATGAATTTTGAAAGGCATATGAATGTAACTAGAAAATATCATCCTGAGTAAAGTAATCTAATACCCAAAGACATGCATGATAAGCACTACTGATAAGAGGATATTAGCCAAAATTTTCAGAATACCTATGATGTATCCCAAAGATCCAAATACATTAAGCAAGATGGAAGGCCCAAGTGTGGATGCTTGAATCTGACTTAGAAGGGGGAACAAAACAGTCATGGCAGGCAGAGGGAGGGATCTTTGTGGATGAGGGGAGGGCTAGAAGAATAGGGGGCAAGATCAGGCATGGGGAGAGACAATAGAGGGTCTCAGAGGGCCAACAAAATAAATGGAAAGGTGGAGGTGTCAGGCATCAGGGATAGGAGGATTCTCTAGGAAGTCCCAGAGACCTGGGATGAAGGAGGCTCCCAGCAAGCAATCAGGTGACCTTAGCATAAATGACCAACAGTTGGGATATGGAACCTAAAAAGACTACCTCAAGTACCTAGACATAACCCCCACTGGAGGGATGGGGACACCAACCTACTTGAAAAACTTTTGACCCAAAAATTGGTCTTGTCTAAAAGTAATGCAGGCACAAAGACAGAGCAGAGCCTGAACCAATGGCTGGCCAGTGATTGGTCCATTTTGACAACCATCCCATTGGCAGGCTCAGTCCCTCACATTATTAATGATGCTATGTTGTGCTTGCAGACAGGAACTTAGCATAGCAACCCTCTGAGAGGCTCTACCCAGCAGCTGACTGAGGCAGATGCAGATAGCCACAGCCAAACATTGGTCATTGGTCAATGACCTCTGTGAAAGAATTAGGGGAAAGATTGAGGTCCTTAAAGACATGGCAACCCCACAGGAAGACCAACAGTATCAACTAACCCAGACTCCTGGAATCTCCCACAGACTGTGTCAACAAAGAAGATACATGGGCTGGTCTGAGACCTATGAAACCTGTGTAGCAGAGGGCTCTCTGGCCTCAGTGAGACAGGACACACCTAATCCTGCAGAGGTTTGATGCACCATGGTGGGGCACACATAGGGATACATCTCTCAGAAGCGATGGGGAGTGGTATGGTGGGAGGAACTCTGCGAGGGTAAACAGAGAGAGGTAGGGTAACATTTGGCATGAAATTAATTAATTAGTTAATTAATTAAAAATAAGGAATATATTAAATAGTGAATAAGTTTGTTAAGTTCTAAAAGACGTCCATTAATCTATATTTGCAGAGAACAGATCAAATGTTATCTGTGGATACACTAAGAGAGTGGTAGGTCCCAAGGAATGGAGACCCTTTTAAGGTCATAGAACTGTCAATAATTTGATGATTTTCATAGATCCATTGCATGTACATTTGTCAAAAATCCATCACATAGAACAATTCAAATATATGTAACTTAGTTACTCTCAATTATACAAAACTAAAGTTATGCAAGTTTTAAACTAGAAATACTAGGAAGATAAAGCCATTCAATTAACCACTATCATGTGCTATCGGGAATAAGCAGGCACTGTATGGAGGAAGAAGCAGAAAGAATATGGAAGAAAATGATAGCACTTTTAAAAGATTAAAATCCAAAGTCTAAGGCCTTTCTTACTGACCTAGACCCTGCTACAAAATTCTTTTGTTATCAATTATATGACTTAGTTGCATTCCTACACACACACGCACATGCACTTGCACATACACATGCATACACATCTGTACAGGCACACATGATTAAGCTGGTGACTGTTTTAGGAGGTTCAGGCATCTTTGCTGTGTGGTGCAGAGCTGGAATAAGCTGGATAAACTGAAATAAGCATACCTTGAGTGCTTCAATTTTTCCCATTTCTACCTCTAATGATCTGATTCCAGATCTTTAAGAGTGTGAGGGACTCGTGGCTCTAGCTGTATAGGTAGTAGAGGATGGCCTAGTCAGTCATCAATGGAAGGGGAGGCCCTTGGTCCTGTGAAGGTTCTATGCCCCAGTATAGGGGAATGCCAGGGCCAGGAAGCAGGAGTGGGTGGGTTGGGGAGCAGGGGAGCGGGGAGAGAACAGAGGATTTTCAGAGGGTAAACTAGGAAAGGAGATAACATTTAAAATGTAAATAAAGAAAATATTAAAAAAAAAAGAAGAATGTGAGGAACAAGATTTGCCAGAAATTCCCACCACCATAGATGGAACTCATCGCCCTCATGTCTCCCTTGCTGTAAAAGACCATATTCCCTACACCAAGAGCTGATTCAATGCTTCAGTCAGAATTAAATGCTTCTGTCAGAACTAAAGACAAGGAAAGTGGCTTGTATCTCTTCACTGCTATGTGGCTCTTCTCCAGACACTAACAACCTCCCTGTGTCCACTTAGAGGCTTCAGTGCCTCTTTGTTCTACACAGAAACTTCTTGCTATCATGAATTGTATCTATCATTTCACATATTTCTCTTACTTGATACTCAGGTATTATTCCATTCCCTTTGGAAAGTTTTCATGGAAAACCATGAAGCAAAGTACTGAGATATGATGATGTAAGTGCTGAGATATGATGATGTAAGTGCTGAGATATGATGATGTAAGTGGGATGCTTCATGAACTTTCTGGTCCTGTAGCAGTTGGCTTCCAACATGTTCATGCAGCATTATCAGGAAAAAAGGCATCATCTTCTCCTTAAAATAATCCACTCCTCAGTTTTTTCTCATGTTACTTGCAAAGCAGCAGTAAAGGGGGTCCAAATTTAAGCCTCACATATGTGGGATCTGGGGCCAATACTATGTGAGCCCATGGGATTTTGTTATCGGGGTGTTACAATTTATACATAATAAGGTAGAATGTGCTTTCAGTTTCCTATCAGCTTTCCAAGAGCCTCATGCAAAGACTAAATTATAAGAAGAGAACCAAATAGATACCTGTTAGGGAAATATGTCATTTGAATATTGCCTTTGTTCTCAGATTTCATTCAGTAACTTCTTCTTCCCCTCAATTGCTTAGGTGTTCTTGGCTCTATAGTTTGTGATCATCTTCACACAGATTTGCAATATGGTTATGTAGATGAGGAGATATTTCTCATAGCTACAAGGCAACTCATTTGCTGCCTATGAAGCTAACAGAAGGGCACTCTGGCATCCAGTTTTATTCCAAAACATGCCTGACCTCTTTTCTGTCGTCTACTAAGTGAGAACACACACAGAATCCTCAAACTCCAGGGGCCAGGAATGCCCTCCTTCACTCATTGGTTCTCAGAGTTTAGAGGTGTGTGCTGCACATCATTAAACAGAATCATAATCCCAGAATTCTGATTGTAGGAAAGTCACTGCTGTGCATTCTCATTGTATCCTGATCTGAGTGAGTGTCTAGAGGGATTTTTGGTTGTTTGTGTTGTTGTTGTTGTTGTTGTTTTTAAATAAGCAAACACATCATTATAAGAACATACAATGTTTGTCCATGTGACAGCTACCTGTGGTTAACTTGCCAGGACAAACGCTGGGTGTGATTAACCTGTCTTCCTGGCAAGTATCACCAGCATTGAAGCGGGAGAACCCCAGACAGTCGCCTATTTTCTGTGGAACATCAGGCAAAAGTTTAGCGGTTTAGCATTTGTTTCTGCATGGTCTTTTGTGAGGAATTAATACCAGGCTTCTTAGGTGAAAACAGCAAAGAAGACTTAGCATGATGGCTCAGGCTGCAGAATGACTTAAGAATAATTTCCCTTAAAAGGGGGAACATGATTCGGTATGGGCAGGGGGAGGAAAGGGGGCAAGCCCTGAGACCCAGCACAATGAATGGAAATATGCATCCTTGGAGGTGGGAGGTGAGGAAACCCTCTAAAAAATGGATGGGCAGATCTTTTAAGAATATACTTTTCCAGGGCTGGAGAGGTCACTCAGCGGTTAGGAGCAATCACTAATCTTCCAGAGAGGACTTGGCTTCAATTCCCCGCACCAGGTTTAGTGACTCTGTTCCTCTCTTCTGGCAATTCCGGGTACTGTACACAGGTGGCACAAAGGCATACATACATAGAGACAACATATCCATACACACAAAATAGAAATAAAATTAAAAATTCAAAACAGAAAGAAAAATGGCTAAAAGTGCTTGTGGCCTCTTTGTGGCTATAAGAAAGCATCAGATAGAAACAACTTAAAAGAGAAAGGATATTGGCTCATCAGTCCAGAGATATTGCTCACTATGATAGGGATATAGTCACTATGATAGGGAAGGCTCAGATGCAGAAACAGCTTGTGGGTGTACCAGCAGGAGAGCAAAATTGCTGTCTAACACCTGACCTATCAGGAACAAAGATCAATCTTAGTGTTCATCTGGCTTTCTCCATTTCCCTTTTCAGGCAGTCTAGGCCCTCAGTCTATGGTACAAAGGGTTCTCTGCCACAGTTAGAACTGTTTGAACCCTCAAACACATGCTCAGGTGCATTCCTTATGTGAATATGAACCCAAACAAGTTTACCATGAGCATTAACCATCATAGCCTCTAACATGCATGTGGATAACAAATATTCAGACCACTGGATCTTTTGCAGCCCCCCATCATTTTGTCCAATTTCTGCACATACCATCCTGTCGATTGCCTTCTATGGAAAATGATAAGCTGTTCACTGTTTTCTTCCACGGTAATTTTCTCTGCCAGAATCTGTGTTCCTTTCAGCTTGTTAGGCTTCTATATCGCACTTTGGCAAATAGAATTCCATCATGTATCTCTACAGTGTTCCACCTGCCTTAGAATAAAACTGGTTGCTCAAGCTTGACTCCATTAGAACAGGCTCTTGATGTTAATGGAGCTTAAGGAATTTAGAAAATCCTCTCTCCCTAATGCTATGCTTTCCAAAATATTGTCTCACAAAAGACTCAGAAATTCTTAGTGATTTTTAATGACTAATTTGACAGTCAAAATCTTCTGAATATTTTATTGCTCTAGTGGATATATCCATGTCTCTCTCTGAGTTAAGCCTCTTGGCTTGTCCTTAAAAGAAGACTATAGGAGAAAATGATTTAGAATGCCAAATAGTTCAGGTTAATACTCTTCAAATATTATCCCATTATTGGATAAAAAAAAACTGGCAATAAAACATAATGCTATTGTGTTATATTTATAAATTGCATGTTTGAATGTTTTAGCTGTTGAAAAATCTATATAATTGAATTTTAACATCTATAATTGAAACAGATAATCCTATGTCTAGATGACACACAGTCTTTGAAATTTAGTAAAATTTTACTATACCACAATTTTATTATAAAAAATAGATATACCACTAGAAAAAAGTTCATCCTAATTATCTTAAATGTGCAGAGGACATATAAGATTGAATTTTTACCCTGTTTTTGAAAAATCATAAAGCTGTGTGTGTGTATATATATATATATGTGTGTGTGTGTGTGTGTGTGTGTGTGTGTGTATGTATATATAAACATTTTCTTTTCAGACACACAGCAAGAACCACATAGTAGCTGGTAACTATCTATAGGATATTCTTTTGGCTTATCACAGTCTTCATTAATTTTTGTTTTCTCTTAGCACAATTTCCATGTTATTTGTTAATGATAACACCACGGGCCCTGGACTGTGAAACTAGATCTGAAGTATATGCACAAACCTGGAATTTACATACTTGGAACAGATAGACTCTGATTTACCATCATAATCAATATCCAAAATCCAGGCCATACATACTTAATAAATCACACCCTCTGATGGCCACTTGCTGTGACCAAGGGCCTCCCCTCTAGTGATGCCAGATAAGGCCATCCTATGCTACATATGCAGCTAAAGCCATGGGTCTCTCCATATGTACTCTTAGGTTGGTGATTTAGTCCTTGGGAGCTCTGGGGGTTGGGGAGAGAGAACCTGTAGAGAACATATCCAGAGGTTAGGCACAACCCCGGGTTGAGGGATGAGGCCACCCAACCATCTCAGAACTGTTCCTGTCTAAAGTAAATACAGGGACAAAATGTCTAGAGACTGCCATATCAGGGATCCATCCCATAATTAGCCTCCAAACGATGACACCATTGCATACACTAGCAAGAGTTTGCTGAAAGGACCCTGATATAGCTATCTCTTGTGAGACTAGGCCCCGGCCTAGCAAACACAGAAGTGGATGCTCACAGTCAGCTATTGGATGGATCACAGGGCTCCCAATGGAGGAGCTAGAGAAAGTACCCAAGGAGCTAAAGGGATCTGCAACCCTGTAGGTGCAACAACATTATGAACTAACCAGTATCCCGGAGCTCTTGACTCTAGCTGCATATGTATCGAAAGATGGCCTAGTCGGCCATCACTGGAAAGAGAGGCCCATTGGACATGTAAACTTTATATGCCCCAGTACAGGGGAACGCCAGGGCCAAAAAGTGGGAATGGGTGGGTAGGGGAGTGGGGGGGAGGGTATGGGGGACTTTTGGGATAGCATTGGAAATGTAATTGAGGAAAATACCTAATAAAAAAATTAAAAATAAATAAATAAATAGAAAGTATTATAAGAAGAAAAAAAAATGTGGAGCAGAGACTGAAGGAAAGGTCATTCAGAGACTGCCACACCTGAGGATCAATCCCATATGCAGCCACCAAACCCAGACACTATTGCTGATGCAAAAAAGTGCTTGCTGACAGGAGCCTGATATAATGGTCTCCTGACAGGATCTGCCAGAGCTTGACCAATACAGATGGGGATGCTTGCAGCCAACTGTTGGTCTGAGCATGGGGACCCCCCCCAGTGGAGGAGTCAGAGGAAGGACTGAAGGAGATGAAGAGATTTGCAACCTCATAGGAAGAAAAACCCAGTCCTTCTTAAGTTGCTTCTTGTCATGTATTTGTTCACCACAATGAGAAAAGTGAAGAATACAGCAGCATCCTGAATGGAAAGACAACAAAACTTGTTCAAGTTGCTTTAGGTACATTCTTCACACATCTTTTCTCCTGTGCCATCACAATCTGGAAATGCTAGCTCAAGATGACTTTATAAGAGGCCTCTGAGCATTTTAATTGAGAGAAGAAATCAAAGTCTGTGAGAATGACTGAGGATAGCCAATCTGTTTGCTACAGAGCAGTAATATTCAACCATTAACAGACATTCTCACTTGAAAGACTAAAAATGTGAACCACAGGTCACAACCAACTGAGTGGTATAACATCACTGGTCTGCATGCTGTCTTATATGTCTTAATTTTCTTCCGTTTAGTATAATGTAAAACTGTAAAGTGACTACTTTGGTGAACATAGGGGGAATGTTTTATAAACCTTGAAATTTATATTATATCAACATGTGTGCTAATTTGTAAAAATAATCAGCTACATTGCAAAAGGAAAAAAATTGTCATGATGGTCTATTTCCAAATGTATTACTGAAATTACTATTAATAATAGCATGACGAGATAATTAACACCTGCACAACATTTCTCATTGAAAGAGTACTTTAGAAATATTAATTGCATAACCTCTGCAACACCCCACTTTACAGCTAGATAAACCAAAGCAGAGGTTAAGTGGTTTCTCAAAAGGAAAAATATTCTGCCAAAAATTTGACAACATGCCTTCAATATCTTTGCCTTAACCTTAGACCAAGGAAAGGTCACTCTTCTCCCTACTTCTCTGGGATCAAGAAGGCTGAGCGTGACATTAATATAATACTCAACTCTCAGTCATGATTACAGTCAACAGTCTACCTGCTAAATCATGTTCAGAAGTCCTAGTGGAAAACCAGTGAGCTAGATAATTAATTAAAACCTGAGAGTTTTTTTACTAATTTGTAGGCACAAAAGAAATTATGAATGTGTTTGTTGTTGCCAGCTGCTATTGCCCTTCCAAATCATGGAAAAGAGGACAATGGCAAAGTTGGGAAGGGAGAGGGTAAGGATAGATGAGAGCACTGTAGGATCCACAGGCCTTCAGATGTTACAAGCCAGCCATAGGCTAAGCTGCTCATCTCAGATGATGTCACTCAGAAGAGGGCAGCATTTTTGCCAGTCACATTACTATATTTTCCCTTTGGTACTATAAAACAAGTGTTTTCCAGAGTTGAAAATAGACAATTTTTATTGATATCTTGTTTGGACCCCATGATTGAGCCCCAGATCCCAGAAACAAGTTTATGCAATGAGTTATATTTGCCAAGGCAATGTAAAACTTCGGTGGCAATGCGATTATTTTTTTCATGTTGTGAACATGTAACATGCAAAAACAAATTGCAAACTTTTGTATTTAATTAAAATTTCTTCCCCAAAGCTACTGCATTCTTGATAAGATTTCAGCAGTGAATATCAGTGTAGATTATACAGAAAAACACTCACACCACATGAATTAGAAGTCTCAATGACAAGATAAAGAATAAAGGGGGGGGTTCACATAAAGTAGAGAAGATAATGAAATAGTATCCAAGGTAGAATTCTATCACCAACCACCACAGCACTCTGGAGACAGAGACAAAATGGGTTTTATAAGAAAGCAAGCTGAGCAAGCCAGTAAAGAACATCCCTCTATGGCCTCTGCATCAGTTCCTGCTTTCTGACCTGCTTGAGTTCCAGTCCTGACTTCCTTGGTGATGAACAGCAGTATGGAAGTGTAAGCTGAATAAACCCTTTCCTCCCCAACTTGCTTCTTTTTTTTTTTAAGATTTATTTATTTAATTATTTATTTATTATATGTAAATACACTGTAGCTGTCTTCAGATACACCAGAAGAGGGCATCAGATCTCATTACAGGTGCTTGTGAGCCACCATGTGGTTGCTGGGATTTGAACTTCGGACCTTTGGAAGAGCAGTTGGGTGCTCTTACCCACTGAGCCATCTCACCAGCCCCCCCAACTTGCTTCTTGATCATGATGTTTGTTCAGGAATAGAAACCCTGACTAAGACAAATTGGTACCAGCATAGTGGGGTATTCCTGTGACAACCTGACCATGTTTTGGGGAGGACTGTGGAAGGATTTTGAAACTTTGGGCTAGAAGATCCATTTGGTGTTAGGAGCTCTGTTGGATGTTGTGTAGGAGCTTGGAAGGTAATGTTGAGAACAGTGCAGAAAATGGAGGCCTGGCTTGTGAAATTTCAGAGGGAAGATTAAAGACTCTTTTCAGGGCCATTGCTATTTTGGATTGTGAAGATTCTGTGGTTCTGGTTAGCTGCGGCTGAAGAATCAGCTGTGATTAACAAGATACCAGAACCACTAAAGTGAAACCTTTGCATTACTGGGACTATTGATGCTGGTTAGCAGGAGTTACGAAATTAGCAGTGATTAAGAGGACACTATGCCCCTTCTTAGTATTGGGAACAAAACACCCATGGAAGGAGTTACAGAGACAAAGTTTGGAGCTGTGACAAAAGGATGGACTATCTAGAGACTGCCGTATCCAGGGATCCACCCCATAATCAGCTTCCAAACGCTGACACCATTGCATACACTAGCAAGATTTTGCTGAAAGGACCCAGATATAGCTGTCTCTTCTGAGACTATGCCGGGGCCTGGCAAACACAGAAGTGGATGCTCACAGTCAGCTATTGGATGGATCACAGGGCCCCCAATGGAGGAGCTGGAGAAAATACCCAAGGAGCTAAAGGGATCCACAACCCTATAGGTGGAACAACATTATGAACTAACCAGTACCCCGGAGCTCTTGACTCTAGCTGCATATGTATCAAAAGATGGCCTAGTCGGCCATCACTGGAAAGAGAGGCCCATTGGACATGCAAACTTTATATGCCCCAGTACAGGGGAACGCCAGGGCCAAAAAACTGGAAATGGGTGGGTAGGGAAGTTGGGGGGGAGGGTATGGGGGACTTTTGGGATAGCATTGGAAATGTAATTGAGGAAAAGATGTAATAAAAAATATTAAAAAAAAAAGAAGAGACCAGCATCATTGAGGTGACATCTTCTGGGATGTGTTTTCTGAGAGCACAGAGGCTGTGTTCCAGAGACAGCCAAGGTTGTACCTCCTGCTGCATCTGGAATTGGTAATGTGTAAGAGTCACCAGGGTGGTACTGATTTTGAGGCATGAAGGGGTCATGCAGAGCAGCTGAGGCTCAGCACTCTGAGAGGCCATGAAAGGCCATTGGTGAAGGTGCAGCCTCAGTTGCAACTGAAGGCCCACGACTGAAGGGATCATGCAAAGGAGTTGAGTCTTGGCACCATGAAGAGAGCCTATCAGAGGCTTTGTGAAGCCTAGTTACAGTGGAAAACAGCAGTGTTTTGGAGATGCCAATACCATGAGATGACCATCAAGAACAGCAGCAGCAGTGGAGTACAGGCAGCTGGAGCCTAGAAGACAAAGTGTGTGCTACAAAGGGCATAGCTGGAGAAGTGACCCAAGCCCTTGGAGGAGCCCAGACATTGGATGGTTGGAGACTGATTTTTGCTCTTGATTGTGACTGTGCCCTGATATTTTTCCCTCTTGAAGGAAGTTTTTTAGTGGAGCCTACAGTTAAGAGATTTTGAATTTTAAAGTACTTTGAATTTTAAAAGATACTGGATATTTTAAAGGGATTGAACTTTTAATATGTAAAGACTGAGGGACGTTTAAAGTTATTTAAGATCTTGGGGATGAATAAGAACTAAGGGTTGAGACTTACTAGTGATATGTTTGTGTGTCAAGTTGACAAGGGGTCAATCATACTGGCTAATTTTGTGTCAACTTGACACAAGCTGGAGTTATCACAGACAAAGGAGCTTCAGTTGGGGAAATGCCTCCATGAGATACAGCTGTGGGGCATTTTCTCAATTAGTGATTGTGATGGTTTGTATATCCTTGGACCAGGGAGTAGCACCATCTGAAGGTGTGGCCTTGTTGGAATAGGTGTGACCTGGTTGGAATGGGTGTGTCACTGTGGGTGTGGGTATAAGATCCTCACCCTAGTTGCCTGGAAGTCAGTCTTCCACTAGCAGCCTTTGGATGAAGACATAGAACTCTCAGCTCCTCCTGCGCCATGCCTGCCTGGATACTGCCATGCTCCCACCTTGATGATAATGGACTGAACCTCTGAACCTGTAAGCCAGCCCCAATTAAATGTTGTTTTTTTTTTTTTATAAGACTTGCCTTGGTCATAGTGTCTGTTCACAGCAGTAAAACCCTAACTAATACAGTGATCAAGGGTCCCTTGTGGGTGGGACCATCCCTGGGCTGGTAGTCTTGGGTTCTATAAGAGAACAAGCTGAGCAAACCAATAAAGAACATCCCTCTATGGCCTCTGCATCATTTCCTGCTTTCTGACCTGCTTGAGTTCCAGTCCTGACTTCCTTGGTGATGAACAGCAGTATGGAAGTGTAAGCTGAATAAACCCTTTCCTCCCCAACTTGCTTCTTGGTCATGATGTTTGTTCAGGAATAGAAACCCTGACTAAGACACTACCCAACTCAGGAGTTGTAGATATAAAGTCTGTGAAACAAGCACTCACTTACATCTACAATTAAATTAGGCTTGCTAAGACACTTAAAAATGGAAACATAGCTGTAACACCAATATTACTGTGAAGACAATTTAAAGCCATACAAAACATTTCTTCGAAATGTGTTTATATAATTTCAATTATATAAACTAAAAAAATCTACTTAGTTCAATTTGATTAAAGTAAGAATCTATGCATAAGGACAGAAATTCAATATTCAGCAACATAAAACAAAATAGAAATGGAATAAAAAACAATAATAGGAAAGATTACTTGGCTGGCAATAAGTACCATTGCTTATGTATAAAATCAAAAGTATAGATTAATTACAATCTAGTATTTTACAATCAAAAATTCCATCTGTTATGTAAATTGTCATTAAAAATTCTACATGTTGTCAAAAACTATGCATAAATATTTATAAATTAGATGTAAAAGATATATGAAAGAAATATCTCAAAATGTTTGGAATTATAACCGAAAAGTTCTTAATTAAAATTATCATAAAGACATGAAGCTTGACTGGAAGTTACTCCTTATACCAGGCAACGCACGATAACAGAAAGATTAAATCAGAATAAGGTCAGAAAAACTTGGCTATAACCCTTAAGGCCCAAGTTCAGTGATCTGTAAATCCCCAAAAAGTACCACAAGCTGAGGACTATATGTTCAAACATCTATGCTTTGGGGGAACATTTTGCATGCATACTTTATTGACAGACATGCATATATGTATTTCTAATACACACACACTTGATTTTGTCAGCTATGTACACTATCCTTACAACTGAAAAATAATTATTTACATTAGCATGAGAATATGTTTTATATCTTGAAAGACAATAAAAGTTAATGAAAGCTTCAAAGAAATGTGGAACTTTTAAATAAAGACAAAGTTGAGATCATGGAAACCAGGTAATTTACAGATTTGTTTAGGAGTTTACACGGTAAACAACTCACATGATTAATCACAGAATGCTCATCCAAGATGCCTGGGAACTCCCCTAGCTAAGTCTTTTTGCATTGGTCAACACTGTAGACACAGAAAACTTGACTAGAAGATACCCATTTGAACAGACATTTCACTGTGGTTGCCCCAGCATCCTCCACACGATTTTCTTCGAAAAATGTCCCTTGAACTTATATATCCAGACATTTTTCTCTACATAGGATGTACTAAGAAGGCAAATCTTGAAAATTTCATTAGTGTTTTGTCCTGAATTCAAATAATATATGTCTTGAAGATTCCTTCATCTTTTTCTCCATCTCCATCACTGTCTCCTATTCCTCTCCCTCTCTCTGTTTCCCTCTCCCTGTTTCCCTCTCCCTGTTTCCCTCTCCCTGTTTCCCTCTCCCTCTTTTCCCCCTCCCCCTTTCTTCTTCTTCATCTTTGTTACCTGTGCCCTGAACCACCCCTGAAACTACCTGCCCTTGGGAGGTTGGAGGAGAGGTAGCACAGAAGCAATGACAGAGGCAAGAGAGAGGTTAGAAATGCCTGAGTAAGCTCATCTGAAAGCTGTTGTGAGCTCCACCTGTGCTCTATTGTTCCCAAGAAAGCATCTCTTCTAAACAGCAGTTCCCAATTGGCTGGCATTGCCCACATCATCTATCCTTGGTCTCTCAGGCAGTCCTCAATTAGGTCCTACTGCAGGACCTGTGCACAGCCTGCTTCTGTGGCTGCACAGCCCCACAGGGTTTATGCAGAGGAGGCTCTGCTGTTTTTCCTACATTTCTCCTCCTCTTTTCCTCCTTTTTTCTACACTCAAAATGGATAAAATCTGCACCCTCTAGTAAACGTGAGTCTTACTTATGTCAAGGTATCGAATCTATTGCAATGAGATAACATTTGTTCTTAAATTCTACGTCTGGATGTGGTCATGAGGTTCTCTTTATTCCACCCACCTTTCCATGTTACAAACAAGGAAACTGTGGTGGTAAAATATTTCTCTTCCCCTTGCTGTGGTGGTTCTTCTCCCATAGGAACTTGTATTTGAATACTTGGTCCCCAGTTGGTAACTGTGAGCATCTGGGCCTCGGTCGAGGAGTTATGCTATTAGGGGCAAGCTCTGAGAGTTTATAACCGCATTCCTCTTCCAGATTGCTAATTTCTAAAAAAAAAAAAAAAACTATAATTGTGCAAATGATAGTGTTTAATAAGATAACTGTGTTTACTGATGCCAAGCCTGCTTTAGTTTTCTTTCATGTTACTTAGGTTATATTGGGTTTCTCCCTCAGGTTTTAAAAAGAAAATTCTAAGAGACTTTCCATAATTCTTAGCAAAGTATAATCAACAAAGATTTACGGGGTTGTACACATTCGTTCTTTTTCTGCAGTAAGACACATTGCTCTTGAAAATTTTTGGCATTTCAACAACATTTAAGATGAAGAGGAAAATCATAGAAAATGTAAAATAATTCTGTACCCACTTATTTAAAGTTCAAGACATCACATTAATGATGTTTGCCATGTGTGCAGTGATAAACATGTGAGAGCTAGCAAGAAATCGATGTTACCTCTTGACTGGTACTCAGAGCTTCAGGGAACCACCCCCCCTCTTTCCATGGTTGAAGATTTAATAACATCGATAAGTGCTTTTCCCATCTGAATATGTTCTTTTTTTAATGATCTGAATCTAACTATTTTCTTGCTTTTTAGGAAAATTTCTCACTCCGTTTGGATTGTGAACCTAAATGGGAAGGTGTTAATGAGGCCATAGTTATAAATGTCACTTCCATCTGGGATGGGACAGTAGTTCACAGCTTTATGAAGTCATAAAAAAAAAAACTGTCTCTGAATTACATCTAAGACTGGATCGGAGTAAATTTATTCTCTCTACTACAAGAAAGTATACAGCACTATTTCTTAAAGCCACTTCATACTGTCCAATCTCCACTATATGGAGATATGCATAGTACGCACAGACATGCATATATGCACACACACACACACACAAATTGCATAATCAGAAAATAATGAGTATAATATAATTTGTGGTGGTTTTATTTAAAGCACAGTCTTTTAACCTAGATATAATGAAATTGAATCCTTGTTCTCATGTGTGTGTGTGTCTAAATCAGATCCTTCCCTGTTAGCTTGTCTATAAACTTTGAAGCATATTAGTTTCTAATAGAACATATGTGTGTGTTGTTTATGTATAATAACATATTTGAGTTTTCCAAGGTTCTCACATACAGTACCATGAATTGGGTAAGTTTAAGAGTAGATGTGTATCCTGTCAGCTTAAAGGGCTAGATCTTGGTGAGGTTGAGTAGGAAAGCACCTGTTCCACACCTTTCCCTTAGCCTGGTCATTTCCCAGTGATTGTAAATGTTCTGAGCCTCACAGATGAATGGTTTTCATCTCTTCCCTTCAAGTAGACATGGTGTTCTTTTGTGCTCATGCCTATATCCCAATGTGCCCCATTTATAAATCTGACAACCATGTTGAACCTGAGAGCCACCTTTCTTCTCAATTACCATAACTTAGCTTATTAAATTTATGATGTTCGTATTCTTTATAATGTCTTTGTGCTAGTAGGATCCCATCCTAGCCAGCTTAATAGGAATGGTCTTTCTTTGAGATAGCCTTATCCCCCAAGTATCTAAATTCTTGAAAAATGAAATGCGACTCATAATGCCTTCCAAATCATTATGTATGCACACACATACACACATGCGCACAGATACTCAACAATGAATATAATCTGCTTTTATAATTATATTAAAATATATACAGTTGGATGCTTGCATTAGCATGTTTTTTTGAAGAAATTATATAATTGTATTTGTTTTTCCTCAAACACATTACTTTGTTGTCATAGTTTTCAATTTTTACTCTTAAATCAAGATGTAAAAGACACACTCTGTTTATCAACAATGTATCTCAAATCATTAAGTTCTGCCCACAGAATGGAAATCAAAGCACTTACACTGATAAGGAAAATACACTAAAAATCTTAGATATTTGAGCCGGGCAGTGGTGGCACATGCCTTTAATCCCAGCACTTGGGATGCAGAGGCAGGTGGATTTCTGAGTTCGAGGCCAGCCTGGACTATAGAGTGAGTTCTAGGACAGCCAGGGCTACACAGAGAAACCCTGTTTTGAAAAAAACAAAACAAAACAAAACAAAATATTAGATATTTGAAATGAAAATGCAAACAAACAAACAAACAAACAAACAAAACAAAGCAAAAACAACAACAAAAACCCTTACCTATCCTTGAAGTAGACATTTAAGGATCTAGGAATTATTTCCATATTTCTAGTGTGATAAAGTGGGCTGGTTAGTTTATTGTCAACTTGCTAAGCCTGGAGGCACTTGAGAAGCAGCAGCAGCTATTCAGTATTTGTCAAGCTTAAACAGGAAACATAGGAAATAAAATCTCAGTGTTGGGTGGAATACTGGCTTAAACTGAAATGACCTGAATAAATGTTTGAATGCATAGTTTACAGTTGGTGGAACTCTCTGGTAAGGATAAGAAAGTTTGTCCTTGTTTGAGAAGTGTATCACCTGGATATGGGCTGTGAGACTTCAAAACTCAATGTCATGCCATTCTCAATTTGTTCTCTCCCTCTCTGCCGCTACTGGCTGTGTCTAAAGAAGTAAGCTCTATGAGATTGTTTTAGCACCAAGAATGCCTGCTTGATGCCATTCTTACCACTATGATGGTCAAAGAAACACCCTCTGAAACAGCAATTCCTCAATTACCTCTGCCTTCTATAGATTTCCTTGGTCATGATGTGCCTTCAAAGCAATAGGAACATATCAAAAATAGAGGGGAATGGATGACTATGTAGAGTAGGTGGTGTTTATGGAAAGAGTTGCAATAGGTAACAAATATGTTCAAAATACAATGTATGAATATTTCAAAGAGTTATTAAATACCATTTAAAAATATTAGATTGGTCTGTGGCCATGCATTAAGAAATTTTCATGAGTTATGATTTATAGGGGAGGGTGCATCCTGCAGTGGGTGGTGCCATGACTTCGGTAGGTGGCTCTGGGTTATATGTAAAAGCTAACTTGAGAGATCCAGAGAGCCATCCAGTAAGTACTGCTCTTCTGTGGTTTCCTCTTTAGTTCGTTGCTCGAGTTTCTGCCCTGACTTGGCACAGTGATGGATTGTGACCTAAAGTTGTAAGGCAGAGTAACCCTTTCATCCCCCAAGTTGCCTTTGGTGTGAGTGTTTCATCACAGAGACAGAGAAGCAACTAGTACAGAAAAGAGGCATGCCATCTAGAAAAAGAAGCCCCTGTCACTTAGATATAGATCTCCAACAGTGTCTGATGCCTGGCTGCTGCTGCTGCTGCTGCTGTCTCTGCTTGGAGATAGAGGTAGAAAAGCTCATAACTCTCACTGCTGAGGAGTCCTGTCATTTCGTGTGCTTGAGGTAACTCTGAAAAGCCTCAGGGCTGCTTCTCGTAGTACCGCCAAGTATTGCCAATCTTGGAAGACATAACAAGACCAGGGACTAGAAACATGCAGACACCGTGAGAAGGATCACATCTTTTCTCAAGTCTTGCTATCTCCTCCCAGCATCTTTTATTCATAAAGTTCAAGAGAGATCCTGCTGGCAAAGCAAAACTCCAGGTTTGTGGAACTTCAGCCATACAAAGCAGAGTGAAGAAAGAGCATTTGATGCTGAAGATCATCATTAAGCTGCTGGTAAGCATAGGGAAGTAGAAAGACTATATAATTCATCCAGTTTCTCTTGAGAGGAAATTTTTATGACACAACTTTTCTAAAATTTTCTCTTTACTACTATTGAGGCTTTAATATTCTTTACTCCCACAGACATATTTTGATCTGCCACAGGCCAATACCCATTCCCATACCTTTATATACCTTACAGAGTGACTTCCTGAAGAAAACTATTCATGCTATAGCTAAGTACAGCAGTGTTTAAGCACAACAAACACATTGCCTACGAAATGAGTCATGCCAAGCTCTGAAGTACAACAGATGTTCAAATCCCTACTCTTATCTGCAGGCAGTTTAGAAGTTAACTCTACACCCCAAGGAGGAAACTGTAAATCTCTCTTCAGTGGGCAGGACAGTTATGATGAATTGCTTGGCCCATTAAGCAGTTTTTAAGTTTACACTTCTCTGTATCCCAACTGAGCACTGGGAGAAATGTCAAGGCTCATGTCTGATTATGAGGAATGCTATTGTCTCATTTGCCTTTCTTATGGATCTGATAAAAGTAACTCAAAGAAATGGGGTTGGTTTTGTTCACAATTCCAGAATAAAATCTCCATGGTGGGGGAGCACAGTGGAAGTGGTTCCAGGCAGCTGGTCATGGTGCATCTACAATTGGGAAGCAGAGAGAGATTATGCTTAGCTTACTCCATCCTGTCAATAGCACCTAAGATCCAGGCCCTGGTAATGGTGCCATCCATCCTTGGAGGGAATCCTCACCTCAGTTAACCAAGATAATTCCTTATAGATATACCCAGAGGCCCATGTCCCAGGTGACTATAGATCTTACTAAGTTGGCAATAAGATTAACCAGCACAGGTAATCAGTAACTTGTATTTGTTGAACTATTCATGGTAGGAGGTTCCTTTGTTGTTTCAATAGCTTTATTCTTGATATGGCCAATATTATTTTCTATTTGCTTCAAGGTCTGATTAAAATTTGTATTGTTCCTGTGTAACTTTATAGATTAATATATTTTCTTATTTTTAAATAAAATCAAGTATAACCTAAATACCAAGGATATAAATTTTATCAAATTCTTATTGATAGGAAACCTTCAATTAAAAGAGTGCTTCAGTATGGTTTATTCTATAGGTTAATAAGGTTAATCAAAAAATAAGGAAAAGGATAGGGCCAAATCCATTTATAATTACAAACTCATTTTATTAAATGGCAACCAATTAACAGGTAGAAGGATAGGGAATAAGGAGTGGGCATTCTTAGAGTTCTCTTATTAACAAATCAGCTTTATTTAATGAGAAGGAATCATCATCCATCTTTTTCCAAAAAGTGACTATTTCCATAATAAACCTTTTAAGTTCTTCAGTATTAACATTGGTATATGAAGAATCATTCTGGTTTCTTGGGACCTATAAAAAAAATACAAGTTTAAAAGTGCTGCTGTGCTCTGGCCGGGGATTCTTCACATTTAGTAAATACACTACCCCAACGTGAAGACAGAAAGCCTTCCTTAGCTGATGGAGATTGATTAAACACAATAAAATTTGCTCAGAAATTGAGCAGTATTACAAGGGTAAGAAAATAGTGTTCCAGCTACAAAATCAGAGGAAGTAACAGTTTTTTGACACAGCAGCCTAAAAGACTTAACTTGGAAGATTATTATTAACTTTCAATGGAAAATTTTGAGACCACCAAAGACAAACAAGTGTATATTTTAGCACGGTGCTGTATGACATGAGTACATGAGAGAAAAGTTTTAAATCTCAGTTATTATTAATAACCAAAGCAAATATTATTTCCCCTGTGTAACATTTGACCTATTACATAGAGCTCAGATTTATTTTCTTCTCCTTATAAAAACTCGGAAACATTTGGTCAGTCGGTTTAAGCTAACACATCATCGTGAGAATGTTCACTGCGAAATGCTGCAGAATGCTCTCGGAGCAGCAGGCTCCAGCTTTTCCTAGACTATTTGATCTAATTAATTCTTCATGTCTACTTCCCTTGGAAAATTCAAAGTAGAGCTGTATAAATCTAAAATAGCTAAAGATTCAAACTATAGTTCACTTGGAAGGCTCTCCCCAAACATCTGAGTCTCTGTAGCTGCTAGGGGTGAGTAAGCGATCTTGTGAGGTTCTTTTTTCCTGCTTTTGAGATGAGACTCTTTAGATCTTCACAGGGAAAGGGGGCAGACGATCTACATTTGTTTTATAAAGCTAGCTACCATTTATGAGGGTAGAGTCTTCGCGTAAATTCACCTGGAAAACACTAGCGCACCACAACCTAGCTTTCAACATGCAGTTTTGAGAAAGGCAGACACCCAGGCCATGGAAGGTCAGGACTACCTTCCAACAAGGAGGCCATGTTTGATCCTCAAACGGAGGTTGCACTGTGTTTTCCTTCTCAAATCTACCTTCTAGATGCTGCCTTACATTAATCTTGAGTTCAGACTTTTTGCCTTCTTGCCATGATATTATCAGAGAACTTTCAGGTTACATATCTAATTCTGTACTCCTATCTTCCTAAGTTAACGAGGACAGTGAGGATTCCCAGAGGCTTCAATGATCTCCCATTAGACTATCTATCTCGCAGATTTGCATCCCTGTCCTTGACAAGGGCTGTTGTATCAGGACCACACAAGGTTAGAAAAGCATCACAGTCAGCGGTGCTGTGCTGTGTCTTCCTGGGAGTGCCAGCTTCTGAAGCCATCAGGAAGCGAGCAAGAATTGCCTTGAGGCCAAAATGTTGATCTCAGCATAGGACCTTGAATATGTATGCTTTTTCACTTTCTGTATTACAATGTTAGAGCCAGAAGCACAGTGAGAAAAAAAAAATGAGTGTCTGGACTGATCATATGCCTATTATAAACAGTATAGCTTTTTTGCAGGATGCTGCAGTCTCTCTTATATTTATCATATTAAAATTACTGGATTCCACTTCTAGATTCTTTGGAACAAGTCCCCTGTCAGTCAAAAGGAAGGAACCCATCCTCTTAGGATGGACATAGTTTTACATCTTGTGCTAGACAAAACTTCAAAAAGCCATGAACACTTTCGGCTAATTCCTGTCAGACCCAACAGCTTAAAATCAATTCTACTGAATTTAATATTGTTGTCTTTGGCAGACGTTTTCAGGTGTTAAAATGAACAGCACTAAGTAGCTCCTTCCAGCCAATTCATTTTATTACTTGGGAGATTTGTTAGCCAGTTTATTCTGGGGCTGGTGTGTGTGTGTGTGTGTGTGTGTGTGTGTGTGTGTGTGTGTGTGTGTGTGTGTGATCAGATTGTCTCTCCATTCAAATTTTAACACAATGCTGAGATTTTAGAAAAGGTATTATGCTCTCAAAAGGTTTGAGGCCCATATATGTTTTTCTGCACCCAGTGCTTTGTGCTCCTTAAATTGATATTCAGGCTGATGAATTAATGTTTTAGTTCATGAAATCATTTCATATTTGAGTGTAGGTGAGCACAACAGGCTTCTAGGTGATCTAGGAGTAGGTTGGTGTGTGGTGTGATATTTTAATGTCTTAAGGAGATGGGTCATTCAGTAAACAATAACACAAAGTATATCTCATTACTTACTGACCGTAGAAATCTGTTATGCGTCCTCTAAAGGTTACAAGAGAGAGACATCCTTGAAACAGAGTGCTTCTGACCTGCACAGCTCTGCACTTTGACTTAGTATTTTCTCAAGATGTTCCTCAAAAGTCAAAATATTAGACACACAAATGGACACACATAAACACACACATATACATGTTGGCACACATACACTTATGTGTACCACTGTGCATAAATTTATGTGCACACATTCAAACAAGCAAATGTGTGTGTGTGTGTGTATGTACATCACTGTCTCTAAAACAAACCATTGTTTAAAATATTCAATATTATGTTATTCAATGGTACTTTTATGTAAAATCTCTTTTTTCTATGAGTTTAATAGAGGAAATGAAGAGCACAAAAATATAATGATTTTTTTAATTGAGAGAAGACAGGAAAGAAACAAAAATTCCCTCTTATGAAGAATGTGCCCATATGTCTCAGCTGACCTTAAATCATGACACTCAGCAGTGCTTCATCAGATCACTCTAAATTCACCAATATCCTTCTTCTTTAAAGTTCTGTACTATTTACTCTCAGCAACTTATAGTGGGCTTAACTCAGTTCATCCATTTTCCAACACTATTGCTAGAGTAATTATAACAAGAATGTCAAGAGGCCTAACTGGTTACTACAGACCATTCCGATGAACTGCAATCTTTTTTTTGCCTGCTTTCTGCTCTTGTCACTTGCAGCAGTCTATAGGCTGATGCTTTGATGTGGACTTTCCATCTTGTTCAGCATTACATCTCCAGACAAAGTTGGTCTATAAGAGTCATTCACTGTCGATGGCATGAAATACTACATCCATCCATATGCCTTCGATCAGTAGCTATTAATCTTTAAAAGACATAATAACTTTTATTGTAAAAACTAAAACTACAGAATACCAACACTGCTTACTGAAATGGTAACTGGGACGTGCTGTTCAAAGCCTTTGAATAGGAATATAATTCTTAGGGAAACATGCTATGAGATTACAGTGGACGCATCTCAAAGTTAAGCAAGCCTTGTAATATAAACAAATCTGGGGAGCGGGGACCCCTAGGTATTCAAAGCCTTATGATATCACTCAGAATTACCTTTCCATACCTGTTTCCTGTCATCTTTTTCCATACAATGCTACTCTAGGAAAATGGACTATCTATGACTTAGCAAGCATCACACTGTAACACTAAGCCAGATAGTGTCTCACAACCCTTTCACTAAATCCTCAAGTTCTTACCTTTGAAGATGCCACCAAAGGCATGATCTTCCAGCAAGCCTTTGCTCACTCCCCTCTAACCAACTGTGTCTTTAATGATGACTTTGTCTGGGTTTTTCTATTCAATACAAAAGTTATTCTTACACTCAAGCTTCCCCTCCCACATTCTATTCTTAGCTTTATAAACACAGGTTTTATGAAAAACTCATCTTTAATTCTCTGCAAAAGTGAGTCAAGTTACATGCAAAAAAAAAAAAAAGAAAAGTAGTTGATCTATAAATATGGAGGAAATGGATCCAAGAAACGCAAGTAGTTCTTGACGTTCCTGCACAGTCTCCTTGCTGTCACCACCTCTCCCTGACACTCTGCCCCCTGCTGCAGCTCTGTGTCCCACAGGATTTGGAGTAAGAAGTGGTTAAGTATCAATGCCCCAAGCTCCTGTCCTCAGGGGCATGTTTAATGTTGCTGCATAGGAACTGACAGGGACCCCTCCATGGGAGATCTGTTTTCATTTGTCTCCAGCAAGGAAGTGTTTCTTCCACCACAGAGATCAAACCACTGCTTGCTTTCCTCTGTGTGGAAGACAGAACACACAGACAAGAGCAGGCTGGAGAGAAAAGCCCTCAGTCAACATTAGCGATAAAAACCAGCTCCCCACTTAACAAGGGAAGCTGGCAGACAATGCTCTTTCTGAGATTCTTGGAAAGGAGCATGGCTGTTTAACGGACTGAATTTAAAGTTGGCTCTGAGCGTTTGTATTGCACAGACGAAGACGCCAGAAGCAAATAGCCAAGAAATTAGCTCAGGAAAGTTCCAGAAAACAATCACTAGAACAACCCAAGGTCAAAGACGCTGTTGTACTGATGAAGAATTATCCTGGGATCCTCAGATAGGAGAAAATAACGTGCATAGCCCCTCGGAACTGGCCTGCTCATCAGGATGCTGAGTTAGAACAGAGAGCGGCAATGCAGGTGGCGATGGTATAACTGTTTATAAAACCATTACCATTAGCTTCCAAGTGATTCTATGAGGGACCATTTGGTATCTGCACCAGAGTCAACACGCCAGAGGAGAACGGAGGTGTGGACTTCCTTTGTCTTGTTTGAGAGGACACTGCTCTTACTGACGTCCCATACACTACTGCTGAGATATTTTAATTCCTCTCTACTTCAAAGGCCAGATCGGAGCGGCACTCTTTGATAATCCTCCTGGTGTCCATACCGCAGATATTTTGATTGCTTTCACCCTTACAAACACACGGATGCCTCCTGTTCAGCCCAGCCCCTTCTTCCACTGATAGAGACAGTGCTTGTTTTGAGAATCTCCCAGATCTGCAGAACTACAACCTTTCACATATTAACATTAACCATGCATCCCTTTGCCGGTCCAAGTGCTGACTCACTGACTGGAAAATTTAACGAAACCCTGGCATGGTTATGAACCTTTTTTCCACTTTGAGCTGACAATGCTACGTAAATGCTTTTTGCCACCTCTGGATCCTAGGGCTTTAGCAGGAACTGCCGGCAACTTACTGAGGGTATCAGGAGCTTTAATGCCCTGCTGCCTCAGTGTTAACTTTCAATATCTGGAACTGAGACAAGAACCTCACATTCCTCTAAGGTAGTCGCTAAAATTGTTCCTTCCTATTCACATACTCAGGGTCTCATTGATAAATAACACTGAAGCTCAGGCAAATGGTTCCTAGAGTAATCAGCACAATGGCAAAGGGAAGTTGATGCAGCTGCAGAGATATGAAATAAGATAGGCCTTATGGATTTCTTTATAGCACCCTGTAGAGGAGATTTATTGGTAAGTCCCATCTTTATGGTAAATGATACATAAATAATGGTGAAGGTGGATACGGCGTATATATGAAAAATCACAAAGCAGGCATAAGTTGGGTGAAAGCCAGCATTGCTAAGGGTGAATGGTTCTGCTTACTTCTAAATAGTCTCAGCCAGTGATGGATGCAAAATTGTAACATCTCCAAATGCAGTTTTCTTTCAAGGTAAAGGAGAGGCCACTCTCTGACAAATGGAGCTTCTGACTTCTACAGCAGGAAGGATACCTTTCTCTTAGTGCAAGGGAATGTGCTCTCTGTCAAAGCCTCCTCTGGAGGAAAACCTTATTCATATCCACAGAGTGCATCCTAACTCCCAGGTCCCACGGTTCTCACACGGTGTTCCTAGAGTGCATTCTTGCTCCCATGTCCCATGGTCCCCACACGGTGTTCCTAGAAAGAAATGAGAATCCCAGCTAAATCTACAGGGTCATAAACACAGTAATGTATCACCTGGGAGCCCACATCTCCATGTTCTGTCTGCACTGCAGTGATTTCAATAAGATGGACATATATCATGCACACAAAAACCCCACCACTTTTTGAGACTCACAGATCCCTTTTGATTAAGGTCCTTCCTTGTCCATGCCTAGAGATGACATGAACTGGGAATGCACAAGTATCTGTAACCTTACAAAGCCAAAGCAGGTCAGGGGGGTCTGGCATTCAGTTTCCCTGTGTCTTTCTTTTTTCTTCCTCTTCCTCTTCCTCTTCCTCTTCCTCTTCCTCTTCCTCTTCCTCTTCCTCTTCCTCTTCCTCTTCTTCTTCTTCTTCTTCTTCTTCTTCTTCTTCTTCTTCTTCTTCTTCTTCTTCTTCTTCTTCTTCTTCTCTTCTCCTCCTCCTCCTCCTCCCCCTCCTTCTTCTTTGTTTTTCTTCCCCCTAATTCAGAGTCCTTTCCTAATGCCTACCCAAACTTTTTCATTACTCGACCACCCACATTTTTTTCCTCTTTGTAATTTTCTGCTATTGTGATTCCAATGTTTGAGAATAATCTATTATTGTAATCAGGGTAAGGGTATATAAAGGACTGGACTATCTGAAAGCTATATTAGTGTTCAATTCATTTAACTCAGTTACAGACATCCCTCATTCTGACAGTACATCAAGATGTGCTGGCTGCATCTTGACAGAGCTCTGCTTCTTCCTCTGGCTTAACTCCCTAGGTTAATCCAAGCTGTAGGCAATTTGCATTTTTTAAAATTCCACGATGGCTTTGAGTGATCCTACAAATGCACAGAGCTGAGAAAAAAATCAACAAGTTAATGATTTCATGACTGGAGAAAGAAACTACTTTTGGGTATTAACTATTATATAAAAGTGAATATAGTTTTCAATAATAGTTTCCAAAGCTTCCTTAAATACCTGAATAGATAAGGCTGTGTGATACAGTCAGCAAAAAGGCTATTTAAGCATCTGCAAGCTTTTTTTTTTTTTTTTTGAGGGGGAGCGTCATTTTCTTTTTAAGCTTAAGCTTTTAAATCTTGAAAGTCTGGGCCTGGTACCTCAATCAGAGATGATAAATGAACTACTGAATTGGAAGAAGATGCTGCTGTTATTTTAACCAGTAAACTAACTCAAGGTTAATCTGGGTGTTATTTAACCTATTGAAAGTGTTTTGAGTGAACATATGGTTTCTATTGTGAATCAAGGCACAGTTTTAACTATGAATAGAGATAATTACCCTTTAGACTTTAAACATTTATATGTGTCACACTGAGGCAGAGCACTATTCATGGTCAATAGGTTGAAAGGTTACAAAGTTGAAAATGGAAATCAGTACTTTTGAGTAAAACTGTATAGCTGTGGCAAATACTGCAATTCACTACTGCTCTCTCTTGGAAATAGTTTGTAATGACACTCTGGAAATCAGCCATAATGTACATGGTCACTGAACACCTTGATCTCAGTGGAAGACCTAACCTTTAAAGATTAGAACATATGTCTATATTACTGACAGCTTCATCAACTGAATTCTAGATGGTAATGTTGCTATTGTTAATGATACAGAAAAGCAGAGAAATCTGACATATTGTTAAACTCCATTTAAAATGTGCCTTCTGTGATTCTGATCTGAAAATTTAATAGAAATAAGCTTTTGAGCGTCTAGAGGAAGGTAGAAATTTCATGAATTGCTCATCATGACCTTAATACTTTAAACCTAAACAAAAACTCCTTAAAATAGAGCCAGAAAGCCCTGCAAACATTCATAGGACTTCAGAATGGATGTCTTAGAGTCTCACAAACCATGGCCCATTCTGATATAATAACAGCAATTTCCAAACTATTAAGAGAGCCAAGGGGCAGTTATTCATTTTGGTTTTTTTTTTAAGACCTGAAATGATTTCAACATTAAAGAATTATTTTATCAAAATTATAAAATTGGCAGAATGTGGTTATAAACATGAAATTCTCCAGGCACCTTTCCTTTCCCATGTGTGTCTGCACTTCCAGCATAGCCTCCACCTTCAACTGAGTGGTGACACCACTTCTGTAAAGTAGCAGACTTACCACAGGCAAACAGCTACGGTGACTGCTGCCGCCACTCTTGCATACCTCAGGACATTAGTGCCCTCCGTTTTCTTAGCAAAAGGAAGCACAAAAAGTGTATGGGCATCAGCTTTGTCAATCAGGTTGCACAGAAACATTGAATATATGCCTGCGTCATTTAAGGGTTTCATAGCTGTTGATTTACAGCACCTCAAGATGCCACCCAAAAATCCCAAATGACCACAAAGTGTTTTGAAAAATAACATTAAGATAACAAAATGCAGAAACTCCAGGATGTCAGACAAGAACCAGTCCAGGTTTGCAGACTGTTGACATGTACATGGGCCTTCATCTTCTACAAGCATTTTTTTTTTTCATTCATAAGCAATTGTCATCTTTTATCTCTAAATGTGTTACATTATAATTGATGACTTTCAGACATTAAGCATTTATTAAAGAAGCCCATATCTCTGTTAGCCGTGTTCTTCATCATAGTGCAAAAGCAGTGAGTGAGACTCCTGAAATGTTAAGGGTCTCCAACTCATCAGTTAGCTCACCAACAGGGGACGTGCAGAAGTGTGACTCTGCATGGCCCCTTTACATGGGCCTAAAAGAGAAGCAGCTGAGATAGGAATAAATCCAAAAGCAGGAAGTGTCCCACAAAATGCTACTGCTGTTGGACACAAATGTAAAGTGTAATGATTTTCAAAAGAACAAAGACTATTCAGTAGACCAAATTAAATTTGTTCCCAACAATTTATTCATCACTCGTTTAACAAAGAAAATAAAGACCAAGTAGGTAGCATGTTCTGAAACAATGAATTTTACATAAAAAATGCACAATTACCAATCTCTGGGACACTAAGTACTATGCACATCAAGTAGAGGAATGCATAGGTCACATGTTAAACACATGTTTAAACTATTATACACTTCATCCTTAGCAATTTTGAAAATAATTTTATAGCAAAAATAGATGTCAGATGTTGGTCTAAGCATGGGATATCAGAATCTTCACTCCTATTCAATTATTTATTATATTACTTTTATAACTATTAGTCAAGCATTTCATAGAGTTTCAGGACACAAATTTTTTTCATTTTGCATATGAATTTTATTTTCCAAGTTATCTTTTAATGTCCACTGCTGTGCCCCCAAACTGCTAATCTTTTAAGAAAGGAATTAGATAAAAGGATGGATCTAAAATTGGTATGTCTTTATAACATATATAAGGTATTTCAATGTAAAATAACATAATTTCAATGTGATTTTATGTCTACATTTTCTGTGTTTTCATAAGAAATGCATTTGTATTAAATTCTCAAAGTGCCTATGTTAATTTTTTCCTTAGAGTCATGAAATATTTAAGGCAGTACCTCAGTCTTTGTCAGAGCAAGGAGATGAAAGGAATCCAAGGGATTGAACTCTGGGAGATGAAAATTTTTATAACAATAGTTCTGAACATTTGAATTAACAAAATCCCAGAAAGAAGTATTTACATATCACCTCTTTCCAATTAATAATTCTTATGAGTTATTATCCCCTGATAATTAACATAGAAATGCAGAGGATGCTCTGAACACAGTGCCAAAAACATGATCATACATGTCAATACATGATAATACATGTTAATACATGATAATACATGTTCTATACCCATCCATGAGTTCCTGTATTCAGGAAACATCGAGGGATCCAGGGATCGGCTTGGATGAGTATCATCCTTTCTCAGGGAATTTGCTATCTGGATTGTGTTGTTAACTTCATCTACACAGATTTCTATTCCTAAACAGAAATAGATTTCTACTTTTTCTCCCCAAATCTTTTTGTTACCTTTATAATTTCCAACAACTCTCTTTAAAATGGCATCCAGTCTGCATTCCATCTAAAACCGAATGTAAACTCATCACACCCCGGAGGTGGAAACTTTACTCTCTACACACACCTACCTGGGGGAGTTAGGAAAGAAAGTTATCTGTATCTCCCCACGTGGGTGTTGCTCCCCCTTCTAAGAAGAACCGCAGTATCCACACTTTGGTCTTCCTTCTTCTTGAGCTTCATGTGGTCTGTGAATTGTATCTTGGGTATTCTGAGATTTTGAGCAAATATCCACATGTCAGTGAGTGCATACCATGTGTGTTCTTTTGTGATTGGGTTACCTAACTCAGGATGATATTTTCTAGTTCCATCCATTTGCCTAAGAATTTCCACATGGAGGGACCCATGGCTCCAGCCACATATGTAGTAGAGGATGGTCTTGTCAAACATCAATGGGAGGAGAGGCTGTTGGTTCTTTGATGGCTCCATGCTCCAGGGTAAGGGGATGCCAAGACAGGGAAGCAGTAGTAGGTGGGCTGGTGAGCAGGGGGAGGGAGGATGAGATATGGGGTTTTCAGAGGGGAAATGAGGAAAGGGGATAACATTTGACATGTAAATAAAGAAAATATGTAATTAAACTTTAAAAAAAAAGAAAGAAAAGTATCTTTGAAGTTGGTTTCAAATAGAAGTTCAATTGATTCATGTCATGTCTACTTCTAAACAAAATAGCATATTGGTTAATGAGGTCATTTCTATAAAGTTTATAAGCTCCTTGGAAAGCAGCAATGCACAAATACCAGATATTGTAAAATAAATTTCTCCATCACTTTAAGTCCTCTTGGCAAGACCATTATTTGAAGCTGTGAGTCCTAGTCATGTGAGATATCACATGATATTCCCGATGCTTATAATCCTGAAGAATGAAAATGATAGGATTGACCTGTAAAATAGTCCTTGTTACTATTTTAGTATATATTGAAACATTTGTTAAGAATGTACTAAAAAAAGAAATATAATTTTAGGAAATTCCCGAAGAAGCCACCTGCAAAACCACGTGATGACCCAGGACTGCAGAGCACATCCAGCTTTTTACTTTACCCCATTTTATCACATTGGCTGGCGGGAGAATTACGTCATACTCAGCCCGGGGCTTGTCACAGGAGACTAGGAGTGCAGAGAAAATCATGGGGCCACACTAAAGGTATTTCAGGAAACAAACAAACAAACAGCAATGTAATAATTCTGGTAAACTGTCTAAACAAATATATATTCTTAATTTGTTCATATTTTCTTATCCAGAATAGTTCCTAGGAAAGAGAAATGATCATTGTTGGTGCTCTGATAGAACTAGAAGGATGGAGTAGATCCTTCAGAAGGCATGACTAGTTTCCATGGGACCGGACTAGTAGAAGCATTTTGCTTGTGAGAAAGCTTTCACGTCTTCCACGTTGCTTCTTCTGCTACTATGTTAGGCAGTGATTGGAACGAGCACACATTAGTAAGGACGTCCAGCTTCGGCACTTCCAAAGCCACATCGAATGTCTCCATAGTGCATTTGGACCCCATCCTTTCCAGGTCAGTCTGCTACTGAGCTGCAGAAAGCATGGGTGCTCATCTTAGAGTCCTCGAACCTACACAAGCACACGCTGTAAAAACCCAGCGATGACATTCAGGTCTTTCCTTTTCAAACACATTCTTTATTTGTCTCATGAGTTGGAAATTCCAGAATCTGGATCATCAAAGTAATAAAGTAATGGAAATGAAAATAACCCCCTGTAACCGGTGCAGTCGTTGGAAGTATAGTAGCACTCTGCTGGGTAGAGAGGTGAAAGTTCCTGCCTGAAAACCAACCACAGGCTTTTCTTGAAGATATGTTTTGCTGGCTTTATACTCAATTGTTCTATAACACCTGTTAAAAAATTTTATCAATCCCATTTACAGGGGATTGTAAACACTTTTAGTGTTTATTCAAACTAATTTTTGTTTCAGTTCTTTCATTTTTCAAAGCATTTCCGAACTGTATATCTAAGCTAGAGAAAGTAAAACATTCAAGATAGACTGAAATTACTTTCTAGCACAAAAAATCAAGCCCAGAAATGTATCCTAAATGCTTCAAAACCCACTCTTTGCATCAATCACTGCTTTCAATCATTTGGATTTCTTGCCTGGTTACCTTGGTTGAAATTGAAAAAGTAAGCATTCGCGACACTGTTAAATTAAAATCAGGAATGCAGGCATGCAAACTGGTCTTGTAAAACATGTAAAACCCAATGTCATTTTTGATCTCAAAAACTTGTTCACTCTATAAAAGATTGTGGCCATTCACATTGTTTCAATGAGGAAAGAATGGGGTTCATAAATACATGAGGGACAAATTAAGCATGCAAAATGGTTTTGTTTTGCTATTACAAAGATGAGTCTATGAAAAAACCCACCAGCAAGTCTGTCAATGTTCAGTTTGTCTTTATTATTACCAGTAGTGTGCATATAAACTAATTTTGCAGGTGGGCTCATTGCACCTGTTTATCTAATGACAGTCCTTAATGCACTGTCTCCCTCAGAAAAATACATGCAAACATAAATATGAAGGCCCTGTGTCAATTTCAAGACCACTAGCCATGTTCAACACTATTTGGGTACAAGAATCAAATTTCCTTAATAGATAAAGATTGTGTAAATAGCCTGCCCTAGAATAGCTACTGCGAGGGCACATAGCTTGCTTGGGATAACAAACACATGCCCTCAAAAATGAATCATATTACTGTGTCTCCTGTTCTTACCAAGAATTCTATAAGAAACAGCAATGGAATAACGTGTTACCTTTTTCAGTGACTCCCTGACCCATGCCTTTAGTCTGTGAACACTAGGCTTCTGAGCCTGGGTCAATTCTACTGTATTGACTGTCCTGCTGTTTTACTGTTTTACAGGCAAAAGCACAAACTGATGGAGTGACTTTTCTCCTAAATCACATCAAGAGTGAGTGACTAAGGTGCAAACAGCTTTGATGTTTGTGTTTTTCCTGATTACCTAGCAAGAAGCTAGGCACAGAATTTTCTTATGATAGGATTTTTTTAGTTAACAATACATTTTTCTTCTCTTTCAGAAATGTAATTTGGGGGATATGTTGCTTCATGCTGTGAAGAACATCTATTTAGGAGCGTGTCACGTAATATTGGTCCGTGTTTTATACCAGATGGTAAAAGTATTTGATCTAAATGCTTACCTTCATGTAGCCTGCTGTCTGCTTGCTGATGTGTGTTTGTTTGTTTGTTTGTTTGTTTCACTTGTTAATGTAAGAATATGGACATTTCTGATTTTTACTAAAGTTTTACCTTTTCATGCACATGAAATGTTAATTCTGAAGTGGAAAGATGGTGAGGAATATATTTGTGTTATTGAAACGAAGCACAAGTCAGTGATTAATTTCATAGTTCTCATACATTCTCTGCTCGATGTCCAGCACTCTCAGGGTTGTGAATCCCACAGCAATGGAATGTTACCCAGATGTGAAGTATTACAGTTTGTGTGCTTAACTTTGTTCTGGAAGGAAGTTACACTAGCTCTGGAAGATCACTCATGTCTGCCATGAGATAGAGGGACTTCCTCTACTTTGACTGAGAGAATATAGAATCCTATCTGCTCTCCACTCCAGCACAAATAGAAAAATACAGCTCATTAAAAGCAAGCTTTGTACTTACAAAATCATGTATGCCATACCTCTTTCTAAGAAAGTACTTCACATAGAAGAAAATTTCCAGTGTAGAAAAATTTGATGAGATCTAACATGGTGTCAGATTATGACAAATTGAATCCAAACTCTAAAATTTATTTTTGAAATTTCAGTTGGCCAGACTAGCTTCAGCATGAGCTAACTATGCAAAGGAAATCATGCTCTAAAATCCACTGTCAGTGCAGATTCATTCTGTCTTTCAAATCTTTAAATAGCTCCATAACACTGTCAAGGGTGGGTGTAAGGAATAGAAGGAGTCAATACGCACTAGCTCACCTTAGAACAAGCTGTATAAATGGCTGGGTGGGTGTGTGTGTGTGTGTGTGTGTGTGTGTGTGTGGGTGGGTGTGATTTCCCACTTAAGTGTTAGATGCGAAACAAATTTGGCACAAGCCAGAAAACTAAGATGATGGATACAACTTGGAGGGTTTTGTTTGTTTGTTTGGTTGGCTGGTTGGTTTGGTGTTTGTTTGTTTGTCTGTTTTAAACAGGGTTAAGGTGGAAGACTATTTATTCCCCCTTAAAGGGTTTAAAATCTATAATGTAGTTGATAATCTTGTACTGTGTTTTCTGTATTTCAACCAGGGACAATAGTTTGTATATTATACACAAATTTCAGCTCATGAAAATAAATTTGTGTCTCCCAAATTTCCTACCTATTCCATGTTAGGAACAAGGCTACAACTATTCTCTTCAAAGGATTTGATTGTCCACATGGACAATCGTTTCTAAGTGCTAAAGCAAATTAATTTAAATATACATAATGTTGGGATGTATGGCAGGCATATTTACCACCTTACTGTTACTTGTGTGTGTAATGAAAAGTGTGTGAAGTACCAAATGATACATTTATATGACTTCTTGATGCTTTGGAAATGGTGGAATGTATGCTGACAGGAAAGACCCTGGTTGGGAGATTAAGGATATCTACTTGATATATTTTTATACAAATGAATAGGATTCTGTTGTTGATTATTACAAACTTATACTAATCAGCCATAACTAATACTGTATAAAATAAAAAGCAAGTGAATGCCATGGACTCTCTTCAAAACATGTAAATGTGTAATGTTTGCTACCTAGTGAGGCTTATTTATCCATACATGTTGAATTGTCTGTGTGTCTGTGTGTCTATATTTATACTTTAACACTTTGTACTGCACAGGAAACATACATATAATTTTATATGCCTAATTTTAAAAGTAATTAATTTTTGAAAAGAATACTATTTGATAGAAAGTAAGCAATATTTACTGATTGGTGATTCTAAGTGGCGTATGTACTACATAATGTTTACAGTAGGATGAGCATATCTTTCCTAAGTATATACGATTATTCCTTGGTGAGAAAACATACAATATACGTAATTGCAGCATCATTTTCATCTACATTATATCAGCGGAATCTAGAACCACCAGTAGCCAACAAAGGCTTATATTCCCTCTTACACTATCGTTTACTGCTTGATTACCAGCCTTCCTTCCAAACCTCTTTGTGAAAAACTTTCCAACCTCTGGTTTCCCCATTTCTATTCCCCATTGTACTGGCTGGATTTGTGTGTCAACTTGACACAGCTGGAGTTATCACAGAGAAAGGAGCTTCAGTTGAGGAAATGCCTCCATGAGATCCAACTGTAAGGCATTTTCTCAATTAGTGATCAAGGGGGAAAGGCCCCTTGTGGGTGGGACCATCCCTGGGCTGGTAGTCTTGGGTTCTATAAGAGAGTAGGCTGAGCAAGCCAGGGGAGGCAAGCCAGTAAAGAACGTCCCTCCATGGCCTCTGCATCAGCTCCTGCTCCCTGACCTGCTTGAGTTCCAGTCCTGACTTCCTTTGGTGATGAACAGCAGCATGGAAGTGTAAGCCGAATAAACCCTTTCCTCCCCAACTCGCTTCTTGGTCATGGTGTTTGTGCAGGAATAGAAACCCTGACTAAGACAAATTGGTACCAGGAGTGGGGTATTCCTGTGACAACCTGACCATGTTTTGGGGAGGACTGTGGAAGGACTTTGGAACTTTGGGCTTGAAGATCCATTCGTTGTTAAGAGCTCTGTCAGATGTTGTGTAGGAGCTTGGAAGATAATGCTGAGAACAGTGCAGAAGATGGAGGTCTGGTTTGTGAAATTTCAGAGGGAAAATTAAAGACTCTCTTCAGGGGCATTGCTGTTTTTATTGTGAAGATTTTGTAGTTCTGGTTAGCTGGGGCTGAAGAATCAGCTGTGATTAACAAGATACCAGAACTACTATAGCAAAAACTTTGCATTACTGGGACTACTGATGCTGGTTAGCTGGAGCTAAGAAATTAGCGGTGATTAAGAAGAGACCAGCCAGGGATCCATCCCATAATCAGCTTCTAAACGCTGACACCATTGCATACACTAGCAAGATTTTGCTGAAAGGACCCAAATTTAGCTGTCTCTTGTGAGACGATGCCGGAGCCTAGCAAACACAGGAGTGGATGTTCACAGTCAGCTATTGGATGTATCACAGGGCTCCCAATGGAGAAGCTAGAGAAAGTACCCAAGGAGCTAAAGGAATCTGCAACCCTATTGTTGGAACAACATGATGTACTAACCAGAACCCCAGAGCTCTTGTCTCTAGCTGCATATGTATCGAAAGATGGCCTAGTCGGCCATCAATGGAAAGAGAGGCCCATTGGACTTGCAAACTTTATATGCCCCAATATAGGGGAATGCCAGGGCCAAAAGAATGGGAATGGGTGGGTAGGGAAGTGGGGGGCGCTATGGGGGACTTTTGGGATAGCATTGGAAATGTAATTGAGGAAAATATGTAATAAAAATATTAAAAATTAAAAAAAAAAAGAGACCAGCATCGTTGAGGTGACATCTTCTGGGAAGTGTTTTCTGAAAGCACAAAGAGGCTGTGTTCCAGAGATAGGAAAGGTTGTACTCCTTCTGCAGTGGGACTTGGTAATGTGTAAAGGTCACCCGGGTGGTACTGGTTTTGAAGGCATGAAGGGGTCATGCAGAGCAGCTGAGGCTCGGCACTGTGAGGCCATGGAAGGCCATTGGTGAAGGTGCAGCCTCAGTTGCAATTAATGGCCCAGGACTGAAGGGGTCATGCAGTGTTTTGGAGATGCCAGTACCATGAGATGACCACCAAGAGCAGCAGCAGCAGTGGAGTACAAGCATCTGGAGCCCAGAGGACGACGTGTGTGCTACAAAGGGCATGGCTGGAGAAGTGACCCAAGCCCTTGGAGGAGCCCAGAAGATCGTGAGTTGGATCCCAGACGTTGGACGGTTGGAGATTGATTTTTGCTTTGATTGTGACTGTGCCCTGATATTTTCCCTCTTGAAGGAAGAAACTGTTTTAGTGGAGCCCACAGTTAAGAGACTTTTAATTGTAAAAAGACTTTGGATTTTAAAAGAGATGGATATTTTAAAGAGATTGAAATTTTAAGAATATGTAAAGACTGTGGGACTTTTAAAGTTATTTAGATCTTGGGGATGAATAAGAATGTAAGGGTTGAGGCTTACTAGTGATGTGTTTGTGTGTCAAGTTGACAAGGGGTCAATTGTACTGGCTGGTTTTGTGTGTCAACTTGACACAGCTGGAGTTATCACAGAGAAAGGAGCTTCAGTTGAGGAAATGCCTCCATGAGATCCAACTGTAAGGCATTTTCTCAATTAGTGATCAAGGGGGAAAGGCCCCTTGTGGGTGGGACCATTCCCTGGGCTGGTAGTCTTGGGTTCTATAAGAGAGTAGGCTGAGCAAGCCAGGGGAGGCAAGCCAGTAAAGAACGTCCCTCCATGGCCTCTGCATCAGCTCCTGCTCCCTGACCTGTTTGAGTTCCAGTCCTGACTTCCTTTGGTGATGAACAGCAGCATGGAAGTGTAAGCCAAATAAACCCTTTCCTCCCCAACTCGCTTCTTGGTCATGGTGTTTGTGCAGGACTAGAAACCCTGACTAAGACACCCATTCCTAGAAATTAGCTTTTAAGGAACCATGTATGTGTGAAGTTTGGTAATATTTGTCATCTATAACTGCTTATTTCAATTTAGCTAATTCTTCCAGTTCTCTTCATATGCTCATAAATGGCACGAACTTCACTGAGATTTCAGTTTGCCTTGGCTATAGAAGATTAAGCAGTCTCATAACACAGCAGGTTGCCACAATAGTCACAGCAGAGACAATAAGATGTGGTGAATATAATGATGAAGAAAGGAAGTGGGTTACAGAATGAATGTCTGACTTGACTTTCTCAGTTACCATCATTAAGTAGAGTCAGAAGACTTGTTGGGCATTGCACATAGCAGAAACAGTTACTGATACCATATGAATATGTATATCATGTATAAAGTGTGTAAAACTATATATTTGTATGTATGTATTCACATAAACACATATTCACATGCACATACACATATGTAAACATACAAATAGTGTCTCAAAATATTGCCAATTACCTACTCATATTGTTCAAATCTGCAGAGCAGAAATGGAATCCTTGCAAATGGTCCTGAGGACATGGGAGCCTGAGTAAATATGACTGTCTTTCCAGACACACACTTTTTGAACCATAGAAACTTGGACATGGAACTTTGAACCTCAGCTTCTACATTTACTACACAAGATAACAGTACTACCTATGTCAACAGTATTAGTATGAAGCAAGAATGAGTAAGATTATATTTGTGTATAATCAATGATGTAGTAGCATGTGACAGATATAAATGAACCAATAGATTTGATCCTAGTCACCAGTCCTTGTATAGCAAGAAAACAGTGTGTACTATGGAGAATCAAGAGGTGCTCAGTTGCAGTTTGGTGACTGTATATGTAAAAAAAGGACTTAGTGGGAAAAGACCTGAAGGTACAGAAAAGATCAGCGCTCACTTCATATTAGAGAAGGCATAAATCTGCCTTAGGAGACCCACAGAGCTTCAGTAGGCGTGGACTCCTGGAGTAGATGTTTCAGTTAACAAAATGACCAATGTATTATACATATTATCAAAGACAGTGATTTTAAATGTTCTTGTAAAGACATTCTAAGTAATGAAAAAAACAATGGAAGACTGAATGCCTGGAGACCTCTGGAGACTGAAAATAATAACCTGCTTTGGGGTGACAGTTCCCTAACCTGAGTGTCAGCTAGAGGGACTCTAGATTAAGTGTTTTATAAAAACTATTGCTCTTTTCTCCTATTGTCCCTGTTCAGTCATCATCTGAGCTTTGTCCTTTCAGTGTCTTCTATGGACTAAAAATCTACCAACTCAGGAAGCCCACTTTAATTTACCCTGTTTGCCTATGTCCCTCTAACACTTACTTGCTCTGAATAAATGCAAACTAATAAGTATTGAGAAAAGTCCATGTGCTTCCTTTTAACTAGCATCATATATTTATAATAGCTACATATGATCAGTACAATTCAATATACCACAGTTTCTGATTTTAAAAATGCAAGGAAAGAAGCTAAATGAAATTGCTTAAAATTCTCTATGGAGGTCTTTGGTGGAAAAATGGGATATGACCACAGCATTGGTCTTAACCATTAACTTCTATGGTATCCAAATCCATGTTCAATAGGGAAGCAGGGAACCAAACATTATTTAAAGACCATCCTTAGGTCTGGCATGTTAAAAATCTTCTACTATAGAAAAAACTGTAATAACTGACTAGATTTCCAAATGTAGCCCATCAATCATGATCTTTAAAATGAGAGATCATGCATTTGATCAGTAACAATTTTACTAATGCAATAAAAGTAAAACATGAAATAGCCTATAAAACCCGGCCTACACTATCATAGCATTATAAAAGTCTATGGATGGCAAATCACAGTTATATTTTCTTACTATAAAATAATAACTATGCAGAAGCTTGAGTGTTGGGATTTAGCTATGTCTGAAAACGCATTTCACATTGTGGCTAAATCTATCTGCTTTTCCATTTTATACTCAATCCTAACTTGTTATAATTTCTGGTTCATTCATTTTACATAGGAAAGTTAGACTAAATAATAGTTTAAATGTAAGTGGTGGTTTAAATACAGGAGACCTGCAGAGTACTATTGAGTTCTCAAATAACTTCTGATTTTTCCAGGTGCAATTTATCCAATTTAACCTCATTATCCTCACTTTATCCTCCCAACAAGAGGTCTGTGGGCCACTTTAAGGTCCTTTGTACATTAGTGCTTCTAAGGAGCGATGGATGTAATGACAGAGGGTGAAGTTCAAACAGCCCATTTTGCTGACGCCTCTGTCATTTTAAAGAGTTTTTGACTGAGGCATAAAATTAGCACTTCTAATTGAAGTGTGATTTATTTTTGATATAATGGGCCCAATTTTTGTTCTTTATTCATTCCACTATGCAGAAAAGATTTCATTTGGTCTCAGCATCCCATGACAGCATATGCCTGGGTTTCTCAAGCAACGTCATGTAACTTAAGGGTCTGTTTTCAAGTGTTATGTGCACAGATTTGTCTTTTAAATCTCTTAGCTTCTCACCAGTTGCTGTTCTCAGCTATACTGCACATAGACATTTGAATTTACTGTTTAATCTGTGAATTGTTGACTGTTTGTTTTGTATTCCTTCCATTTCACAGCCTTTACTATCCCACCCAGTCCTGCACATGCAGGTTTCAGTATTTACCTTGCTCTATCATGTAGTTCATAGAGACACAGACCTTTAGCAACAGAAGCAGAGACAGAACCCATAAGAACCTGAGAGTATCTTTCAAACACCCATGTTCTCCACTAAGGTAAAGCAGATTCTCTTAACAATCCTCCAGGAAGGGATTACCACACACCAATCAGTAACCTTCCTCTACTCACAGGATTGCTGGCTCCCTGCCAGCAGGGCCAGGTAAGAGGAGAGAGGTTCTGGTCCTGCCAGGGTCTCTCCAGGCTGAGCAGATGTCTGGTGTCGTTGGCCCAAAAGAAACACACTGAGCTTGGAGTCTCGTTGAAGCAGGAACTCAACTTTATGGCATCAGCCTCTTGTTTATATAAGTTTGGAATGTAAGGAGGGGGAATTTTGGTGGGGCAAGATGACATAGGCTGCGAGAAAGGGTTGGCAGAATTAATATACTAAAAATGGCCATCTTGCCAAAATCAATCCACAGATTCAATGAAATCCCCATCAAATTTCCAACTCAATTCTTCATCGACTTAGAAAGAGCATTTTGCAAATTCATTTGGAATAACAAAAAACTAAGAATAGCAAAAACTATTCTCAACAATAAAGGAACTTCGGGGAATCACCATCCCTGTCCTCAAGCTGTATTACAGACCAATACTGCTAAAAACTGTACCGTATTGGTACAGAGACAAACAGGTAGAACAATGAAATAGAATTGAAGACCCAGAAATGAACCCACGCACCTATGATCACTTGATCTTTGACAAAGGGGCTAAACCATCCAGTGGAAAAAGACAGCATTTTCAACAAATGATGCTGGTTCAACTGGTGGTCAGCATGTAGAAGAATGCAAATCAATCCATTATCTCCTTGTACAAAGCTCAAGTAGAAGTGGATGAAGGACTACCACATTAAACCAGATACACTAACATGAATAGAGGAGAAAGTGGGAAAGAGCCTCAAACACATGGGCATAGGGGGAAAGTTACTGAACAGGACACTAATGGCATATGCTCTAAGAGCAAGAATCGACAAACGGGACCTCAGGAAATTGCAAAGCTTCTTTAAGGCAAAGGACATTGTCAATAGGACAAAACAGCAACCAATAGATTGGAAAAAGATCTTTACAAACCCTACATCCAATAGAGAACTGATATCCAATATATACAAAGAACTCAGTAAGTTAGACTACAGAGAATGAAATAACCCTGTGAAAAAATGTTGTACAGTGCTAAACAAAGAATTTTCAATTGAGGAATATCGAATGGCTGAGAAGAACCTAAAGAAATGTTCAACATCCCTAGTCATCAGGGAAATGCAAATCAAAACAGCCCTGAGATTCCACCTCACACCAGTCATAAAGGCTAAGATCAAAAACTCAGGTGGGAGCAGATGCTGGTGAGGATGTGGAGAAAGAAGATCACTCCTCCATTGTCAGTGGGATTTCAAACTGGCACAATCACTCTCGAAATCAGTCTGGTGGTTTCTTAGAAAACTGGACATAGTATTACCTAAGGATCCACTTCTGGGCATATACCCCCAAAAATGTTCCAACATATAACAAGGACACAGCTCCACTATGTTCATAGTAGCATTATTTATAATTGCCAGAAGCTGAAAAGAACCCAAATGTCCTTCAACAGAGGAATAGATACAGAAAATATACAATGGAGTATTACTCAGCTATTAAAAACAATGACTTAGTAAAATTCTTAGGCAAATGGATGGAACTAGAAAATATCATCCTGAGTGAGGTAACCCAGTCGTACCCAGTCACAAAAGAACCCATAGTCACAAAAGAACACATGGTATGCACTCACTGATAAGTGGATATTAGCCCAAAAGCTTGGAATACCCAAGATACAATTCACAGGCAACATGAAGCTCAAGAAGAAGGAAGATCAAAGTTGGGTGCTTTTGTCCTTCTTAGAAAAGGAAACATAATACTCGTGGGAAAAATACAGAGACAAAGTGTGGAGCAGAGATTGAAGGAAAGGCCATCCAGAGACTGCCTCACCTGGGGATCCATTCCATATACAGTCATCAAACCCAGACACTATTGTGCATGCCAAGAAGTGCATGCTGACAGGAGCCTGATATAGCTGTCTCTTGAGAGGTTCTGCCAGAGCCTGACAAACACAGAGGAGGATGCTTACAACCAACGATTGCACTGAGCACAAGGTCCCCAAACAATGAGTTAGAGAAAGGATGGAAGGAGCTGAAGAGATTTGCAACCACATAGGAAGAACAACAATATGAACCAACCAGTACCCCCCAGAGTTTTCAGGGACTAAAGCATCAACCAAAGAGTGCACATGGAGTGATCCATGGCTTCAGCTGCATGTGTAGTAGAGAATAACCTTGCTGGGCATCAATGAGAGGGGAAGCCCTTGGTCCTGTGAAGGCTCGATGCTCCAGTGTAGGAGTGGGTTGGTGGGGGAACACCCTCATAGAAGTAGGAGGAGAGGAATGGGATAGGGGGTTTCTAAGGGGGCGTAATCGGGAAAGCAGATAACATTTGAAATGCAAATAAAGAAAATATCCAATGAAAGATGGGTCTATAGGAAAAGACGGTGGAGTTTTGTTTGTTCTTGTTGTTTGCTAGTTCATTTGTCTTTCAGTAATTTATATATTAATAGTGTGATATATTATATTAGATATTATAATGTTTAAATTTTATATTTATATATAAATGTATGGTTTATATATAATTATATATTATATATTATAATAATATTCATTCACTGTACAGCCTGGTCACAGCTTCCATCCCTATTTTCTACCTTTCTACCCAATTGTACATAAATCTCTCCCTCCTCCCCCTTTAACCTCTCTCCTTCTCCTCAGAGAAGGAGAAGCCCCATTTGGGTACCATCTGGCCCTAGGACGTTGAGTCACAGCAGAACTAAAGACATCCTCTCACCGACCCAGGCAGTTCAGCTAGGGGACAGGATTCATTGGCAGGCTACAGAGTCAGAGACAGCTCCAATCCAATCATCAGGGGATCCACATGAAGACCAAGCTGCACATCTGCTGCAAATGTGTAAGGGGACATCTCTGCATCCTCTTTGGTTGGTGAACTAGTCTCTGTGCACCCGCATGGATTAGCTGACTCTGTAGGTCTTCTCATGATGTCCTTGACCCACCCCTCCAGCACACTCAGTCCTGACCCTCCCTCTTCCACATGAATCCCTGAGCTCCTTGTGATGTTTGTCTATGTGTCTCTGCATCTGTTTACATAGCCTGGTGGATGAAGCCTCTCATAAGACAGTTATGCTAGGCTCCTGTCTGTAAGCATAATAGAGTAACTGGAGTTTATTAAGAAGACTTTTTAACATGAAGCTAAACACAGGCTTTAATGGAGAGAGACGACTTAGGAGAAAGAAAATAAAACTAGGCATCAATACAGACTAGGCATGAATATCTCCAAGCAGGCTTGCAAATAATTAAATGCCTTTGCCATAAGCAGATCTGGTTGGTTTTTAAAGATCATGCTTAAACAGTTCCTAAAATACTTCCTTTTCATATATATATTCTGTCATTTATCACCTATCTATCATCTATCTGCTTGATTGTATATCATTTATCATTCATCTTTCTATCTATAGCTATCTATCCATCATCTATTTATCTGTCAAACACCTATCACCTGTCCATCAATCTATCTACTGTTTATATATATCATCTATCACTGTAACCCTTTACCTAACCTTTTAACTCACTGAATTTTCATTAATTTTAAATATGCTTTCCTGTCTCATTGCAAAAATATGGCAAAAGAGCATTGATAACATTCTTGCATTTATAGCAAAATAGTAGAACAGATTCCATATTGGAAAATTATGTTGGAAAAAATAGTATCTTTAGATAGTGTACTGGCTATTTTTGTGTCAACTTGACACAGCTAGAGTTATCACAGAGAAAGGAGCTTCAGTTGAGGAAATGCCTCCATGAGATCCAACTGTAAGGCATTTTCTCAATTAGTGATCAAGGGGGAAAGGCCCCTTGTGGGTGGGACCATCCCTGGGCTGGTAGTCTTGGGTTCTATAAGAGAGTAGGCTGAGCAAGCCAAGGGAGGCAAGCCAGTAAAGAACATCCCTCCATGGCCTCTGCATCGGCTCCTGCTTTCTGACCTGCTTGAGTTCCAGTCCTGACTTCCTTTGGTGATGAACAGCAGTATGGAAGTGTAAGCTGAATAAACCCTTTCCTCCCCAACTTGCTTCTTGGTCATGATGTTTGTGCAGGAATAGAAACCCTGACTAAGACAGATAGATAGATAGATAGATAGATAGATAGATAGATAGATAGATAGATAGATAGATAGATAGATAGACAGATATAGATATGGATACAGATACAGATACAGATATGTGCATGTATATATTTTATACATATTTTTATGGTTAAGCAAAATTATTTCCTTAGTAGCCAACAATTTGTCACATCCCAATAAACATTAAATGGTAGTGCTGATAATGATGTCTTTGTCTTATTCCTAATTTGCATGCTTTCTTCCCTCACAATTACTATATAAACTAACATATAGATCAAAGTAAAACTTTTGAAGATTTACAAGTAGAGCCATTCTTTCATAGCTGATTGATTTCACAGAAAAAATGGTCAAAGATAATTCAGTGGGAAATGACAATCCATCCTCAAACAACAACAACAAAAAAATGTGTCAAAACATGGGGCTGATCACTTGGTACAATAAGTCATAGGCCTTCACACATAGAACTGTAAAGAATAAATTATGAAAATTTATTGGATGAAAAACAAATGTTGATTTAATATTTCTTAAAACTAAAGGAGAAAAAGCATAAGATAAAACTAATTTATAATCCTAAATGTATGAGACTGGCATCTACCTATAACAAATCATTAAGAAATTGAAAATTCTGATTCCCTTTCCCTACCTTTCTTCCTTGCCCAGTGTGTTTCTGGGGGCTCCCCAAGGTGCACTGAGCAGTCTGCTGTCCAGGGAGACCTACCATTCTCCCACCACCTTTCTGGCCAACTTCCTAACAGACCTGAGGATCTGAAGCCATGCAGACTTGTGGATCCAGAAGCATACAGCCCAACGATACCTATCAGAAGCCAGCCACATCAGAACCACTGAAGTTAAGCCCCTTCCCAAACCTAACTACAACAGGAACATACAGGGACCAAAGCTATCCAAATGGCTAAAGGTCCTCAAAAGAACACAATAAAACACAAGCCAGGGTGATATAACATCTTCACAGTGCAGCTACTCTACTGCACCAAGCCCTGGGTGTACTAATATAACTAAAGTACCAGGAAATGGTCTTAAAACCAATCTTATAAAGATGATAGAAACCTTTAGTGAAAAATAAATCCCTTAAAGAAGTACAAGACAATACAAACAAACAGGTATAGGTCTTTAAAGAGGAGAAAATAAATCCCTGAAAAAAATACAGGGAAATGAAATTAAAGAGGTGAAGGAAATAAATAAACCTGTTTGTGACCTGAAAATGGAAATAGAAACAATAAAGGAAAAACTGAGGGAATTCTGAAGATATAAAAGCTAGAGGGGAGAAAAGGACCAATAGAGGCCAGCATCACCAGTAGAGAGCAAGAAAATGGAAGAAAGAATCTCAGGTGTAGACAATATAATAGAAGAAACTGATACCTCAGTCAGAGAAAATGTTAAATCTAAAAAACCTCCTGACACATAACATCCAGTAAATGTGTGATACCATGAAAAAAACCTAAACTAAGTATAATAGTAATACAAGAAACTGAAGCATCCCCGCTCCAAGGATGAAAAATATTTGCAGCAAAATAACAGAAGAAAAATTTTGCAACCTATAGGAAGAGATGCCTACAAACATAAAGAAGCTTATAGAACAACAAATAGACTGGACCAAAAGAGAAAATCCTGCCTTTGCATAATAATCAAAACCCAAAATCTACAGAAAGAAAGAAGGAATATTAAAAGCAACAAGGGAAAAAGGCCACATAATACTCATAGGCAGACCTATCTGAATTACACCTGACTTCTCAACAGAGCTTTAGAAGCTAGAAGGGACTGGACAGATAGATATATGGCAACCTCTAGAAAACCAGAGATGCCAGTGTAGACCACTATGCCCAGCAAAACACTCAATTACCATAGATGACAAAAACAAGATATTTCAAGAAAAATCCAAATCTATTCACAAATTCTGCACTACAGAAAATATTAAAAGGAAAACTCTAACTAAGTAGGATAACTACAACCAAAAAAAAAACAAACAAACAAAAAAAAAAACAAAACAAAAACCAGAGGAAATAAGGAATTCCTTACGAGCAAAAACAAGAGAAGTGCATACAAATGTACACGCATGCACACACACACACAGACACACACACACACGCACACACTGACACCACCAACATCAAAATAACAGAAATTAATAATCACTGGTCAGTAATATCTCTCAACATTAATGGACTCAATTCCACAATAAAAAGAAACAGGCTAACACAATTTATGTGAAAACAAGATCTTTCACTCTGTTACACACAAGAAACACTCCTCAGTCATAAACATTACCTCAGAGTAAAGGCCTGGAAAAAAGTTCTCCAAGCAAACAGACCTAAGAATCGAGCTGTAGTAGCCATTCCACTACCTATAATAATATACTTTTAATCAAAATTGATCAAAAAGACAAAGAAGGACACGTCGTACTCATCAAAGGAAAAATCTGCCAAGATATCTCAATTCTGAACATCTATGCCTCAAACACACATCTGTAAAACAAACATTGCTAAAGCTTAATTCATACATCAAACCTATTAATCCTGGGATACTTTAGCACCCTACTCTCACCAATGAACAGATCATCAAAACAGAAGCTAAGCAGAGAAATAATGAAACTAACAGACATTATGAATCAAATGACCTAAAATACATCTGCAGAATATTTCACTCAAACACAAAAGAATATACTTTCTTCTCAGCACCTCATAGATAATTCTCCAAAATTGTCCATATAGCCGGTCACAAAGCAAGACTCAACAGATATAAGAAAATTGAAATAGCACCTTGTATCTTATCAGACCACCGTGGATCAAAGCTGGACTTCAACAAAAACAGAAACATCAGAAAGCCTACACACTCATGGAAATTGAACAAATCTCTACTCAATGATCTCTGGGTCAGGGAAAAAATAAAGAAAGAAATTAAAGACTTTCTAGAATCAATGAAATTGTAGGAATAGCATACCCAAATTTATGGTACACAATAAAAGCAGTGAAAATAGGAAAGTTCATAGCACTAAGTACATCTATAAAAAAATTAGAGATTTCTTATGTGAGCAACTTAAAAGTACACCTGAAAGAGCTAGAAAAAAAGAAGCAAATACACAGAAGAGGAGTATGAGTCAGGAAATAATCAAGATCAGGGCTGAAACCTTTCAGTTAGAAATAAAGAAAACAATACAATGAAACAACAAAACCAAGAGCTGGTTATTTGGAAAGATCAACAAGATAGAGAAACAGCTAATCTAACCAAAAGACAGAGAGAAAGTATCCAAATTAACAGAATTGGAAGTGAAAAGGAAAACATAGCAGTATTCACTGAGGGAATTCAATTCCTCATTAGGTCTTACTTCAAAAGCCAGTACTCCATAAAATTGGAAAATCTTAACAAAATGGATGATTTTTTATTCTAGACAGATACCTCTTAACAAAGTTAAATTAAGATCAGGTATACTATTAAACAGCCCTACAACTCCTAAGGAAATAGAAGCAATCATTAAAAGTCTCCCAACCAGAAAAAAAAAAAAAAAAGCCCAGAGCCAGATGGTTTCGTTGCCAAACTACCAGACTTTCAAAGAAGAGCTAATATCAATATTGCTAAAACTATTCCACAAAATAAAAGCAGAAGGAACACTGCCAAACTCATTCTATGAAGTCACAGTTGCCCTGATATCTCAACCACACAAAGACTCAACAGAGAAAGAGAATTCAGACCAATTTCTGTCATGAACATTGATAGGAAAACACCCAATAAAATACTCACAAACTGAATCCAGGAACACATCAAAGACATCATCCAACATGATCATTTAGGTTTCATTCAAGGGATGGTTCAATATATGTAATCTATCAATATAATCCACCGTATTAACAAACTGAAAGAAGAAAATCACGTGATCATTTTTTATGTGCTAAAGTAGCCTTGACAATATCCAACACCCTTTTATGTTAAAGTCTTAGAGAAATCAGGGCTCCAAGGCACATATATAGCAAGCCAATAGCCAACATCTGCCGTGAGCCATGTAGGAGGAACTACAAAAGCATTTAGAACTCATGGAATGTGGCCTATGTATTATCACAGCCTTATGGGTGAGCCTCCATGTGCCACAGCCCTGAGTGTCCTGAGATTCTTCACGTTGTTATGTCTGCTGGCTGCTCTCACATCCCTCTTTATCTATGAATCTCATGAAAACTTTAAAGGGGCTTTCAGTCCATCACAGGACAGTATCTGTAGCATTTACAATAACAGTGCTTGATCTTTTTCAGGTATTGCTGTTGGAGCAAATTGATAATTCAATCACCATCCTAAGAAAGAACTTAGGGATGTACATTATCAGCAATGACCACTACCCTTAGAAAACATTTGGAAAAATAAATTGTTAGTTGAAAATAAATTGCTAGGTTGA